>NC_072736.1:158250401-158850401 GCF_026930045.1 Uloborus diversus
CATTGTGTCAAATTCATTTGCATCATATCAAAAAGTAATCTTGAAATGAATGCAACAGAATAACAAATACGTTTAACTGAATTAAGTTAAATGCCTTGCATTTGTTACATGAGACTCCACAGTAACGGTTTAAATTAAAATATGCTGCAAAGAATTTCAACGAAATTAGTTTCAGTGTAAATAACATTGAATTAAGGCTTCAGCAGTACGCTTAAAGACGTAGAACAAAACTTTAACCTGCTAGAGCCAAAATAAGGGATGCACCAATTAATCGGCCGTAATCGGCCACTTTGCCGATTATTTATAATCGGCCATATTTTGCCCATTAATCATCGGAAAAAATATGTTTTTAATTTTTTTCTTTCTTTTTTCTTTTTTTTTAGTATACCTTCCACAAGAAACTATGATGTATAACTTTATTAAAAATAAATGACTGTAATTTTCTGCGCAAACATAAGTATGAAAGTGTACCAAGTACAAAAAGAAAAAAAAAAGAACAAATAATTCAAAAACTGGGCAGAACTGAGTGACATATTTAAAAATATTTCTCACAGTTGATATTAGCTTGACATTATAATGAATAATAATTAGCAGGTCAAATATCATGATATTTTCAAAAATATCGAAAATATCCGGTATTTTGAAATGTATCCGATATTTTCAATCAGCTCAAACTCAAGTCTTCAAAATAGTAAATGCATCTTCAAAACACTCTTTATTTTCTTATATTGTTATTACCATATGTAGAATTAAAATTAAGGTTTCTTTTATTATTTATATCTTACATTTCATTTGATATTTTAATCAATTTTAATGGAATTAATTTAGCATTAGCTGTTTTACTCATTTTTCTTCTGTTAGCTAGTTTTACACAGTTATAATATGATTGAGAAATAAAAAACATATATTAGTTGGTGCACAGTCATGGGACCTTTTTCTTTTTTTCTGATCAACGTTTAATATTAAATTAAAAACTTATTTGGATGAAAAATTTTTACATTACTAATAATTTTATGAATATATAGTAAAAAAGGAATATTATATTACATTGTTATGTTAATGATGTATTAATACATCATAAAAACACAGTACATAACTTATTGATTATTTTTAATAATAAATGAACAATATTACTATGTTAATATAGTTTTTGTATTGGAAATACCGTAGTTGAAAAAATTAATTTCGAAACTATCAAAATATCATGATATTTTCAAAATAAATATCGGATATATAACGGGATACATATCATGATATATATCGACTGATATTTATCGGCGAGCCGTGATAACAATAGAAATTTTTTACACAATTTATTAATCAATTATGATCCGCTAATTTCAAATTTGCTACCGAAGACTCACAATTTGCAACAGAAAATGCCACAGCAAGTGAAGAATTTGCTTGAAGATTATGTAATGGACATAGGATAAACTATTGTTTCATATTTCTATAAAGTTTGCTTTTAATTGTTGGTAGGGAAAAAAAGGAATACTATATTACTTTGTTATATTAATGTATTAATACATCTTAAAAATATAATACATAACTTTTTGGTTACTTTCAAAAAATAAATGAACAGTATTACTATGTAAAGTAAGAAAAGCAACATTAAAAAAAGCACAAACTAGTCGGATGTCTTTTCATCCATAAGCTCATTACTTTTTGCATTGAAAAAGGCGTTCCCTGTAACGCCGAAACACGTGTCTGCTGTAATTGGCAAAATTGTGCTTTTTTTAATGTTGTTTTTCTTACTTTACTGTTCAGCACAAAGGTATTTATTTATTTTTTCTTAATATTACTATGATTAATATAATTTTTTTATTGAAACTACCGTGGTTTAAAAAATAAATATCTAAAATATCTAAAATGTCATGATATTTTCAAAATAAATATCGGATATATATCGTGATACATATCATGATATATATCCTGATATGTATCGGTGAACCCTGATAACTACATTTCAAGACTTTTGAACTCGAATGCAAAAAACACAAGTAATTAATTTTATTAAAAACTGACCAAATTTTGCCGATTAACGAGAGGAAAAAATATTTTAATTTTAAAAATAAAATTGCTTTTAGTATTCCTTTAGTGAGAAACTGACGAATAAATGTATTAACAATGAATGAACACTGTAAAAGCACTTATTTTTGCGAAAATAAAGATATCGGTGGTTACGCAAGCTGAAACTTTCGCGAATTTTATACGAATATAACGGAAAGTGTAAAAATCCGCTGCAAAAAAATCCTTCACGGGGCTAAAATTTTCGCCATTACGACAGGCTCTCAAAGGATAAAGCCTCGTGAAAATAAGGGTTTTTACACTAATTTTCTGCAACATAAGTATAATGCGTAGTATGAAAAATATACCGACTAAAAACAACGAAAAAATGCAAAAAAAAAAAAAAAAAAAAGAACTGCATGAAACTAACATTGAATAATCATCGTATTTGAACTGCACCTATTATAATTATGACTAATTAAAAACTAGTACTTTTAAATTGTAATGCAAAAATATGAGCATTTCAGCATTGGCAGGACATAACCTATTTCTTGCTGGTTCATATACAGAGTATTCCATTTTAGCCTGCAAGACCTTTATTTTCGCAACCGTTAGTCCTAAATATATACTTCCAGTTGCAAAAGTGTTCAAAATCAGATGAAGAGTTCAGATATTGAAGGTTTGGAGCGAAAATAAAAATGAGTCAAAAAATACAAAATTTAAATTTTATACGGGCTCCAGGTTCCCTAAGCCTTTGGTTGACCAAGCTGGGGGAGTGCCAGAGAGGGGTATTAAACCAGTCGGGATGGAATGCCACGCTAGCGGCCTCATGCGCCACTAGGCGTTAAGAGAATCAAGCCAAGTCAAGGTTCCCTAACTTATATTTAGGGAAATAATCTCCATTGAAAAATATTACTTACCCAAAACCTTGACACTTATGATACCAAAAATCAAAGAGATATTCGAATTTAAAGTCTTAAGGGACCATACAGGAGATGAGATTGGAACTTATCGCCCTTTCAGGGAAATGTCGGGTTGTCGAAGTAAAAAAAAAAACAAAGTATTTATATTTTTCATTGCTATTCCAAAATAAATGCAAATGTTATACCATAATACGCAAAAACACACTACAAAACCTCGAAGAATTTGAAAACCCACACTGTATGCACACATATAATTTTAAACACTTGTTTACCGCTATATTTCCCCCCAAAAGGTGTCATTGACGGCAAGTGAAAAGTGGTCTAAGTCACAAAACGCTGCGTTTCATATCTCGGTGAATATTAATTGTACTACTTTCAAACTTTTTGTATTGGAATGGTTTTTCAATGGAGATTATTTCCCTAAATATATGTTAGGGGACCTGGGGCCCGTATAAAAAGTTAAATTCTGTATTCTATGACTCATTTATATTTTTGTTTCAAACTTTCGATATCTTAACTCCGCATCTGATTCTGAACATTTGTGCAATTGGAAGTATGCATCGAGCACTAACAGTTTCGAAAATAGAGGTCTTTCAGGTTAAAACGGAACACCCTGTATATTTCCTCCCACGCGCTGGGTATATCAATGGGTATAGCAATTCTTTTGGGAATATCAATTTTATTTGCATGTTTTTGACTCATGACTAGAGATGTAAAATTTCTGGAATTTTGAAGTGATGGGAAAAAACCGGTTTTTACCGGTTTTTTCGGGAAAAAATTGAAAAAAATGGAAAAATTGATTTTTTTTATGAATAAAAATAGGATTTCTTATTAGCTCTGTGTCTCTGGGAACATATAAAGGGTAAAGCATTAAAAAAAATATGCAATCCAAACATCTTTTTCTGCTTGACAGAAGTACACATAAAGGAAGTTTAATTAGAAAAAAAAACTTTTTGTTTTATAACTGAGAGCATTCTTGGTCAAACACTAGAAATAAGTCAAGTCGTCGTTCAACCAATAATATTGGGTAAGGTGTGTCCAATCATAACAATTACATTTTCTTTTTTAGATTGCCATTGAAACTTGAAATAATAATTGTAATTTTTGACTTTCAAACATGATTGATTTGTTTGAAAGAAAAATAAGTATAATTTCCTTTCCTTACAATGTAACTTTACTGTCTGAAAATGAAAGCTATTGAGTTTTGATTTTTTCCAATCCAGTCTGAGTCCGAATCAAAATTGAATTGTTTTTTTCTTTTTTCTTTTTTTTCTTTCCAACTGAAACCCCAAACCAAAACGGCGTAATGGTTTCTAAAGCTGAACCAAAACCTGAACTGGAGTTTCCGTTTATTCATACGGTCATGCTAAGCACAATAGTAAAAGTAGTCGTACCTGCACTTTTGAACAAAACTGAGTTATTATAACCAAGTTTTTCTCTATTTTGTATTTTACTTAATAAATAAAATGTTTCCGGGTCATTTGATCAAGAACTATTTTGTTAAAAAAATCTGGAAAAAAAAAAGACATTTGAATCAAATGTATGGATGAACCAAACTTCAAAACACAATATCTCAGCTTGAACAAGGCTGCAGATCCCACTTTTGTGCTTAGCACAGCAGTATACAGGGTGCGGCAAAAAAAAAAAAAAAACACCTCGGACAAAGATTGCATCATCGAATAGAAGTAAAGTATTTTCCTTTTAATGAGTGTCTTATTTATTTTTGTCTCTCACTTTATTAGAAAATAATTTACAATATGTCTCCTAGTTTATGTATTGTTTTTCGGTTTTCTTAAAATTTTAAGCAAAAGACCTGCTAGGTATTTTAAAGTTGTTTAACCAAGTAGAAAGACAGTTCGTTTGCTTGTTGTGCCTCAGCATACAGTATTTGATGCGGTATGCTGCTTCAAGCGGCTTGGAAATTGTTGCGAAATATGTTAATTAGTTCAGATGACGCTGCTACGCAGCTATATAAGGAAGCTTGCTTCGTCTTTTTTGGTTGTTGTTGTAGTTCTGTTGTTATCCAGATAAGTGTTTTGGTTAAATAAAGTATGGTTAAGCCGAGAAGTGTCTGGTTTCTTGGAGAAAGAACTGCATCGTGAAATGATCGACAGAAATGATAGTCGATGTCCGCAAAGTGTACAAAAACGAACAGTGAACATTTCAGTTAACCGTTCGATCATCCAAAAGTGAGCTCAATGACATTCTTGGGTTTCCACAAGAGAAGCTTTTCGTAAGATGGGAATTTGTGACCGATAAGTGCGACTAAAGGCAAAAACAGGTCAAACAGAAGTTTACGAGTTCCAAAACGTTCAGGCATTTGTATGACTCCAAAGATGCCAGAAACGTTTGAGATGGGCCGCAAGTCCACGCTCGAAGAGAACCCTTTCACTGATTTACTGTTCAATCAACTCATACTTACAGTTCTTACTTTGATTCTTTAATAAGATTTAAAATTCAGTTTAAAAAGACTATTCGACTAATTTAAAGTTTTGCTTTAAGAAATTCTTGAGAAATTTTGCTTGCTTAACAGAAATTTATGGGGCCTACGGCCGCCCCTACCTTTGCCGCACGTGTGCGGTGCACGCGCTGCACACCTGCTTGTATCGGCCCTGCAAGCGACAAAAAATCTCTGGGTTTTTGTGGATGAGGGCCATAAATAAATCAAAAAGTGTACCAGAAGGAGATTTTAGAAGCTGTTGTACTTCTGTGGGCCTAGGAGCACTTTAGCATTGTAGACTGGACATTTTCCTTTAACTCCACACCGATTCATATGGCCAAAAAGACAAGAAAGGTGCAAGACGCATTGTTTTTAACATGATATCATCTTTAGAGTGGACGATCTACTCTCTAGACCTCAATCCCATTTATTACACTGTATGGTCTGTTTTAGAATCAAAGGTCTACCCTAAACTATACATAAGTTTGGATTCTCTAAACCAATTGCTTTATAGGGAATAGGTTTGATTAAAGGACTTGCGGACCTTAAATGAAAATTTCAATAAGCTGTTGCACCTCTGCAAGGCCGTCTGAACCGCTGACGGGGCCCGGAGCGAAAGTTTCCTGGCGCCCCTCCCCCTACACACAGAAAAATCAAGTTTGTTATAACAGCAATGCACAATACATACTTATTTTTATTTTTTTACATATTAATGAACAGAACAACTAGAAGGCTATGCATAATACAAATTAAAACACAAACAATGAATCTGTTTCGAATATTTGTGAAACATTAATGCCCCAAAAACTTTTCAAAAAATGGAAATGTTGAAAATCCAAATATTTATCTAGTAAAATCTTATCCCATTAGATAAGAAACTAACAATTAAAACTGAGTTGGTTATTCATATTGATAAAACTAAGAACCCGAATAAATAATTTGCAGATCATAAATAGAAAATGTTTTTATCGAAGTAAATTACATCAAAATTAAATTTCGATCTGGAGTCATTCAATGATTCTTTTCAAGAGTTTTTTGGTTTTACTTGTACCAACTCAATACCAGCTTTCATATATATTATGAACAAAGATGTTATTCTTTTTACATCAAATACTTGTTGTAAAAGTTTTAGGAAGAAGCCCACAAATACTCAACAACATCGAAAATCGCTCAGAATAGCGTTTTAGAGCTCCAATTTCGAAAAATCACTGGCCCTAATATTACAAAATATGGCCTTACGAATTGCATTTTAAGACTTGAGTTTAAGAAAATATTCGTGCAAGGGTCACCATTGCCGCCTTTCTTTAATATCACAAGCAATGGGTTTTTAAACGACACTTACAAAAATTTTAGGTTGAATAGCCCCTAAAGGAAAAAATTGCTTAAATTTTTTGACCCGTAATTTTAAACAATTTTCCTGGGAAATGCTCCAGATCCTCCTATCCATAAAATCTTCAAAGTTTGTCTACAGTTGCGTTTTTGAAACTTCAATTTCGAAAACTTGCTGGGGGAGAAGGAATTGATTTCAATTTATTAAAAAAATATTCGATCGGAAACAGTCTCGGAGCTCCCTTACCATAACGTCAATAAACATGGCCTATAATCGCGTTTTTAAGGCTAAAGTTGCGTTTTTTAAAACTAAAAGTTTCAAAATCTGGACCGGACAAGTTTTGACCTTTTTTCCTGTCCGATCAAAAAAAAAAAAAAAAAATATTTTTTTTTTTTTTTTTGTTTTGTTTTTTGAATGTTCTCCCTTAAAACTTCGTTATGGTTACGTCACCACACGCAGGGGCAAAATTCAAGCATATTTGGTGAAAGCTAGACAAAGGAAAAGTGTTTTTCGTTTGTTTCTAAACAGTTATATTCTCAGAAATTGTATCTGCTTCAATGATACAAAGGAAACGAATGTTTTGGAGACTTAGAGAGAGGAATATTTTCGTGCCCTAGGAAAAAATAGAGATTTCATTGCAATGATTCACCATTTTGTGTGTCTATGACTGTGTATCTATGATGCACAAAATGAGGGGGCGGGCCCCGCAAGGTGCCCCTCATTTCATGGCACCCGGGGCGATTGTCCCGTTTTTTTTTTTTTTTTTTTTGCCGCTTCCTGTACATTTGGTTCGCACAGTCAGCAGAAACATAATTCTGTGATTAAAGTTATAAGGTTTTATGAAGAAGGAAAATAAATTCTTCACTAAGGATATTGTTTTTTTTTTTTGAAAAAGTATCAAATGTTTTTTGATCTATAAGCAAATTATATTATCATACAACAACTTGCATTATCAAAGTTAGACAGTATTTTAACATATAAGGAGGGGGAGGAAATTGCATCAGAATTTAAGCATGAGAAATTTCTAATAACTTTTTGCTGAAAATTTCAATTAAAACTTCCTGAAAAGTTGAAAAAGTTAATTTTTCAATTTTTCCGGAGTGGAAATAAACCCCTTCGGAAAAACTTTTTTTTTTCCGGTTTTTTTTTCCGAAATTTTCCGATTTTTTTCCGACCGTTTTCATCTGTACTCATGACACGTCGAGTTTACCGTCCAGGCTAACTAAACTTCCAGAAAACTTGACAACATGCATAAGAATCATTATACTAAAAGGTTAAATAAAAATTTTGAAAATTTGATGAAGCATGATCATTTAAAGCAATTAATTTCTCTGAGCATGCGCGAAATATACACTCAATAATTTCCAAAATTTTATAACCAAATAGATTTGACATTTGATATAAAAGTTCCAGCTCAATATCAAAAAAAAAAAAACTTGAATAGATATTTGCTGCCTGATAAACCGCATTTCATTTATTCTCGAATAGGCGACGAATCGTATGGTATTGTTCGCAAATTTGCAAACACTTGCCTGCAATCGCTAAGTGTAATTCGTGATAAAAAGAACAGCTTATTTGTGAACAATCCTTTACAATTCGTCGCATATCCCAGTGTAACTGAAATACAGTTCTTTAGCTCGCTAATATCTCTTTACTTTTTTTATAATATTCAATTGTAAATTTTTTTATCAGATGCCAAATCTAATTTACTATGAAGTTATGAATAAATTGCCATTATCCGCGAAAACGCTCTGAAAATTAATTGCTTTAAACGTTTATATTTCATCAAATTTTCATAATCTTTATTCAAATATTTAGTAGGATGACTCTCTTGGGCGTCATCCTACTTGTGTGCCAAAGACATGCGGGAAAAAATGATATTTTTGAAAGAAATGCTTATATTTTCGTGAAAGTAAGAATATTTAAATGAAACTCTGTAAAACTATTGCACAAAAAAAGCAGACTAATTACTGAAATTTACAGCTTTTTCCCAGCTATCTACGGTAATCTATACTAATATTATAAAGAGAGAGGACGAATTTTTGTGTGTTTATATGTTTGAGGTAATCTCCGGAACTATTGCAACTATTTGAAAAATTCTTTAACTGTATGAAAGGTGCCTTCTTACTGAGTAACATAGGCTATAATTCGAAAAAAATCCGATAAATAATTATTTTTTTACTCCAATTTAGGCCCAAATTTCACGTAAATTGCCTATTATTGGCTATTAAAGGGGTGAAAAATTACTTGCACATAATAATATTTTATATCGTTGAAAAGGGTACAATTTTCCGCGTTCTAAGCAATTTGTTTCAATGCTCTAACTTCAGTACGACGGGAGCAATTTGCGTTTTCATCTCGAACTTTTTTTAGGCTTAGCAGAAATTTTGGCAATACTTTCTTCATTAAATCTATCAATATAAAGTGAAGGAATTGTCCCACAGTTTTCTTTTGGACACCGTTGGAAAAAGCGACATTTTTTTACTCCAGAAATATCTCGACCCATGGTCGAAAAAATAACCTTCTATCTCCAAAGGAAAAAAAGTTACAAGCCGTTAAAAAATAAAGTTCGAATAAATCTAATCTCCATTAAAATTACTGATGTTTTGTTTCGCATTGCCATGGTTACGTCTTTTAGCTTCGCTTTATTTCAATTTCTTAAAGGTCCACAAACTTGGCGCCACGGAATTATAAGCAATGGGGAAATGTTTTCGCCAATTCTGCATATTTTACGATGTACGTTATGATAATTCCCCCAGACAATGTAGATATTGTGGGAAGAGTTTAAAAACTAGGAGTCCAATTGTCGCCAAATTTGTGGACGCCAAAGACCAAGGGCTAATGTACTTCGGCCATGGCCTTGCTGATAGTGACAGAAGCAAACAATTATAGCCCATAATTGACGATAGCGCCAAACCCCCCAGTTATCAAAATATCTTCGAAATTACTAATGAAAAGAAACCAGTGCATCGTAAAAGCAGGGGGGATGGGAGTTGTATTTGTACGCGCTTTTACATTTAATTCTAAAGAAGAACATTACTATGATTTAGCCTTCAAAACTTAATGATATCCAAACAAAATATCAATGTGAAAAGTAGCCAAGTTCGATTGAAATGAGGTTCTGGGTAGACGATGTCACCGACAAGATTCTGATCTCAACGGATAACAAGTTCTATAGCAGTTCCTGATGGAAATTGGACTACCCTGTATTCTTCAATTCATTTTGAGAACTATTTTTTACTTTCTTTGATCCCGGATTTAAACTTGGCAAGTTACTGTATAATTGGAGCAGTCAAATGTTTTGGAAATTGTTTATTGACGACCAAAATTTGCCGCAAGTTTAAAATCCGGAATCAAAGAAAATAAAAAAAATTGTTTTCTGAATGAATTGAAAAACATGGGACAGACCAACTTCTATGAGGAACAGCTATGAAACTTAGTACCCGTTCCGATCTGAATTATTTTATCGGTGACACCGTCTACCCAGGGCCTCATTTTGATCGAACTTGGTTCCTTTTCACATTTATGTTTTGTTGGGATTTTATTTTACAGCGATCCACAGCGTTCGGTAACGTCCACAGCCCTGCTATTTTAATTACAATAGAGAAAATAATGCCTTTCAGTTCAGAGCAATTCCATGTGTAACAGAAAGACAGTTTTGTTTTGTTTTTTTTTAAAGGTTTAAGCGATAACTGAAATTATTTTCATTTC
The DNA here is from genome assembly GCF_026930045.1 of Uloborus diversus. Classification (NCBI taxonomy): domain Eukaryota; kingdom Metazoa; phylum Arthropoda; class Arachnida; order Araneae; family Uloboridae; genus Uloborus; species Uloborus diversus. The sequence goes on from NC_072736.1 coordinate 158,260,813, forward strand.
AGCTGACTTTTTTTTCTCTGCACTTCATTGTTAAAATATGAAAAACAAGACGGAGAAAAAAAAATTATATTCCTTTTTCCTCAATGCAATCCTCCGTGATGAAATGACACTTTTTTACACCAAGGTTTTGAACTTCCTAGAAAAAAACGATATTTTTGTGAAATTGTGTAACAGTTCAATCTTTTAACTGACGAATACTTCCGTGATAGAGAAGTAACAATAAGAAACTGTTAATTTAAATAATGTTTCATGCACTAGGTTGCCAAATTCAAGTTTGTGCGTTTTGACGGAATGACTGCTGTAGAGTGGCTTTTAAAGTCCATTCTTTACTATAAAAATGACCATATTTTTAATTAAGTTGAAAATTTTTCTCTTTAACTTATATGACACAACTGTTGTTGTTTACGTGTCCATTGTTAATAATCATGGAAGGATTGAGGGTCATTGCCTCGAGATTTTGGACTTTTATTATTTATTCACACATAAGACATTATGAGAAAGATTTTCAGCGTAAAGAAAGGAAATACACCACTCAGAGCATCCGAGGTTATCGAACCCACGTTTACCGGTATTTGAAGCGAACCGGTACAGAAGTTTCTACCACAAAGCCACGAAGGCTCCCAGTGCATAATGAATGAGGCATAATGAGTGATATAGTTTACATTTTTCTTTGCCAAAGAAAAAACATCCGCTTCACTTGCAAAAGGGCTGGGTTCCGGTAGCGTGGTCGCTTGGGGCGTTAGGCGCTGAGCAGGTTTAGTTTAGGATTATTGCTTTAAAGCAACCGTAAATGCAATTCATTGTTTTGACGATTTGTTTTGGAAAAAAAAAAACTTTTGATTTGTTTTTATTCGAGTGAAATGTACGACATTTTCTTCTTTTTTTTTTCTGACGATGATTTTTAAATGTTCCACTGGATGTTTTTTTTTTTTTTTTTTTCGTTAGACGGATGGATTATGAGAGCGTGGTTGCTGGGCGAGTTTGGCAATAAAGACAATAGAGTTGCGGAACTATTTTTACATTTGAAAGATATTATTTGATGTCTTTTTTTGTTTATTTGGCGAAATATCTTAAATTGCAGTAAAAACCGCTTCACTCGCTAAATAGAGTTTTAAAGCAACTGTAAATCTAATTTAATAATTTGACGAAAAGTTTTCAATTCCAAAGAAACTTTAACAGTTTTTTTTTTTTTTTTGAAAAAATGTTTACGCATTCTATACGAAGAAAAAGGATCATTTCAGAGGGGGAGAGAGCGTCAACTTTTTTTAATTCAACGGACTTCCATTAAATTTTTAGCACGGGCATAGCTGTGCGGGTCCTGCTAGTGGATTATAAAAGAAAAAGGTTTTGATTTCTTCAATTTGTTTATGGCCCCTTAAATGCATGTTGATTTTATTTTTGTTGAATCATGTCAGCGAAAGCATACCTGTTATATGCCAAAAGTTACAGAATTATATTGTTCGATTCTTTCTTGAGAAATCTTTTAAAACGGGAATTTTTGCAAGTGATGAATGTTTTTTTTTTCTGTCTTTTTTTTTTCTTTTTTGTCTGCCACTGTATATACACCCAAACCTCTTTTGTGCGGTCTTTTTTTTTGTGCGATTTTTTTTTTTTTTTTTTTTTTTTTTTTTTTTTTTTTTTTTTTTGTGCGGTGCATGAAAATTTCAATCAAATTGGGGCTCAATTGACGATAGTATTTATAAAGCGAACGAAGCTATTTATATGAAACGAACTTTTTTTATGCGATTTTTTCGATGATTTATGCGGTCCCTATCTAGCGCACAAAAAGAGGTTTGGTTGTATACAAAAAAAAAATATGCTGACAGCACTAGTTAATTTCTATTTACTTAATTATTTATTTTTCGTGTTATTTTAAATGAAAAATCGTCCAAATAAAATCTTGATATGAATATATTAATAAAATGGCAAAACAAAAAGATGAACTAATCATCTATCTACAGCGGCTTATCTTTAATATCAAAAATTAAGTTATGTATGGATAAACTATTTTCCATTAGAAGAGCAATCAAGAAACAACGGAATGTAAAGCATTGATGCATAAAAGAGCATTGTCCGTCAAACTTCCATAACATTTATTAAATGTATTCAAGTGAAATTGCGGCACAGCGTTGAAATATTTAATATTTTGGTAAATTGCTAAGAATGCTGTAACAGCAAATTTCCCAATATGTATGAATCTGTATATTAAACATTCTTCATCTCTACTGCTATTCTTATTCAAAATCAGCGTGAGAAAGTGGTCCAATCGGCATTCCAATCTCTCCGGGTGAGCAGAAGAATATTAAGTCCAGAAGATGAAATTCGTTCTCTTCCAATAAATATCTATTTACTATACGCAGTAATAATTTTCCGAATGAATAATTTTCATTGAATTTTGACTTTAATAATCTTCACTTACTTGGGTGAATCGCAAGATTCGCTATGTTTGCGATAAGTGAGTGTTGGTAAGATATGATTAATGTGCGCATGTGTGCGTAAAGTGCAAACGATAACCAATACAAATGTCGGTATTTAGGATTGCTTATTGAATTTTTGTGCTTCGACTACTGATCTTCCAATAACTGCTCTATTTGCTATGATTTTCAACTTTGTTGAATTGTAATAAATTTCTTGATCAATAAATTTCATTGCTTTGATTAATCACTTAATGCTAGTCTATGACGCAGGACGACGTTACTGGCGCCAGTGTCTGATGCAGGAGGATGCTACTGGTGCCCGTGTCTGACACGGGAGAAAGTTGCTTGAGCCCGTGTCTGAAACAGAAGGACGTGGCTGGTGCTCGTGTCTGACATGGGAGGACGCTACTGGTGCCTGTGTCTGACACGGGAGGAGGATACTGGTGCCCGTGCCTGACGCGGGAGGACGCTACTGGTGCCCGTGTCTGACGCGGGAGGATGTTACTGGTGCCCGTCTCTGAAACAGAAGGACGTAGCTGGTCCCCGTGTCTGACATGGGAGGACGTTACTGGTGCCTGTGTCTGACACGGATGTATGTTACTGGGGCCTGTGTCTGACACGGGAGGAGGATACTGGCGCCCGTGTCTGACGCGGGAGGATGCTACTGGTGCCCGTCTCTGAAACAGAAGGACGTGGCTCGTGCACGTGTCTGACATGGGAGGACGTTACTGGTGCCTGTGTCTGACACGGAAGTATGTTACTGGGGCCTGTGTCTGATACGGGGTGAGTATACTGGTGCCCGTGTCTGTTACGGGATTTTTGTATCTCTTGTTATTTTATTTCTAACACATGTCCTATTTTAGTAAAAATAACATATAGTCATAATTATTATTGAACTTATTTACCATAGATGGCTCAGCTATGCAGCATTTTTCTTTTGTAAACCACGTTTTCATGCGGAAAACCGTTCCTTGATGTGGAAAAGGTAATATATCTAGTAGGAGTTCCCAAACCTTTTCGCTTTGTGGCACCCTTTGAAGAAATGAAATTTTCTCACTTCTCCCCAGTCTATCTCGATTATATACATGCATATTGTTACCGTGGACACTTCGCGGCACCCCTCGCCTCTTCCTACCTCATCCCAGGGTACCGCGGAATTCAGTTAGGGAACCGCTGAACAAGTGGATACTGTGGCGTCTCTTTCCGCCAAACACTGCTGTTTTGCAGAAACCTTATGAACTAGCAGTACCCACCTGACTCCACCAAATCTAAGGCAGTTCATGAAAAATATCAAAAAATTTAATCTAAATACCTTATCTAAAGTTTTTAAAGACTCTTTAAGATTAATATTAGTATTATTATTGTTACAAGTGTGAAAACTAAGAAACACTATATTAATTTCTCGATCAAGATAATTCATATAGCAGAATTTCAATAAATATAAATGAAACTTACTCTTACAATGGATTCGCAGCAGTTATACGAAACTTCTTTTCCTCAAATCAAAAGCTATAAAAATACCAAAATAATTTCTACGTTAAATGATTCAGAATGCAGAAAAGTATTTTATGAATATAAAAATCAATTTATATAAATAAGGAGTTTTACATGAAACAAATATACAATTAATACTTCAATCAAAATATTTGGCAAACCATTATAATTTATCCGTCGAAACCAAATAACAAAACAAAACGCAGAAATTTATCAAATTAAAATTAACAAGATAAAAAGGACATAAATTTACAAAATTTAAATACATGCTAAGAGTGAGAAAGGTAACTTGACGCAACGATGGTGAAATTAAAATCAAAAACCGATACAATTCTCAAAAACAATAGCGCAGAATTCAAAACTTTTTGAACGTCAATTTTAATAACGCACTCCTGCTTAACAAAAACTGTTAAGAATATTTTATTTATTTCATACTAGTGGCACCCGCACGGCATTGCCCGTATTAGAAAATTAAAAGGTCTTTTGGTTCGCCTGTATATTTACAAATAATGGATGACGAATTTCTCGCCAGTTGGCTATGTTCATTCGCTTTCCCATTCCACGTCATGCTAATTTCGTTATTTACTCGTCCATCTTTTGATAATTGTGCTCCGGAAAATGTTCTTAAAATTGAAATAGAAAAAGAACAAAATCGAATTTTCTAAAAATCGCTTCGAGGTGCACACCCCCATGCTACAAACTAACTTTGTGATAAATTTCATTAAAATCGGCCGAATGGTCTAGGCGCTATGCGCGTCACAGACATCCTACAGACATCCAGACGGAGAGACTTTGAGCTTTATTATTAGTAAAGATACAAATAAGCTTAATATTAACCCAATTAACACTGCATTGAATATTAGCTGGTGTCAATTAATATTTAAAATGTTAAAAACAATAACTTTATCATTTTATGGCAACGAAAATAATTTTTGATTTACAACAAAATATTACAATATGAATACTAATTTTCTTAAATGGCCTGTATTTCCAAATGCATTAATCGTCGACGGTATTTTTTTCCTGATTGGAATAGACGACATATGGTACAATATTGTTATAATAATACCAGATAGGTGGAGCAAAAAGCAGGGTAAATATGTCACCATTTCACTTTGCCCCGCTTTTTCACTTTGCCCCATGTTCCCCTACATAACAATTAAATTGCAAACTTCATAAAAATATGAAACAATAGTTTATCCAATGTCCATTACATAATCTTCAAGCAAATTTTTCTCTTGTTGCGGCATTTCGTGTTGCAAATTGTAAGTCATCGGTCGCAAATTTGAAATTAGAGGATCATAATTAATTGATTAATAAATTGTTAAAAACATTTCTATTGTTATCAGGGTTCGCCGATAGATATCAGTCGATTATATCATGATATGTATCCCGTTATATATCCGATATTTATTTTGAAAATATCATGATATTTTGATAGTTTCGATATTTATTTTTTCAACTACGGTATTTCTAATATAAAAATTTTATTAACATAGCAATATTGTTCATTTATTATTAAAAATAATCAATAAGTTATGTACTGGTGTTTTTATGATGTATTAATACATCATTAACATAACAATGTAATATAATATTACTTGTTTACTATATATTCATAAAATTATTAGTAATTTAACAATTTTAAGTCTTTTTAAAAGTGCCTAATTGATTATTAAACATTGGTTAGAAAAAAAAGAAATGTCTTATGACTGTACACCGACTAATGCATATTTTTTATTTCTGAATCATATAACTGTGTAAAACTAGCCAACAGAAGGAAATTGAGTAAAACAGCTAATGCTAAATTAACTCCATTAATATTAATAAAAATGTAAAATGAAATATTAGATATAAATAATGAAAACTTTTTTTTTTTAAGTTTACATATTCTAATATGTAAACCATATAAGAAAATAAAGATTGATTTGAGGATGCATTTACTGTTTTGAAGACTTTAGTCCGTGCTGATTGGAAATATCGGATAAATATCAAAATATCCGATATATCAAAATATCCGATGTTTTCAAAAATATCATGATATTTTCGAACCCTGATTCTTATCCATTCTTGACGTTTTCCTTGAATGCAATTCCCTATAAGATCGAAAATTCTTAAGGTTTTAGCGTCTTCAGGCGGTTGGCCGATTGCTACTAAAGCACACTTAGCTACATGAAATACACCGCCAGCTCAGTCGATTCCAGCCGAGGACTGCAGTTTCATGATTATTAGCACTCATCAGCCCGGCATAGAAAAGCGACTGAGCTGGAGATGGAAAACCTCTTAAGGAAGCCAAGAGTGCCAAACAAACTAGTAGCTAAAATCGAATTAGCACAGACCAGACGAGTGACCGAAGCAATGGTTCGGTTCAACTCGAAGATTGATGGCAAGGCATGATATATTCTTAGTATGAACAATACTTAGCTATTTGAGGTCCGTGTATAAGTAACTGATGCACCGCTATCAGACCGTTAAGCAGAATTATCATGCCTAACTTGGGGATTCTAACAATGATACTTCAGAATAAAGGATGAAATTTTTAGGCATGATAATTCATTCAGAACAGGGTTGGCAAGTTTCTACCGAGGCGGTTAAAACCACTGGTAGAAACCGGTTAAAACCGGCATGGCAAAAACCACTTTCTGCACTTTGCGGCAGAAACTGGCAAAAACTCACAAAATGAAAAATTATTTCTTGATATACAACAGAAAATGCAGGGAAAAAAACAATTAATTGCTAACCAAAGTACTGTAATTTTATTACAAAATTATCACAATTCAAAATCAAATGCTACATTGTTTGGACATTGCAATTGCCTCTTAGAAAAGCTGGTTTCAAAAATCTAAATAGGTTCTCAATTTACTACGCACAAATGAGAAATTTTAGAATATTCTTGAAACAGAAGAGTTAGCAGACAATGCATCAAGGAGTAAGCAATGTTCGTGAAACTTTCATCTATTGTATAACTGGTCCACCATGTAGTAACTGGGGTTGTGGAAACATTTGACTGGAAAAATAAGTTTTGAGAAATGGGGCCAATTTGTTGCGACATTAGGTACAAAATTTAGTTAAGTAAAATTCTGGCACTTTCTTCTTGAAGCACATGACATGATAATTTCAATCACGAACAATTTAGAGGAAGCATATAAGTGAGCAAATTACAATCAGTAATGCCTGTTTAATTCTGTATGTCACTCCTCTTTCCTAAGCACCCCTGTATGATTTTTTATCCTATGTTAAATTAATCCAAATACTACGAGCCTCTGCAATTGGAAAGTTCCCTTTCTGAAGTAAATCAAGGGCAATAGCATGGGATTTTATTTTTTAAATGATGAAATGATGTTTGATTTTTTAGTTTACTTAAATATCATTTACTAATTACTTGAGTTATTAAAGACATTTTTAAGTTTTTGCCAGTTTCTGCCGGTTTTTACCGGTTATAACCAGTTTCTGCCACTGGCACGGCAAAAACTAGTTTCTGCCGGCAGAAAGCCAACCTGATTCAGAATGAATTTTTGATAAATCTGGTAAAATATCAAATGGATATTCAAATTAAAAACTCTTTACTTTTGTTTTTAGACAACTTGCTGGACTAAAAAAGTAAAAAGTTTGTAATGCTTTAAAAGTAAATAGCTTGTTGTAAGCTCTCTTAATATATTTTCTTTACCAATAATAAAGCTGAAAGTCTGTCTAGATCTCTCTCTGTCTGGATCTCTATGACGCGCATTGCGCCTAGACTGTTCGGCCGATTTTCGTGAAATTTGGCACAAAATTAGTTTGTAGCATGGGGGTGTGCACCTCAAAGCGAGTTTTGTTCTTTTTCTATTCCAATTTTAAGAAAATTTTACCAAGCAAATTATCACAACGTGGAAGAGTAAATTACCAAACTATCATATTGTGGAAAGGTAACATGGGCAAACAAATGAATATAGTAAATTGGCGAGAAATTCATCATCCATTATTTGTAAATATCTAGGCGAACCAAATGACCTTTTAATTTTCTACTACGGGCAAAGCCGTGCAGGTGCCACTAGTATGTAATAAAAGAAATTAAATATTCACTTAAGGACTAACGTTTGCTTTTGAGATTTTTTTTTTTTTTTTTTTTTTTTTTTTTTTGACATACATGTATAATGTTTTTAATGTGATCTGTTCAAAATATGCCTGCTCATTCATTTTCAATTTTCATTTTATCATATAATTGTAATTGTGTGTAAAAAATTAATGAGAGTTGGGAACATTGTGTGTTTTTCATCTGTTGACACTAAGAACTCAGAAAAATACCATTTTTTGTAGTCCTCGAAATTGACAAACAAAACCATGTTTCTAAGCTGCTTTTATGCTTTCGTCCTACTGCCTACAAATGACGCAATGAAATCGATTCTCCGAGGGATTTAGTTGAAAGCTTTGCAATTAAAAGTAAACGAACTGAAAACTGCAAACATGTTTACTTGGCTTTAATCGTCAATATCTTTCGGATAGGCAGTTTTGGACAGGAACTGAAACCGGATTATAAAAGCGGACACTCTCTACAATGTATGGGATTTAATAGTTTTCTTAGCGTTTGTTAACGATTTTCATAATTCAAAAATACATTCAGAAAATAAGAAAATTTTCAAAATATTTTAAGATACTTTTTGGATGTTTTTGTTAATTTATTAGGTACACATAAAGCACAGCACACAGTATTAACTTTGTTGAATTTTTAAACAAGTTACCTACTGAATAAAATATGACAACGTATATAAAGTACAAATTGAGAATGTAAAAAGGTTAAAAAACCAGCAAACAGCTGTTTCGGCACTTTAAAATACAAGTGCCATCATCAGAGCATTAAAAACGAAGACAGGTTCACCCGACTAAAACACAGTCGAGGCGAACAATGGAATGAGAGACGAGTTGTAAAAGATATGAGAGCAGTACCGGAAACGATGACGTCAAGGTTACGTCAGAACTCCAGAGGACAGTTGTACTCAGGAGAAAACGTCACGGACAAAAAATAAATCAAATAACAGACTTCCAAACATTAGGAAAAGGGGGAGTGCTAGACAAATCATTGACGATTAAATTAGCATTTTTCCATATGTAATATGACTCCCAAAAATCTAAATCATGAATGGACGAACACTCGTGAATAACTTTGGCGGAAGAAAAAATAAAATTATGACCGCAGGACCAACAATGTTGAGCAATAGAGGAGCGTTTGAGATCCTGTTTTTTGACGTAATTTTCGTGTTCTTTTATCCGGAATTTGAGGGATCGTCGAGTCTGCCCAATGTAGGCCAATTTGCACTGGCAGGAAACACTGTAAATGCCCCATTTGTCAAGGTTGTGAACGGGGTGTTTAAGCTGTGAAAATTTTAATTTTTTTAACAGGAGAAAAAGTGACGGAAAAATGAAACTTTTTTAAGATTTTGGCAATTTGTAGACTGATTTTAGGAAAAAAGGGTAAGACAACGGAACTCGAATAGTTCACAGGAGCAAGTGTTTGATTTTTGTTAGTTGAGCTACATAGCTTCTTATAAATGGTATCAATCATCATCATACGCTACAAAAAGTTGCAATGATTGAACAGGAGCTTTTTGATTTACATTTACGTGTTGCTAATTCCAGTCGTCATTTTGAATTTTTTGACAGGAGGTCTTGACAGAGAGCTGCTTTTTATTCAAACAAACACAAATCAGTACTTAATAAAAAGTTAACCAGTTTATGTAAAGTTTCTTCTAATCTTACAACTTATAACTTACCAAAAGTTAATGTTAATGCTGTCGTCAATTTTTCAGATGTTCCCTTAAATTCTGTTCAAGTTAATGCTTTAAAATTCAATAGTAATTTTGCGGCTCCATCTAAACCGTCGTTTCCTCTTTTAATTGCTCCGGTCGAAAAGGCCTTGAAATTTAGTACTTTAACTTCCACACAGAAGGATTCAATCCGTCATCTCATTTCTAACAACATCAACTTCAATTCACAGTTCCATAACAGCAAGCTATATAATGTAACTCGTACCGTAAGAGATTTATGTGCTAACTCTGATTTAGTCATTACAAACGCTGATAAGGGAGGACAAATTGTTGTTCTAAACAAAAAAGATTATATCAATAAATGCAATAACTTAATTTTAGACGGGCCATATGAAAAAATCAAACAAGATCCTTGTGGTAAAGAATTAAAAACTATCAGTAACGCCATTAAGTCATCTCCGTTGATTCCAGATTTTCACAAAAAACGCTTGATTTCTTCTGTTGCACAATGTTCCAGATTCTACGATTTGCCTAAAGTGCCACTCATTCCTCTCCGTCCCATTGTTTCTAACATTGGTAGTGCTTCTTATAAATTGGCCAAATTTTTAGTTTCCGTTTTTTCACCTCTTCTTTCCAGCAACTGTTTTACTGTTCGGAACTCTCTTGACTTTGTTCGCAAACTTCGAATTTTTCAGTTAAATAACCATAGAATGGCCTCTTTTGATGTGAAATCACTCTTCACTAACGTGCCTGTTGAAGGTGCGTTAGACTGCCTTAAAATGAGATTAACTGAACATCACTTTTCCTACTTTGAGATCAATGAATTATGCAATTTAACACGTTCTTGCTTAAAACTAAACACGTTTGTTTTTGACGGTAATTTTTTCCGGATGACTGAAGGTCTTGCTATGGGCAACCCTTTGAGTCCGATTCTAAGTGGTTTGTACATGCACTATTTCGAACTTAAATTATTTAAAATTATACCATTTGATTTTTACGTCAGGTACGTTGACGACATTTTTGTGCTTTTGGACTCGTCTTTCAGTGACCTTGATAACCTTTTATCCATCCTAAATACTATTGACCCACATATTCAATTTACGGTTGAATTGGAATCTGGTAATCATCTTTCTTTTCTTGATGTGTCCATCACTCGTCATGACAATACGTTTACAACTACTGTTTTCCGTAAACCCTTTGCTGTTTCTCTTCCGCCCCCCCCCCACAAGTTATCCGTTCATCCTCCTAAACAAATATTAGCTGCTTTTAGATCTTTTATTTACCGTGCTTTAGCCATTTATTCAAATTCCAATTTACTTTCATCAGAACTGAACTACCTGCGAAGTATTGCGTTGGATCGGGGATTCACATCAGATATTATTGATACCATTCATATGAAGCTATGTAGCTCAACTAACAAAAATCAAACACTTGCTCCTGTGAACTATTTGAGTTCCGTTGTCTTACCCTTTTTTCCTAAAATCAGTCTACAAATTGCCAAAATTTTAAAAAAGTTTCATTTTTTCGTCACTTTTTCTCCTGTTAATAAATTAAAATTTTCACAGCTTAAACACCCCGTTCACAACCTTGACAAATGGGGCATTTACAGTGTTTCCTGCCAGTGCAAATTGGCCTACATTGGGCAGACTCGACGAGCCCTCAAATTCCGGATAAAAGAACACGAAAATTACGTCAAAAAACAGGATCTCAAACGCTCCTCTATTGCTCAACATTGTTGGTCCTGCGGTCATAATTTTATTTTTTCTTCCGCCAAAGTTATTCACGAGTGTTCGTCTATTCATGATTTAGATTTTTGGGAGTCATTATACATATGGAAAAATGCTAATTTAATCGTCAATGATTTGTCTAGCACTCCCCCTTTTCCTAATGTTTGGAAGTCTGTTATTTGATTTATTTTTTGTCCGTGACGTTTTCTCCTGAGTACAACTGTCCTCTGGAGTTCTGACGTAACCTTGACGTCATCGTTTCCGGTACTGCTCTCATATCTTTTACAACTCGTCTCTCATCCCATTGTTCGCCTCGACTGTGTTTTAGTCGGGTGAACCTGTCTTTGTTTTTAATGCACTGATGATGGCACTTGTATTTTAAAGTGCCGAAACAGCTGTTTGCTGGTTTTTTAACCTTTTTCCATTCTCAATTTGTACTTTATATACGTTGTCATATTTTATTCACCATGCAGTACAAAGTTTTCGACTACTTTTTATGTAAGTTACCTACTGTTTACTAAATTGTCTACAAGTTAATTTTTCGAATCGTAGGTATTATTTTCGTGTAATAATGTTAAAAACCAGTTAGTTTAGGGGGAATATGTTCTTAGTTTGTCAATACAACAGTAAAAATGCAGTTATTAAATGGTTTAACATTCCGCCCGATGCCCAAAATTACTGGGGGGGGGGGGGGGGCAAGAAGTGTGACATCACACTTTTTGGTTGAAATAAGAGCATTTTTATGACAGTATGTCTGTGTAATATAGCGTGGTGTGTGACAAGGAAAGGGGAACACTTCGTGAAAAAAGGGATGGGGATTGAATATGTTTGAAAAGTGACATAGTTGGATAACAGCCCGTTATATCAAATACTATTTAGAGACAGTTAATGGAATGTTAGTGAATAATTAACTTTTTCTGCAAAGACTAAATTAGTAGAAGCTTCATAGACGGCTGATGCACTGTGGGGGGTCAAATGAGGAATGAAGTATCAGGGACGGCGCCCCAGGGCCACCCCTTCAAACCCCCCTTTAAACCCCTTCGCCCCAAACATAATGGCGCAAATCCCCCCCCCCCCCCCCCCGAAAAAAAAAATCCTCAACCTTCTTTCCTTTATTTATTTTTTTATCTCTTTTTTATATTATTTGTTAAAATATTTTTTATTTATTTATTTTTAATTATTAATTTTATTTTAAAAGAAAAGTTTCGTGATACGCCAAGGACATACACACACATACTCACACAAACTAAATAAAAAAATGAAATGAAATATAAACAGAGTAAAATAAAATAAAACACATAATTTAAATTAAAAATAATTCAATAAATAAATTTAAATAAATAAATATTTTTTCGTAAATAAATAAATTAATAAAAATGTAAAAATCCCTCCCCCCCCCCCAAAGGCACCCCTGCGGCGTCCCTAAATCTGTTTTTTTTTCTTGTAAATTAGGATATATTACTGAATTTCAACATTACTGATAAATTGACCTCTATAAAATATGGAATATGGCATCAAAATTCAGGATGTATGGGAACCGAAGATTCCCCCTTTCCTTCAAAGTTGCATTCTAATGAAATAACATGAGGAAAGTCTATTTCTTCGGAATTTTTTAGTTTTTTTTTCCGTGAAATAAATCAATGCACCGAATAAAATTCATTTTTCAATAGATTGTTTATTTTTAACTCTGGAAAATGAGGAAAAAAGGCCCTTTTGAAGTGAGGAGGCTCGTAAGTGACGCCTATGAGGTAAACTAATAGTAATAACGTCAAAAATGAATAGGTTAGCAAGAATAATACAAGATACAAACCAGGGTTGGCAAGTTTCTGCCTAGGTGGTTAAAACCAGTGGTAGAAACCGGTTAAAATCGGCATGGCAAAAACCCCTGCCGAGAAACTCACAAAATGATATAAAATTAATTACTGACATATAATGGGAAATGCTTGGGAAAAAAATTAAACGTTAACCAAAGTGCAATGATTTACAATATTATCCCCATTCAAAATAGAGAAGATTTTATCTAAGCCAGAAAAAGTAACAAGTATATTATAATCCAGGAACAAGCAAAATTAACAAGACTTTTATGTATTGCACATTTTTTAAAACTGGTCCACCATGTTGTTGTTGAAGTAGTTATAATAATTTGGCTAGAAAAATACGTCTGAGGAAAAAAGGCTACTTTATTTTTCAAAGCTATATCATGTACCAATACAAAATCTCTGTTAATCAGTGATGTTTCCATCAATTTTTCTGAGGGTGTACTCCCAGTAATCCATTACGCACAATTTATGTATATGATCATATACATAGTATGTCATAATATGAAAATTTATGAAGCTTGAGGTTATACGCTATATTCTAAAAAATGTTAGAGACTTTACGTCGTTTATGGAGTATACCCTATGGCAACACCACTGCTGTTAATAATGGCAAGTAAAATTCTGTTCCATTCGGCACGAGCACATTAAAATCTTGGTCTCAAACACTTTGGATGAAACATATAAGATAGCAAACGATAATCAGTAGCTCGCTGTTTAAATTTGTATGTGACATATTTTTTTTAAGCGCCAATAAGATTATCATCTTTCGTTCGATTAATCCAAATATTACAAGCATCTGTAACTGAACAGATTTCTCTTTCTAAACTAAAACAAGGGCAATAGCAATGGATTTTACTTCTTAAAATGATAAAATGGATTTACATTTTTTTTTTGTTTACTTAAACAAATATGATTAAATAATTACTAGAACAGTTTTAAGATTTTTTTAAAAGTTTTTTGCCAGTTTCTGCCGGTTTTTACCGGTTATAACCAGTTTCTGCTACTGGCACGGCAAATACCAGTTTCTGCCGGCAGAAAGTCAACCCTGATACAAACCGAAATGAACAAGATGTAATTCTTAATTTAACACGAAAAATATTTTTTATAATACAAGAAAATAAACTGAAATTAATGAAATTAAGTAATATAAATTAAAAATTTTCAAACAAATCTTCGAGAAGCACACACACACACACGAAAAAAGAAAAAAAAGAATTGAATAAAGTTAATTTTTTTTAAACATCAATAAATTAACAACAATGAGTTGTTCTAACGAAGACAACTTTTCACTTTGACTGAAAATGAAAAAATATTCATCAGTGGCGTCGCTACGGGGGGAGGGGTGAGGGGGACGGTCCGCCCCGGGTGTCACCCGTCTGGGGAGTGACACTCATAATGGAATTGCAAATTTTTGAAAAATATGAAGCTAAAAAGCATTTTTTGGACTACAATTTTGGAAATTTTACGGGGTGGGGGAACCCCGGACCCCCCACTTTTATTTGTTTTTTGTACTTTAGCTTACTTAAAATTTTGTTATAACAGAAATGTTTCTGAATATTGCATGAATTTCATGTTTACATTCTTTTTTTTTCTTTTTCATTTGTGGGGGGGGGGGGGGGGTGACACCACCTATTACCGCCCCTGGTGTCACCCATGCTAGGTACGCCACTGATATACATATTATAATGCACTGCAACTTACGAAAATGTTTACTGCCCTGGGCAGGTAAACGGCACTATCTGCAGAAATGAGTTTTCGAGATATTCGAAGAAATGTCTGTCCGATTCAATTATAGGGAAATTTTGGAATTGGACGTTTTTTTCGCGCCTTTTTTCAGCAGAAGCTTGTACAATAAAGCTAACGTATAATAGAAGACAAAAATGCAAAAAAAAAAAAAGAAAAATACAAAATTTGCAGTTACTGCCCTTTACCTGCGCACGGCAGTTTACAAGAAGAAACTCTAACTGTGTGAACTTGCAAAACGGAAATGATAAGAATTAAAAGAATACTAATGAGAATAAATCAATTATATGCCTTAATGTCAGCTTATTACTTAAACTTAAAAGAAACCTTGCCATTCCAACACGTAAAAGATTTTCAGTATTGCACTTACTTATTTCATTTGGGTCTCTATGAGTAAATTTCTCCACTTCGTACTAATTTTTCTACATCTCAATAGTCAGAGAAGGTGATTTATTTCCACGCTTGAAAAGACTTGGTCTAAATTTAAACAACATTTGCGGATCTAAAAGTTAATTTTCCAGTTAAAAACTTCCCGATTAAGATTAAACTTGTTGAAAACGCCCAAGCGATATGGGTATGTTCGGAAATAAGAAATGGTCGCACCGGTGGCACCGCAAGCGTTCCGCTGGCTAAGAATTACGTATTCACTTATAGCATTACTAGACGGAAATTTGATTAACAGAGTGTATCTACAGTGGGGGGGGGGGGGGGGGGGGGTAACCTAACCTGGCAGCGTCGTAATTCTGTGATTACGATCGGCGTTTCCTTCACAATGCTGCCAGGTTAGGTTTACTCCAACTATATGGTTACAATTGCAAATTTTGAAGAAAAAAAACTTAAAACAATTCATTTAGTTTAGAACATGCTCAATACATTTACGCAAATGATACATTTTCAAGCATACTTGTATGCTCTATTCCCAGAATTTTATACTCTGACTTTGAAGGGTACATTCCGAAATAAGAAACGGTCACAACGGTTACGTCACCTACCAGCGTGTGAAAACGCAGCAGTCACTCTCTGGCAGTCAGCCCGGTTGCAACCGCTCACAACGCCGTCTCAACGCAGTTAGAAAGCCCCCCCCCCCTTTTTAGCTCATAATATGCTCAGTCGTGTTTCAAGATTATACTCTCTTTAATCGTAACCCATCTGACTATCCCATCACGAAAGAGAGCTACGCTTTGAGTGTCGTTTGCTGCTGAACTGAAACTACCACGCTGTAACTATGACCGTTCGGAAAGACAGCTAATAAACATGGCTTAACAGAAAAATACCAGTGATGTCATAAACGAAACCTGACTAATCACGCTGTGTAACCGGTGGATTGTTTCCGAACGCAACCCCAAAAAATTGCTTTTTTTTGGGGGGGGGGGGGGGCGTGATAGCCCGATCGGTAGAGTGTCGGATTCGGGGCCGGAGGGTCCTGAGTTCGAACCTCGATGGTCGAAGATCCACCGTCGTCATTAAAGGGGACTGGGCGACGTTAAATATGCTCGTGGTCTCAATGTCTTCCAAGTGAAACGATACCTCTGGGGGTGCTAGCACCAGGTAGCTATTAGCTCCTGGTCTAGTTCTAAATTCTCATTTACTGTTCGATCCGATGATGGTGCTGCTATCTATCGGTATAAAAAATAATGGAGGCAAGGCACTTAGTATGCAGTCCTCGACATAAATACAGTTGTAGTCAGTTGTGACTCGGAAACCTCGCACATTTTATAGCTTTTCTTTCGTTTTCATCTGTATCGAAGTCAGCTGATAGCTGACTTCTGTACTTTTTTTTTTTTTTCAGAAATCGACTGGTTTGTTTAGAATTAGTAAAAATTGATTTTTCTTCTACTGTATGGGTACAACTATCTTAAATCAATTCCTGTTTTGCTACGCTTCGCATGTTTTTTTTTCTATTTTTATCGTCGATAACTTTTTTTCTCTGAAATGCATATGTAATACATCAAAGAATTACTTTATAAGCGGCTTAACATTAGAAAGACGGAGGGGCCTGTGTGGCCCATCGCGTAGTCTGTTGCTCAATAATCCGATTAATATCTAACGGAGCTTAATAGAACTTTCTGAGTCTTCATTATATCTCACTATTTGAAGGATTGTTTGATCATTTTGTGATTCGCCTGTGGCCCCTAAGCTATTTTACAATAATAAAAAATAATTTTTCATTTCACCTAATTGTTGTAGCATAAAACAAATGCTATTCACTCTAGTTTAACCTGTGACTTTCTCTTTATGCAACCGGTTGGATAGCCAAATGCTATAATCAGTACCGATTGCTTACCAACCAAACCGCAGCCATTGCTCCTGGAAAGATATACTAGTTCTACATTTTGGCAAGTAAAGATAGAAAAGCTGAAAATAATAACGTAAAGTTTGGATTTAGTTGTATAAGAAGGTGCTTCGCGTATGGGGTTTCACTCAGGAAGAATATTTAAAAGAATTCACCCGAAAAATGGGTAGGGTTCACGCTGGCCCCTTCAGTCTTTCTAGGTATACAGAAAATTTTCAGTCTTTCTAGTGTTGAAATTCCAGATAAGATTTTAAAAAAAAAATAAATAAATAAAAAATTATATTAATTTGAATTTTTGGCATCTTGAATTCAAATTATGTTTTTCGCAATCACGAGCGTGTGTATGCGCGTGTGTGTTAGTGTAGGCGCATGTGTGTGGGTGCGTGTGTGTGTAAGTGTATGTATGCATGTGTGTGAGTGAGTGTTGTGTACGCGCGTGTGCGTGTAGGCGTTCGTGTGTGTGTGTAGGCGTTCGTGTGTGTGTGTAGGCGTTCGTGTGTGTGTGTATGTAGGCATGTGTGTGTGTATGTAGGCATGTGTGTGTGTATGTAGGCATGTGTGTGTGTATGTAGGCATGTGTGTTTGTGTCTGTGTGCAGGCATGAGTGTGTGTATGTAGGCATGTGTGTTTGTGTCTGTGTGCAGGCATGAGTGTGTGTATGTGTGTGTAGGAGTGTGTGAAGTCGTGTGTTTGTATGTGTGTGAGCGCGCGTGTCTGTAGGACATGGACGCCTCCGACCAGGAGAAGCGGATATCTCAGGACCGGGGGACAGCCGCGCCTGGAGGACGGCGGGCGGTGGTGCTGCAGAGGCCCCTGGTCCAAGCTGAAAAAAGAACTGTAACATCAAGGACGGTAAAGTGAGAACAATAAGCAATCGTGATTGCTCAAAAAAACGAGGAAAAAAAGTTGGCAATTGGTCGAAAATGGGATACGATAATAAGCTTTCGTTGCCTTGGTTGTGCCTGTTATTTCCCTCATGCATATAAAGTCTTTACTTTGCTAGGCACTACGGAAAAATTTGGAGACTGCTGATTGGTAATCATGTAAAAACGTCATTCAACTACTTTATAGTTGCTTGTTTTGAAGGCTATAATTATTGTTTTGTTGCGATAGAAAACCTTTTAGATATTATTCAAAGTGGCTATGGGAAGAAAATATTCAAACACGAACTTTTGAGGAAAATTTGTTGCTATGAATCTTTGTCGACTGGTGTCGCGAGTGTCATCAAAAAAGGATTCGAAGACCGTCCATTTCCCGGCAGTGGTTCTCAGCCAGCGAGTTTACACTAAATTGACAGCAAAAACTACTGGCATAAATAAAGGAGTGGTAGATAAGTACTGTAACAAGAAGTTCTGTCTAGAACTATACGAGCCTACTTTCCCGTATATCCATACTACTTTTTAGTACCTGATCAATATTCTCAAAAATAGCTAAAATCACAAATTGTTTCAAACATATTTTTTTAATATTTTAAGCTGATTTCTAGGAATGAAATATTCCTCACTCATCTAAAAAATTAAATGCGTAAAAAATAAAAAAAATAAACAAATAAAAAAAAAAAAATACGAACAAATAAAATAGCAGCACCTTTTAAACAAAGCAGCTAATACACTTTTTTCCATTAAAAAAAAATCTTTAACAGCTTTCAAAACGAAAAAATAATAATTAAAATTAATAAGCTCATTAAAATAAATACATCATATCAAAAAAAATCGTTTCTTTTTCCCCTGTTGCCAAAAATAATTGTTTAAATGAATTAATGCACTTACCAAAATAAATAAAAACAATAAAATGTCAACTTAAAGAAATACTTTTCATTGTCAAAAAAGAAAAAAATAATAATAATCGTCTGCGCATATGTTTATGTAGAAACATAAATGACTTCGAGTTTATTCCCCGAAAACTAAATACCTAAATTAAAACATTAGCATGAAAAAAAAAGAGTCATATCAACAATAATTATTTCGCAGTTAAAACCACAGCTGCGGAGTTGGAGTCGAAGTCAATCTCATTTTGAGATAAAGGAGTCGGAGCCGAATATCCGAGAATCGGACTCAGTCATTTGTCCTCCGTGTATAAATTTTTGCAAAAGCTACGAAGTCAGAGTCGAAGTCGGGGAGTCGGAGTTCGATTAATTGTCGGGCACAGGAGTCGGAGTCGAAGTCAGGTGCCCCTAAATTCTCAGAGTCGGAGTCTGGAGTTTGGCGTCAAGAGCTATTTCCAATAAAATTTGTTTGAAGTAAATCCGCCTTCAAGTACGGAATCTACATTGATTTTCAGTATCCCCGTAGGCGCTAATGTTAAGGGATTTCAACTGTTCAAAATTGAACGGAAAATTGTTCAAATCAAAAAGATATTTTATATACAAGTTTTTTATCAAAAGCTTTTTCCTACAAAGTTTGTTTGAAGCAAATTCGCCTCACAGTTCGGAATCGCCTTCAATTTCCCCGTAGGCGCTAATGTTAAGTTTTTTTGAACTGTTCAAAATTGAACAAAAAATAGTTCAAATCAAAAAGTGAAATATGGGAATGAGGTGTACTCGCCGAGATCTTTCGAACAAAAAAAAGTTTGTTCGAATCGGACTATTCATTCAAAAATTATTGGGGGGGGGACAGACCGACAGACAGACCGACAGACATTTTTCCCCATCTCAATACCCTACTTTCCAATTTTTAATTTTTCGATATTTATTCAATTATTTTATTTATTTTTGACTTTTTTTTTTCCGCGATATTTTTAAGATGCATTAAACTTTCTTTCATGCTTTTTTCTTCTTTTTCTGACTTTTACTGGGAAAGTAGGCTAAAAAGTGTCCCAGAAAGTCTGATTATACAATTTCTAAAAGGAGGCTCATGTGATAGTGATTCAAAAAAAGTTCGCAAATGCCTTCCTGAAAGTGTTAAAAACAGGTCCTGAACAGAATAAGTGTCTAAAAATTGTTCTCAGAAGAGTTTCAAAAAGTGTGCTTCAAGTCATCTTAAAAAGCTGACAAGTGAATGTGTTCAGAAAGTGTCATACCGAATGCATGAGAACCGAAACTTTTGCCCCTACATAAATTTCCGACTCAAACTATTTGGTGATATAATAATTAAGATCAAAACTATCATTGCCTGGGGAGAAAAATAAATGAAAACTGCTCTTCAACATGGTTGTAAAATCTCTTAATGTCACAGCAAAAAATAAACTTTTTTCAGTTATTTTCTGAGATTTTTTTTTTTAATTTTAATATTTTTCATACTCTACGACATATGTAACTGCTCGAAAAACATTTGTGGAAAGAAAGAAAGAAGTAAAATCTTGAATTCTTTTGGTTCATAAAAAGTTCTGGGAATTTCAGAAAGAATAGTTATTTATATAGCGCATAGTTTAACAGTTTTTCCAACAGGAATACGAGATTCGTACCAAGAAGGAAAATTTTTGTGCGAAATTAAAAGTTATTAATGCCTCTCTTACTTTTACTTTTGCTGTTTCTCCCCTAGAACTGAACACATATTATATTCGAGCAGAAAAGTTTTATTTTTCTTCTCTTTCTCAGGTGCAACTTCATACGGAAAATATATATATATATATATATATATATATATATATATATATATATATATATATATATATATATATATATATATATATATATATATGTTGCACTAGTACAAGGGCGGATCCAGAAAGTGTTCAAGGAGGGGGCGATTGTTTTTTACTTTTTACTCTTTGGAACTTAAATTTCTAAAAACTTTCAAAGGAGTGTTCTGAGCCCCATCGCTTACTCTTATAAATTCAAAGGTGTCCTACACTTGCGTTTCTTTCGATAAATATCCAGGGTGACCCTTGGGACCTGTCCATAATATCATCTAAGATAATCTAAAATTGAGATTTCGGACCTTCAATTTCGAAAAAAATCCTGAAGAAAGTTCTGGTTCCTATCCCCAGAGTAATAAAAGATGGGCGACGATTACGTTTTCAAGACTTCAATTCCGGAAGAATTCCGGGGATGAGCTAACTTTCTTGTAATACCATCGAAGACTATGTAAAATTGCGTGTTTGGAATTTTAATATCGAAAATAATACCTGAAGAAAGTTCTTGTATCTCGGCTCAAGGAGGGGGCGATCGCCCCCATCGCCCCTCCCTTGTATCCGCCCCTGCACTAGTATAACAGCTTTGATATACATTTATTGTATTTGTTGTTGAACTCGATTATTCTTATTAGCTCAAGTGTAATTTACCATTTTAACTTACCAAGAGGAGCTTACTGATTGACCACGGATTGTATGTAATTTGGTAACCGGCCAAGTAAGGACGATTCCATCTGAATGAATCTAGCAGGGCAGAAGGGAAAATAGCAATGGGATATTGATACACGCGTTTTATAATGTCACTAGTGCATTATTCATTTATTGCATTTTCTAAAATAAAATGAGGGGAAACAAAAATAGTTACTATGGAAACAACAAAAAGAAAATAAAATCTTTCATTTCGTTCGGGAATGTACAAGCAAAATGGTAAGCTCAAAACTTGTGAATAAATAAATCGATTAAT
This sequence comes from Uloborus diversus, assembly GCF_026930045.1. Lineage (NCBI taxonomy): Eukaryota > Metazoa > Arthropoda > Arachnida > Araneae > Uloboridae > Uloborus > Uloborus diversus. The sequence goes on from NC_072736.1 coordinate 158,282,582, forward strand.
TTTTGTAGTGGAAATATAGATCGAATATACTTTATATTAAAAAAATATTGCCACGAGCAAATTTTCATTTTTACGAAACTGGGGCTAATTAATAGAGAGGTAAAAGCGCACATCTGTAACAAACCAACTAACACCCCTAATAAATTAATAGATACGTCCATTTCCGCCTATAAACCGGAAAATAGCCTTTCCATATAATCGATGGTCAGACAGTATGTTACGGGTAAAACTACAACGTAAAAACAATTCAGTAACGTTCCTGAAAAACAATGGGCAGCTAATGTGCCCAATTTGTGCCAGCAACATATCTAGCAAAAAACTGGAACGTTTTCCACTAAAATTCAGTACTGTTCATAAAATTATTCTGGACTCTTTCTGATGAGTTCAGAAATCTTCCCGGTAAAAGCCAGTCATTTCTCTGGAACTCACGGACGGATAGAAGGGTGGGGCGGTGGGGGCGATCGCCCCTTTTTTGAGCAGAGGTATAGGAACCTTTTTGGGTATATTGTTGTGAGTTCGGTGCAACTTCAAACTTTCTGTAATGACGACACAGTTCTTGAGAAAACAGAGGAGATTTATTTACAACTATGTAGGGTAGACCGACCAGTGAATGAACAGTTAAGCACTATTTCATTTTTTAAAAATCCTAGTAATTTTAAATTCTATACTATACAGATCGTGATAGCTAAAACATTTTAATTGATCTATGTAAATATCTCTAAAAAAATCGCGGGAACTTAAATGGTACCGCTTCCGACTTTTTTAGGTGTTTGATGAAAAAATGGCACAACGACCCAGTGAATGAACACCTCGAACCAGTAAATGAACACAAATTGGTCCAGTGAATGAACATGATAAATTTTGATTCAAAAAGAAACTAAGTTTCTTTGAGATCTATCTATCTATCTATATATAACTACTATATCTATTTATCTATCTATCTATTTATATAACTATCTATATCTATCTATCTCTATGTCTATTTACCTATTTATCAATGTACTTATCTATTTTTCTATCTATCTATCTACTTATCTGTATCTAGCTATCTATATACTTATCTATCGATCTATCTGCTTATCTTTCTATCTATATATCTATCTACCTATCTAATCTATCTATCATATACTTATCTATCGATATATCTACTTATCTTTCTATCTATATATCTATCTACCTATCTACTTATCTATCTATCTACTTATTTATCTACTTATCTATCTACCTATCTACTTATCTATCTATATATATACTTATTTATCGATCTATCTATCTACTTATCTTTCTATCTATATATGTATCTACTTATTTATCTACTTATCTATCTACCTATCTACTTATCTATCTATATATCTATCTACTTATCTCTGTGTATATCTACTTATCTATCTACCTATCTACTTATCTATCCATATATCAATCTATCTATATACCTATCTACTTATCAATTTATATATCTACTTATCGATCGATTTATCTACGTATCTCTCTACTTATCTACTTATCTATATACTTATCTATACATCTATCTACTTATCTATCTGTCTATCTACCTAACTATCTACCTATTTATCTGTCTGTACATCTAAATATCTACCAATTTATTATCCTAATCAATCTATTTATCTATCTTCCTGCTTTTTTACCTGTCTATCTACCTATCTATCTATCTATCTCCTTATCAGTATATCTACCTATCTATCTATCTATTAACCACTACCCATCTATTTATCTATCAATAAATCTATCGATCTATCTATCTACCTACCTATTCTATCTCTATATTTATCTACCTATATATCTATTTACCTCTTATTTTTTATATATCTATCTCTATATCTTCCTCTATCTATTTATCTATCACAAACATAAGTACATATCTACCTATCTATTCTCTTTCTTTGTATATATATTTCTATTTCTCTATCTCTCTATCTATCTGTCTATCTATCAAGAGAGATAAAGATATAGAAAGATAGATGTAGGTAGGTAGGTTAATATACAGATAGATATATAGATAGACAAAAGATAAAACTCAGTAAAAAGTGCATTGTTTACAAAGACAAAAATAAAGAAATTATAAAATATATAATGAAATCTTTACTAGTAATAAAGCTGAAAGTCTCTCTGTCTGTCAGGATCTCAGTGCCGCTAATAGCGCCTAGACCGTTCGGCCGATTTTTATGAAATTTGGCACAAAGTTAGTTTGTAGCATGAGGGTGTGAACCTCGAAGCGATTTTTCGAAAATTCGATGTGGTTATTTTTCTATTCCAATTTTAAGAGCAAAAATATCATAAGATGAACGAGTAAATTACGAAATCATCATAACGTGGAACTGCAACATGGGCACAAGCCAATTGGCGAGATACGAAATTATCATAACGTGGAACCGTAACATGAGTACAAGCCAATTGGCGAGAAAATTTACCATACATTAAAATAATGTATGGTAAATATATTATTGTAAATTTTTTATTTGTAAATATATTATTTGTAAATATACAGGCGAACCAGAAGACCTTTTAATTTTTCTATTACGGGCAAAGCCGTGCGGTTACCACTAGTACATAAATAAATAAGCATATAAAACTATCTGCATTACAAAAAAGTACGAAAATTAAAATATCTCAAAGAAACTTCAAATTTATTTTTAAATCAAAAGAAATTTTGCCACTGTTCATTCACTGGGTTTTCGCAATTTTTCGTACCCAGTGACTGAACACCCTTCTACCTGAAAATCTACGCATTCTGCATTGACTGAAACAATTTAAATCCATAGCCTAAATATGTATACTTAATTTTTCTTTCGTAAAGTTAAAAAATAAAATTTATCAATAAAAATAATATTTATCAAAATAATTGCTAGCACGAAACCAGCCTTATTATTTTGAAAGAGAAAAAGAACGATTCACGGCAGTAAAACTTTCAAATTTTTTCTAGGAAAAAAATACGTATCCAAAGTAACCAATCAGGTGTCAGATAGCTTAGAATATCAATAAAGAACACTTTTGTAGTGAATTTATTTAGAAAAAAAATTTTGGAAGCTTATTTTTTTTAAAAAAATGACGCGCTGTTCATTCACTGGGTGGTGTTCACTCACTGGTCGGGCTACCCTACAAGAAATATCGTTAGCAACTGCTAAATTAGCCATAGCAATTAGGCAAATATCAATTAACACCGTAAGATCAACGGTAACACACGTATTTACATCAAAATGCGCAAAAACACAGCGCAAAGGCTAATACACACTTTCCAGCCAACGGCTAATACGAAACTCCACGGTTAGAAAGCAAACTGACTCTCTGCTTTCATTCACCCAACGCCAGGCTATTTATAAATCTCGAGAAGTTTCGACAAAATTCTACTACGTTCAACCAATTTCTCATATTTTCTTTTTTATTCATTCACGAATCTAATCAATCAGAAATAGGGTACCGTATACTTCAGTCGAATGTTAGGGGGTTGTATGTACATAACAAATACTATTTACAGGTTACGTTTCTAAGATAATTTTAGATGAAAAATAATGGAATAAACCCAAAATTGAGCCAGATTACAACAAATTAATCATAAATAATTACTATTTACAAAATTTGTCGCAATATTTTTGATATTAAATTTTCAAAAACGGCGATTTTAGATAATCTTTAATGGTGTTAGGAGAAAGGGAGCTCCTCCCCTGAGTTCTTCCGGACTTGAAGTTCTGAAAGCGAAATCGTAGCCCATCTTTTATAGCCCTAGAGATAGGGACTGGGATTTTCCGCAGGATTTTTTTCGAAATTGCAGTTCCGAAACCTAAGTTTTAGACGATATAAGAGATATGTTCGATGGCTCTTCGTAAATATTTTTCCAAAGAATCTCTTGATCAATGTAAGGGTAAGCGATGGGGTTCAGTATACTCCTTCGAAAATATTAAGAAATTGAAGTTCCAAAAATAAGAATCAAGAGTTTAAAAAAAAAAAAAAAGGCCCCCTCCTTGAAAATTTCCTTGATCACCCCTTGCTGGAACCTTCAGAGAAGATATAGGTAGGTTTAAAATAATAGCTTGGTAACTTCCCGATTTACCAAGACAGCTCCAAAATCATTATTACAACCATCGCCAAAGTTAATACAGGCATTCAAGTAAGTACAAGGAACATCTAACACCTGCAGTTTTTGCAGAGCTACGGAAGGCAGAGACTTATTTGCTCACATTGGAAACTTAGTCAATCTGGACGGGCAGTACACTTAATAAAGGAGTTCAGTTCATCTTTAAATTGGTAGATAAAAATATTTTCATTCTTCTTTTGTGCAGCTTGTAGCGATTCAGGAAACGTTTTGACAAATATATTTGATTTTCGCAGGAAATTAATAAAAACCTGGGAAATCCCGAAACGTTCCACGGAAATAATCAGCGATGTTTCGGGGTTTTTTTTTTTTTTTTTTTTTTTTTTTTTTTTTTTTTTTTTTTTTTTTTTTACAGTGTATCAGCGAGAGCTGCTTGACACTGCTTAGGAGGTTGAGCTGCTTGCCACTGCTTAGGAGGGAGAGCTGCTTGACACTGCTTAGGAGGGAGAGCTGCTTGACACTGCTTAGGAGGGGGGAGAACTACTTGACACTGCTTAGGAGGGAGAGCTGCTTGACACTGCTTAGGGGGGGAGAACTATTTGACACTGCTTAGGAGGGAGAGCTGCTTGGCACTGCTTAGGAGGGAGGGCTGCTTGACACTGCTTAGGAGGGAGAATTGCTCGGAAAAAGAGATTAAAACTTGAATGCTTACCGAGCATAAATAAAAGTGATGCTCTGAGACTTTTTTCTGAAATCAACGTTTGACTTTTCCCATTGCCCGTTGAGTTTAAATGCACGCCAAAGAGTACAACATCCTCTATTAAAAGATTGATTCACCCTTCTAAAGGAAAAAGAACTAAATTTAAATTATTAAAAAGGTAAAAAAACTATCGAAAAGTGCAATAAATCGTAAAAAAGCGCAAGTTGCAAAGGAATGTATTAACTTGTAAATTGTATTGATAACAGAAAACAAAGACTATGTGCACTTTGTCGTTAATAGGATTGGAATAAAAAAAACGCTAAAAACAATCGTTTAATATCGAACGTCAGGTCCTTACGACGTGCTTAGCAAAAAATTGGCCACTAAGCACTAGACTCAGAGGCTGATACCCTTCATTAGACGAAAATATTTTCTCTTTCGGTAATGTATTGTACGAGCAATTATTTAGTGAGATTTTACGGATAAAACTGTACGGTTAAATGACAAGTTTTCTTAGCTGGTGAAGGAGTGAATTGTTACAAGTTAAATTTTGTTAGGTTTTGTTGAAACTGCCTATAAATGGGATTTAATGTCAGGAATACCATTGACTATTGAAATGCAACTTCATACCATGTATTTCCCTAAAATTTTTGCACTGATAGCTCCTCCGGTGAAAACCAGCTTTTTCACTGATTCAGCCTTAAAGTGCAAAGTTCGATCTAAATTTAGTAAGAATTTTTTAGTTTTAAGTCTTCAAGCACAATTTCGCGCTCAAATAGAAGACCAAAATTGTAATCGCCAGAAAAATGCTACGTTTTCGAACATTTTTATTTTTATTTTATTTTTTTTTATTTTTTGCCATTTGCATGGTATTTTTCTGTAAAACTATATCTAGTTTTCTGACATCCTGCGCATGCATAATGGACAAACTTAACGATTAAGGAATGAAGAAAAGGGGGGGGGGGGGACTTTGAGGGATCGAAGAGTTTATTATTATTATTATTATTTCGGTTTTCTGAATCGAATGTCAAAAAAGAAAACGCATTGAGGCGTATTGTCCGACATTTCCAACGACCAGTGTATCAAATTTAGAACCTGTCAGAGTTATAGATTTGATATGTTTATCTATTCTCGCAGTACTTTGGGAACACATTTATGACTATGTTTATGTACTCCCACTACCAAAAGCGTTAGAAGAACTCAAGGACAGCATCTTTCCACTAGCATAGCCAGAAATACCTTCTGGGGGGGGGGGATTTTTGATCAAAAATACCTTCTGGAAGGGTCTTTTTGATCAAAAATACTTTCTGGAGGGGATTTTGGGATCAAAAATACCTTCTAAAGGAGATTTTTTTCAATCAAAAATACCTTCTGAAAGAGGTTTTTTGATTTAAACAGCCCTTTCATATGCATAAACTATTATATTAGAACTTGTATTTATGTTAAAACTAATGGGGGGGCGTAGAGGGGGTTCCCCGCCCCCTTCGCCGCACCACTGCATCCTTCCACACATTTTGTATTGTCGTTATGAAAATGGTCAGCACTTCCGCATGGATGCTATCCTTGAGTTCTTCTAACACTTTTGGTAGTGGGGTTACATAAACAGTCATTAATGCACCCCTAAAACCATAGATTAATAATAAGAATAGACCGAGCTATGGCAACCCTTTTGCTGCTCATAAACCAAACCATGTGACTGGTGGATATCCTAGCAAGAGCGGGCGTTGATCGTAGCAGACGATCAACGACCGCGAGAAATAAAATAAATAGAATTGATGGAACACGGAAGAATGATCTTTTATGGAGTCCGATTTGTAAATTTGTTATTCTAAGTTGTAAATATTTTGTTAATATAGTGAGTTCTTCGTTTAGATAGTATTGTGCATTTTCTTTATTCAATTTCAATAACTCTCTAAGCAATTAAATATGCAAGCGCCCAAAAAGAATCGGCAAACGGTAAGATTTTTATCTACAATTTCAATTTAAGATACCGATTAGATTACGTTTACGCCAACGCTGACGTAACAGTTCCGAATGAAATAAAAGTTACTGTAAACTGTGATCAAAAACTAATTACTAATGTCAAAATAATGCATAACTAAAAGAAAAACAGTTCAATCTCTGCACTTGGAAAAAAAATTATAATTAAAACACATTACGTCTTAAAATACATGTCGAGTGCCAAACTATAGATAATCCTGCCATCTAGCAACCATGCTGCCAAAGTTTTCGCCAAGCCTCCCACCAGTCACATGATGTATCCATGAACCAATTTTTTCATCAGCAAGTCTGGGAAAGATCGGTCTACTCTTATTATTAGTCTATGCCTAAAACCCTTCAAGAGCAGCTGATTATCATGCATACTGTAACCAGGGTTGCCAGATTTAAGAACAGTAAATACGGACAGGCTTCCCAGAGTGAAGGGGGGGGGGGATATTTTTGAGCTTGAGGGCAATTACAGGTTATGGTGTATGTTTAAGGGGTTATAAACGACCCTGTTTTAATATATTTCGGAAGATTCCTCTTAAGATGTTTATGGGTGAGAACATTTTTGGAGGAACTCTAACTCAAAGAATAAGGCAAGCAATAGAACGAAGTTCAGTATACATATCGACGCTGATAGGAACAAATGCTGTTTTTTTACTTGTATTCGCTATAAGAGAAATGGTGCAAATTTGATAAAATTTCTTGTTAAATGTGACTATTTTATCTGAAATAGTAATGCAAGGAATAGTGGAGCAAAACTTATTTTTTAATGCCACACCAGCCAATGGAAAAATCGGAATGAGTAAAATAATTTTAATGTATCAAATAAACATGTGGATTTTACAATTGATCAGACGTAATATTAAACCTTACAATTTGAACAAGCTAAAATAATGTTTTTTTTTTCCAATGGGGCTGTATAAGAGACCCACCTCAGGAGGTGACTGGGCCATAACCAGACCTAGTGCGCTCCCCTACAATGCATCAGTCTTTCGTGCGTCACCATTAAGGCCCTCATGCATGACACAGTAGGGGTTTTTTTTTTTTTTTTTTTGACGCCCAGTTTCCACCAGAGGGGGGCACCTGGCTCACTTTTGATGCGAAATTACACTAGGAATTTAATTTTGCCTAAGGAATTCTAAGCCAAACGAATACCATACGGATCTTTTACAAGCCGAATAATCATACGCCATGGGCGCTGATGATATTCCGCATCTCGAAAATCCACCGACTGGCCACCTCAGGCAGGCCGGATCCCGGGTCCACAGGCGTAGAAGGCCAGCGCCTAACCATCACGCCACCAACCGGTCAGCTGAAAGAAGGTAGCAAATACAAATTTAAATTCAAACTCTTAATGATTATTATAATATAATATGGATCAATCCTATGTCTTTAAAAACCATATTTGCTATTTGATGTTAGTCCTGTAGCAATTATTTTCAAATTTTTATGTGTCTTCAAGTTGTAATAAAATTTTATTTGTCATATTGTTTTAAGAGGAATCAACATTCGACTCCTCATGGTCTGCCGCCAAAACAAAAAATACAAACTAAATCAAAACGAAAACAATCTTTGCGTTTGCTGCCACATGATTTTCTTATTGCACTTTATTTCAGTTTTTGGTTTACTTTATTTTTTCTCCTTAAAATAATGTTTCGTTGTGTCAAATATTGTTTTTAGCTAGAATACGGGATTTTAGCCGTCCCGTTTGGAAGTTTCCCGGGACGCGGAACAATTTTTCAAAATCCGTGGGATCTGGCAACCCTGACTGTAACACACACACACACACACACACACACGAAAAAAAAAAAAAACATGTTTCTTGCTTTGTCTCCTTTTTAAAGATACAGCACCTGAGTCTGGTTATTTTCATATACAGGGTTAACATAGAAGAACATCTCGGTTTTAAAAATTTATATTTCATAAACTATTACACTATAAATGAATACACAAAAATAAAGATGAACTGTGAAAGTTTTTTTTCACTCACAAATGTTCCAGGTGCGCGCGTTTCGTAACGCAACACACATCTATAACATACATTTTGGAATGTTTCACTGCCCATTTTTCGTAATGCTACACATATGCGATCTTTCAGTTCTTGCATTTTTGTAGGCAATGGTGGTGTATAAACAATGTCTTTGACGAAAAATTATTTAAAAAAAATCACATGGGGTTAGATTTGGTGATCTGGCTGGCTAACTCATAAAGGGTAAATCATCATCACCTGCACGGCCAATCCAGCGTTGCAGAACGTCAGTGGCGCAGTGAAGTGGGATAGTTAGCCTCTGGGTGGTGTTTTAACCATCAAACACCCTATGGGGTTTGGGGGTAAAAACACCCCCAGAGGCCTTGGTTTTAACATTGTTCAAAATCCTAAAACAGTATTTAATACACGTGTAAGGACTGCTGTGACCAAAAAACCGGCTGCGCTAGTGCGGAACGTGCACGTTTAAGCAGGTACGTACGTTCAAAAAAACTTGGACAGTTTATCTTTATTTATATGTATTACTAGCTGCATTGCCCGGCTTTGTACGGTCTACAACAAAAATAAAAGTTTTGTCAAGTGACGCATGTTCAACAATCAAGCTTCAATTAGAGAGAAAAAAATACTACAAAATTTCTCCTCAAAATAATCGTTCTCAAGAAAAAAAGAAAACGGCAAATCAAAAGTTCCCCGAAAAAACTAAACACAACCCTCCACAAATACAACTAAAACCCTTAAAAAAAATAAATAAATAAAATTAAAAAAAAGAAGAAGATAAATCGGCAAATAATAATCAAAAGGGGAAATTTTTACCTGAAAACAAAAACAAAATTTTATTTAATCACAGCCGAGAAAAAAAAAAGCGGCAACCTTCTGAACGATAATTTAAAATGAGATAGCGCAGACGATAATTTTCTGATTTAAAATTTCTGTTCCATTAGGCTTAGCAGTGATTTTTAATTTTTTTCCCCGGTGATTTTAAAGCCTTTTTTTTTTTTTTTTTTTTTTTGAAATTCGTAGGAAATGAACGAACACTTTGGGTAAATCGGATAATTATTTTGGGTAGAAAGAGCCATTAAATGCCATTTTCGGATCCTAAACTTAAAATTCGAACAGTTCGGTTCTTTTCTGGCGTTCGAAAACCCTCCTACGTTCCTTCTCGGGTGCCCAAGTACCTCCCTGCCAAATTTGGTCCAGATCCGACGAAAACTGGATTTGTATAAGGAACATACGCATATTGTATATACACACATACATATTCTTTGTTTTATTTATATAGATTTACAGTGGTAAGTGTAATAGTTTATTGTATAAAAATCTTTAAAACCGGGATATTCTTTTATACGTTTCAATACATAGCGTTTCGAAACCGAACGAATCATTTGCAGTAGCCCTGTACATCCCTAATAGATTAAAAGTTTGAGAATTTAAAGCGCTAAAGGGATCAATTCAAGAATTACTTTCTGAGAACTGCGTTCAGAATACAAATGTATTTTAAACGCTTAGTCTAGCATTGGGGTAGGAATGCGAAACGACGAATTTTCCTTATTGCCGCCGCTATTTTAATTGTTTCCAGTGAGACTTACTCAGGAATGTGATGTCACAGAAAGAAGCTTTGTATTCAATTAAAATACGATTGAATTGGCGAAGGGATTGTCTTACAATGGGGTCGTTTCCAAACTTTTAAAAGTATTTTTTCTGAAAGAGCATGCTTAAAATCGTAGGATCTGACCATTTTTTAAATAATTTGTTCAAGTTTAATATTTTTAAAAAATTACTTAAATCGGTGCGCTTTCATTATTTATGCTTCTCCCGATGACATCACAAATGATGAAATGCCATTCAGTGTTGCCATTCACAACCAGAATATTTAATTTGCATCTTTACTCACGTGTATTGGCAACGATATGGTTGATAGCAAGCGTAGAGCGCAATTTTAATTCGCTTCTTGATTATCATAACGTTAAAACGTGGTAGAAAGATGCGCCAAAGTGCATCATTTGGGACGTCATCAAGACCACGCCTTGTTTAAAAAATAGGACATTTAAAAAAAAAATGATTAAAAAATAACTGTTAGGAAAATGAAAGTATTTTCTGAATCCATGTCTTTTTATTTGCTTATTCTATCAATTTCAGTGACAAAGAGTACTACTTTTGACTGAAGGAAACAACTCCATTGTCTGCTATATTTAAAAATTGATTTTTTATCATAAAATATAATTTAATCGGTTTCCTTTTTTTGATTTAATCAGGATTTATAGTTATAATTACACTAGTCAATAAAAAAGAACTTTTTTTCTACATCCTGGATTTAAATAGTCAATTCCTACTAATTTTGGGTCGGGAAAAACGAATATGGTAGTGGATTTTTTTTTATTAGCACTTGTTTTAAAGGTACATGAAAGCCCATTGGAGAAAGATGCACAGCAACCACACATTCATTTGATAGTAATGTTAAATAGGAAAAAAAAAAACTGTGTAATAAATGTTATGAAACAGGTCCTGTTTTACTAAACAATGCTTATTTTTTGGAAAGCAGTGGTTGCTTTTCGCTTATTGCTGCAAACGCTTCATTTTCTATTGCTTTTTGCACTTCAAAAAAAGACTATCTCTTGTAATAGTTCAGCAGCATTTGGTGAACATTAACTCAGCTCAATGACCCTGATATCTGCATTCCATTGTAAAGATATCTTGGTGAAACCATTGCTCATGCTCACAGCGTTAGTTTTTGAACAAAATATCCAGGAAGAAGTGAACAAAATTACAGTTTCAGAGACAAATCATTCATCAATGGTCACAGAACTTCCGCGGGGATTGTTTGACCAATTGTTTTTAGTTCTCGTCTTCTCTGCTGCTTAGAAACACTTGTAATACACCCTTAAAGGCTTCGTAAGTGTTTTTTTTTTTCTCCCCTCACAATTTTTTCTCTCAAAAATACTGATTTTCATAATTGCGCGTATTTGAAGGGTCGTTAAAAATTCTCTCCTTAACCTTAGCTTCAATTTATCTTGGAAATTTCCTTCTAAGGTATTGTAAAATTGTCTGTGTTCAGTTTCACGAAGTTCTTCATTATTCCCAGAAGAATGAGCATGAGTGGAAGCAGAAATGGGTAGATCTACCTAGAGCTCCAAATTTTGGCTGATTTTGGGCATTTTTCTTCCCAGAATTTAAATTTCTTGTTGTCCATTTCGGTTTTCATGCAGTGAGATTTTCTATCCCAACCTACGGTCGAAGTTCAGAGGACAGTCAGTCCCATGGGGGGGGAGGGGGTTCTATCTGATAGGTGAAAAAAGCAATAGTGAGAATTCACTATCCTAGTTGGCTCTGTATCTTGAAAACTAGAGCTAATATCAACTTTTTATGGTGATTTTCGTGTTTAGCGAGGCAAAATACTTCGGAAATAGCTATTTCTGAGCGGGATGCATTTTCGGTGCTGACTAGTGTTATCATCAGTAGCCATTATAACAATTGTTATTATTGTTATTGCTGTTCAATCCATTTACACATTTTTTTCCCTTCATATACTGTTTAGATTTTATTTTCAGAATATTGAACTTTGGTTTAAAATGTTTATGTATTTCTATATAAGGAACCATTATGATCATGGTATGAAGTATCAACTTTGTGCAATTTTTCTTGCATTCAAAAATTAATGATCTTCCCGTGTTGCAGGCACGACGGTTCTGTCAAACACGCTGCGGATACAAATAATTATTTCTCAAGTACACAATTATTTTTAAACAGCTGATGCTTCATATTATGGCACACAATGGTTCTTTACGTTCGAATATATAAAACTAAAAGCCAAAATTAAAATTTCGGGGGGGGGGCGGAGGGGAAGGGCAAAAAAGATGCGTAAAAATGTCACGTTCGGGCAAATGGATTGAACACGCTGTTATTATAATTGCTAATATAGCACAAAACAACAGTAAAACTTTTGGTATACACGACACAATAAGGGCAGAAATTTTGCCAAGCCCTTCCTACATTAATTGAGGAGTTCAATTCCAAAACGGATTATATCCAGTTTTACATTTTTTTTTTTTTGAGCAATCGCGATTGCTTATTGCTTTCATTTGACTGTCCTTGACGTTGTGGTTCCTTTTTCAGCTTGGACCAGGGCTGCAGCACCACCGTCCACCGGCGGCGGCGCGGCTGGTCCTGAGCACTGTCCCCCGGAATCCACTTTTGCTGGGTGGTGGCGTCCATGTCCTACACACGCATGCTCATACACACTCCCCTACGCGCGCGCCTTTACACACATACACACGCCTACGTGCACACACGTAAGCCTACACACACAACTATACACACGTAACCACCCAGGAGGAGGGACATGCTTGGGGGGGGGGGGAGCCATTTCTGGAAACAATAACTCTAATCAGTAGGGTCTTGTCGCAACTCGTGATTGCGAAAAACATAATTTGAATTGAAAGTTTCGGAATTCAAATTAGAGTTAATTGGGGGAAGTGGGTCACATTTTTTTTTTTTTTTTTTTTGGCAAAACGAAAAACACGTTTTACGCACAAACACTAACTGTTAAAATTTCGAATTTCTCACAATGTTTTGGTAGAATAACAAGTGACTATTGGCATACAGGAATTTTTTCTCTATTTTACCAGACTTAAATTGCCATTTTTGTTTTGGATATATACCCTTTTGGTGTAAAACAGTGGATATAATTCCTTTTGCCAAAAAAAAAAAAAAAAACACGCATTTTCTTCAGAAACAAACTTTAATCGATTGAAACAAAATATTCAGCATATTTTTATTATATTCTTTTTTTTTTTACTCTACTTCATTCCTTCCTACTTACTTCACTCTTTCCACTGAACATTTCAAAAAATACTGCTCCCACCCTCCACCCTTTTCCCCTTCTGGTTATCATGGTTACGACACCATTAACTCCCCCCCCCCCCCCCACACACATTGCATCTGCAGCAGATAGCATTTGCACAAGCTACGTGGGGAAGAAGTTCATAATGCCGTATTGATTAGAACCTAGGAGGTAAAAAATATCGAAAGTGGGAAAGTTTTATGGCCTTGACACGCCGGTTTTGGTTACACAGTCTATAGCAAGCCTTTTTTATTCCTCTCTGGCTCATACAGTAGTATAATGTAACTACACCGAAAATGTGTCGCCAAATATTTACCATTTTGTCGTAGTGTCAAGTAGGATTAAAGTCCTCGGATGCAGTCCTCGGATGGAATGATTGAGCTGCGGTGTATTTCATATATTTCTTCTTAAGCTCTGGCTATAGGGCGGTTACTTACTAAATTACCATGCCTTGCCTTCAATCTTCGGGTTAAACCGAACCATGACTTCGGTCACTCGTCTGGTCAGTGCTAATTCTATATTAGCTGCCAGTTTGTTTGGCACTCTTGGCTTCCTTGAAAGATTTTCCACCTCCAGCTCGGTCAATTCCTATTCCCGGCTGATGAGTGCTAATAAGCACGAAACCGCAGTCTTCGGATGGAATGACTGAGCTGGCGGTGTATTTCATGTATTTCTGCCTTACCCCTGGCTATAGGGCGGTAATTTACTGAAAAAGATTAAAGTGTTCATAAAATCCATCAGGTTTTTCCAACTTTTGTGGATTACAATCATATTTGCTTGAAAAAAAAAAAAAAAAAAAACATTTTTGCGTTCTTCTTTCTTGTTATACTAAATAACACGTTACATTCAACTTTTGCAAGAAAACAATTAATTCAAATAATCTTACGTATATCACTTTATCATATGAGGTGGAATAAAGTGAGTAGCACATGAGATAAAGTGGTCATAGTTTAAAAGAAAAGGTACAAAACTTAAATTTAATCAACCATGCTGTTTTATTAAGTTCAACTTAGCTGGGTCTTTGAAAGAAACTAACTTTATTTAATTGAACTAAGAATACGTAACGCCCTCTGTATGATCAACAATAAGCAAATGAGGAATTTTAATCATATTTGACTCTTCGATTTCATCAATTTCTTCAGAGAAGGTGTGATCATTTTCAAAGTTTGATTAAGTAAGGTATTTTATTTGCTGCTAAATGTTTGATCAATATAACCTGTCCAATAGACTATCTGATTACTGTTTTACTTTCATATTTTATTGATACACATCTCACAAAAAACTCTGTGGTAACTGGTTATCTTAACTACAAATTCATTCGACTGAAAAAAAGGCATTTTCTTCTTTTTGTCGAAAAAAAAAAGTTTGCTTTTATTTTAGTCGCATTTTTGGTTTTTTCAGTCAAATTTTGAACTAGCTTTTTTTTTCTCTCTGAAACGAGTGGCCATTAAAATGTCAGAAGTTTGTTTCGATACCTTTAAGACTTCAAAGCTTGCATATGAGTACTTATTGGGAAAAAAATTTCATACATGTTCTCGGTTTTATTCTTGTGCAAAGAAAAAAACATATTTCAACCTGCATCTGACTTTTAATGGCTAAATTCAGTAGATCTCCCACTATCTGAATCAACTATTAGAACAGGGCTCCATTAGGATGCTCAAAAATTCGGAAACATTTCTAATTTAATACATTATTGAATGCACTGAAAATGGGGGAAAAAAAACATTTTTAAAGAAAGAGAGTTTTTAATTGTTTAAATAAAAATATAACACTTTTTTTGTTGAGCTTACTTACAAGTGCTGTACATTAGTACAGTGTGTACGCACCGTACTTTAAATGAATGTCATGCTGAATATTTGTGTCAAAGTAAACTGACTTGTTTCGAGGAGGGAACAACGCATAGACAGAATCATTATTTTCCGAATCGAAACTCTGAAAGCGATTCGGATATTTAGCGATTCAGGTAATAGGATTTCGAAAAACTGCAGTTCTACTGTGTAAGTACATAAGTTTGACCTTTAGTTTAATAGGGGATAATTATTTACAAATACGCAAAATTTTCCCGCTATTAAAGGAATCATTTGAATAGTGTATAAATTACTTTATATTACATTTCAATATTTCAAGAAAGTGTGTGTGTGTGTGTGTGTTTTTTTTTTTAAGGGTTTTAAGAAAATGTTACTTTACCGAAAAAATAAATAAGCAAAAAATGAAAAATACTCTTTTTTTTTTCGAAAAAGCTTCATTTAATTCCTTTATCTTTATGAAATGCTTCTAGTTCTGAGCTTCCCAGTTTCTTATCAATATTGAGCAGGAGTCTCTTTGGGAAAGGAATTTTTCTTCTGGATAAGTTAAAAGACGTGGTTGCAGAAAAAAATGCTCAGAATTTATCAATGTTTAATATTGTAAAGAGAAAATCCGTCCCACATTTGAATATACATGTTACATTAATTATGTATTGAATCCCAGTTTACTTAAAAATGGAATACATCTTTGAAAGAAACGTTAAACCAATGCCTGCCTCATGAGTTAAGATAAGGTAACTTTAAACAACTGTTAAGTCTAATACTATAATAGTCTGCGTCAGAGAAATTACTAGAAATGAAAAGCTAAGAAAATTATTTAGAAATTTTCAGAAAAAAGGTTTTTATTCCAGTTATAACTAACTTATAAATAACAAACAAATTCCATCATGTGTAGTACACATTATACTTTCAGTGAATTTCAACAGCACACGGTACTTGAACAAATGTATAGCTATCAGTT
This sequence comes from Uloborus diversus, assembly GCF_026930045.1. NCBI lineage: Eukaryota > Metazoa > Arthropoda > Arachnida > Araneae > Uloboridae > Uloborus > Uloborus diversus. Next base: position 158,298,906 of record NC_072736.1, read on the forward strand.
GGGAGAACAAAATACATTTTTTTTTTAGAAAAAAAGGACTAAATAAATATTTTAACTTTTTTTTAGACATTTGCGTCTTAGAAAAATATATCTGAGTTGATAAAGTACTTTTTACATGATCGTTAATTTTTGACCTTACTACTTTTTATCAACACACTTTGATCGTTCCAGTGATAAGATTTTTTTTTTTTTTTTGATAACTTTACACATACACCAATAGATACGTAAGCTGCTTCTGTTCACGTTGTCCAAAAAACCAAAAAAAAAAAAAAAAACATCTAACGATGTACAGAAATGATACTTTTGATTTTTTAAAACTTCCTTTTACATAGTAAAGGAAGTATTGTATTCGCGAAAAAAATTTCACTTAAAAATCGGCCCTAATTTCCATTTTGCTCGCACCCAAATGAATATTGAGGTTTTTTTTTCAACCCGACCACTTGTGGAAAAAGTTTGACCACACGTGGATATATGTTTAAGAACGTATAGAGCCCAAAATATTCATTTTGATGATCCCCGAATAATCACAAAGAGTTTTCTCGTGACGTCCGTATGTACGAATGTATGTGTGTATGTATCTCGCATAACTCAAGAACGGTATGTCCTAGAAAGTTGAAATTTGATATGTAGACTCTTAGTGGTGTCTAGTTGTGCACCTCCTTTTTTGGTTGAATTCGGATGCTCAAAAAAAAGGTCTTTTATACCTTTCTGGGGGGAAATCATTGTTAATTTCAATGCAAACTCAAGTGTTATAATTTGGAAAACACTTGGCGATATATCGACAAGCTTTTCGTCACCAAGTTTTGGCGGTCTTTTTTTTAATTTTATTTTAATGTGGTTTTAATTTGGCCACTATTGGCGAGATTTAGAGAGTCAACCATTGAATCACATTAAAATTGCCACAATAGTTAGAAATTTAATCTGTATAAAACTTTTTTTTTTTTGCATCGATTCGCAACAAACTTGGGATAAAAATATTTATAGTGTTTCTTTGCTAACTCCAAGTGAAAAGCACTATTATCATTAAATTGGCGTAAAAGAAAGTCACGTGATGGACGCCCACATCAGCTCGTTTTTTTTCGAGGAAATACAACTCTTGAAAACATTTTTTCAGAAAGCCTTTAAAGCATAGACTAATAATAAGAGTAGACCGAGCTTTTTCATTCCTGCTGATGAAGAAAATTGGTTCATAGATGCATCACGTGACTAGTGGAAGGACTTGGCGAAGACTTTGGCAGCATGGTTGCTAGATGGCAGCATTATCTATAGTTTGACACTCGACATGCATTTTAAGACAATGTGTTTTCATTAAAAAAATTTTTCCAAGTGCAGAGATTGAACTGTTTTTTTTTAGTTCTGCATTATTTTGACACTAGTAATAGTTTTTGGTCACAGTTTTCAGTAACTTTTATTTCATTCGGAACTACTACGTCAGCGTTGGCGTAAACGTAATGGCGTAAACGTTTTGTGTTAACGCAAAAATGTACTAATCGGTATCTTAAATTGAAATTGTAGGTAAAAATCTTACCGTTTGCCGATTCGTTTTGGGCGCTTGAATATTTAATTGCTTAGAGAGTTATTGAAATTGAATAAAGGAAATGCACAATACTATCTAAACGAAAAACTCACTATATTAACAAAATATTTACAACTTAGAATAACAAATTTACAAATCGGACTCCATAAAAGATCATTCTTCTGTGTTCCATCAATTTTATTTATTTTATTTCGATCGTCTGCTACGATCAACGCCCGCTGTTGCTAGGATTACCAAACCAGTCACATGGTTTGGTTTATGAGCAGCAAAAGGGTTGCCATAGCTCGGTCTATTCTTATTATTAGTCTATGCTTTAAAGACCGCGAGTAATTGGTTAAGCACTGAATTTGACTCCGTGCTGAATATGATATGAAACTATCCGTGATGAATATGACTACAAATATTTTATTCCGTTTCAAGCACGATGTTTTTTTTTTTTTTTTTTTTTTTTTTTTTTTTTTTTTTTTTTTTTTTGAGTAATCACGAATTGCTTATTATAATCACTTGACCGAAATAAATGTTGCTCTGATTTTCAGATTACACTGACGACAGTTGTTTTTAATATTTATTTTGTGAGCGAAATTTTCGTCGTCATAGTTACAAATCTTTGAGGTTTGATTTTATTAATTTTTTTCAGGGCTTCTTAACTGAAGCAGACTTTTCCTTAAAAAAGGGGTTTTGTGTAAAATTACGCTTTTTTTTTTCAGAAAAAACACCGATATAGATGACAGCAAAGCTTCATCGAAATACAAAATTTCCAAATTACTACTTCCCATCATGTAAGATTCTTAAGAAATAAAAATACCTGACGTAAAACACTGTAAAAATTCTTTATAACTGTACTGGTGGATATCAGGTATAAAATCTTTATCTTTATTACCGCATCCTAATCACCATTTCTTTTTTTTATGGATATACCTCGTATTACCTATTCCAAAAAAAAAAAATCCCCAGTCATATTATGACGGGTGCAAATTTCTTGATCATTTCCATGCCTGGAAACAAGAAACCCAACGAGTAGGGTCCTATCATACTTCGTGATTACGTAAAACATAATTTAAATTCAAAACGTCAAAATTCAAATGAATGCTGGATTTTTAAGTTTCAATTTAGCTTTTTTACATAACTATCTATTTTTTTTAAACCATTAATATACAGGGTGCGATTGAAAAGTAACCGAACTTTTGATGGAAGAAACATTTTATTGATATTTTTTTGACAATGCACTTAATATTCTTCGATATACATCCCTTGGGCTTCGATACACCGGCGGTAGCGGTCCTTCCACTGTTCAACGCATTTTTTAAACGTGTCCTCTAGAATGGCATTTAGATAGTTGGCTCCCCTTTTTTGAATGTCCGCTATCGACTGGAAACGCCTTTTCTTCAGGTTCCTTTTGATGAGCAGGAACAAAAAGAAGTCCGGGGGGGACATGTCTGGGCTGTAGGGGGTGGGGGAAGCCCTGCGATGCCATGCTTGGTCAAAACCTTGGGAACCAGTTTCGCTCACACCTTGCGCAGTCTCAATTTTCTTAACGTCACAATTTTTCTTCCGTCACAATTTTTTTAACGCTGTAGTAAGTTAGACCTAACTCCTCACTCATCTCCCAGATGCTTCCCCGACGATCGATGTTCAAGAATTCACGAACCCTGTTGACTTTTTCGTCAGTTTTTGACGTCCAAAGCCTCCATGAGCGTTGCCCGTCTTCGGCGTCTTCCCGGCCGTCTTTGAACGCCTTGTGTCATTCATAAATTTGCGTCCGGGGCAGAACATCATTTCCGAAGGCTTCTTTAAGCAGGTCTTAAGTCTTTGTAAAGGTCTTTTTACTTCCTTTTACAAACTAGTATGTTGTGGCCATCACGAAACTTTCTTCTATATTTTTCCTTTTTCTGATCCCTCCACATGCTTGACGAGGAAGCAATATTCCTAACAAAAACAAAATTACACATGCAAAAACTTGACGACCATTCCAATGTCTGAATTATTGCAAAAGCAAAGCAAAGAGCGAAAATTGAAAGTTATTTTTAAAGCCTTGCTTGAATTAATTACAAATATTTTATTTATTAACAAACATAAGATGGCAACAGTTAAAAATTTTAAATCCTTGAGATAATATTTCGAAGGGCCGTGGTAGCCCGATCGGTAGAGTGTCGGATTCGGGGCCGAAGGGTGCTGAGTTCGAACCTCGAGGGTCGAAGACCCACCGTCGTCATTAAAGGGGACTGCGCGACGTTAAATATGCTCGTGGTCTCAATGTCCTCCAAGTGAAACGATACCTCTGGGGGTGCTAGCACCAGGTAGCTATTAGCTCCTGGACTAGTTCGAAATTCTCATTAACTGTTCGATCCGGTGATGGTGCTGCCATCTATCGGTATATAAAATAATGGAGGCAAGGCATTTAGTATGCAGTCCTCGACATAAATACAGTTGTAGTCAGTTGTGACTCTGAATAGGAATATTTCCGATCATTTCCATACAATTAAAATCACGAGAAATACGCAGACGACAATCTATTACGATTTATCTTTCTTATTGTTGCATTAATAAAGCTATTTTTATTCTCAAAAAAAAAAAAAAAAAAAAATCAACACCTCTTGGAGCGATTGGAGTCAAAATTGAACCAAAGCCTGTTTACGTATGGATTCACATATATTCCAAATTCCAGCCAGAACGTAGCATTACTTCTTGAGATAGGGTACTCACAATAGAAAAAAAGAACGGGCGATTGCGCTACCCCCTTTTTAGCTGTTGACACCAAAATAAAATCAGCTCTTATACCCACTAAGGGCTACTTGTCAAAAAATTTTTGTTTGATTCCGTTCGTTATTTCTTGAGATACAGCAGTCACAATTGACGACAAAAAACGTTCTATAACTCATCCCCCGTTTGAGCTATTGACACCAAAATTGAATCAGCACCTGCTCCTGTTAGGGGCAACATGTGGACCAAATTTTGTTTGATTCCGCCAGTTACTTCCTGAGGAATATTAAGCACGCGTAACTCAAAAAAACGTCCCATTGCTCCACCCCCCTTAGAGGAACTCGCGCCAAAAACCAATGGGCACAAGTTCACATAGGGACACATATGTGTACCAAATTTCGTTCAATTTCATGCGGTAGTTTTTGCTGTAGAACGGCCACAAAAAACTGGTCACACACAGACGTGACACACACACACATACACACACACAGACAGACAGACATTTTTCAAAAATAGTCGAAATGGACTCAGCACACCTCAAAACGTTCGAATCTGTCAAAATTCGAAATTCGAAAATTTGCACGAATCCAATACTTTCTTCTATATATTAGATATAGAAGAAAATAAAAAGGAAGTATTGTATTCGCGAAAAAATTTTCACTCAAAACTCGACCTTAATTTCCATTTTGCTCACCCCCGAATGAATATTGTTTTTTTTTCGACCCGACCACACGAGGATAAGTGCCTAAGAACGTATATACGCCCGAAATATCCATTTTGAGGAGAGAGATTCCCTAGTTAATTACAATGATTTTTCTCGTGACGTCTGTATGCACTTATATGTGCATATACAGACTTGGCGATATATGTGCGTATGTATGTCGCATTATTTAAGAACGGTATGTCCTAGAAATTTGAAATTTGGTACGTAGACTCCTAGTTGGATCTAAAAGTGCACCTCCACTGTTGGTTGCATTCGGGTGTTTTTAAAGGGGTCTTTTGCACCTTTTTGAGGTGAAATCATTGTTAATTTTGATGAAAATTCAAGTAGTGTTATAATTTGGCAGACACTTGGCGATATATCGCCTGTCTTTTGGTCGCCAAGTTTTGTCGCCAACTTGGCAACAAATTTGGCGCTTTTTTAAATCTGGTTTTAATTTGGCCAATGTTGGTGATAGAAGAGAGTAAACTATTGAATCACATTAAAATTGCCAATAATGGGGAAATAGCATTGAATTAGTGTAAAAGGAAGTCATGTGATGCACACATCAGCTCGTTTAGTTTTACGCAAAACTGATTGTGTAACGCTGATCAATCGTTCGTTGCATTTTCACCACCACCCGGAAAACGTAAACGACTACAAAAAGAACCTTCTCGCGTAGGGCGATATTTACTCAACCACTACTCGTAGGGCACCAACTCGTGTTGGCCCTGCAAGAGCAAGATCAGACGCACATTTCCCGCCAATATGCATTCTTTTTTGACGACTGGAAACCGCGCGGCGGCAAAGGTTCGGTTACTTTTCAATCGCACCTTGTATTTGGAAATGATTTTGTATCAAATACCAAATGTATTTCGTTCTTTTCCAAAGGACTTACTTGAAAATCGTGCAGTCTGAAACTGTAGAATTCGGAGGGAGGTATCCACGTTCTTTGCAAATCGTGTTTTACAAGTCCCGCGTATTTTGAGGATTGATTCGCAAAACTATACTTAAGATCTATCGACAATAGCTATAGATTTATTAAAAGAGTTGGGCTTTTATTGAAAATCAAACTATCATTCAATGGAATGCTACGAATTTTTCTACAGTTTGAGAAAATCTAAGGACTAGAGTATGGTAGACCACGTTTACGCAGTTTCCTTTTTTCAAAAGGAATTATAATTTGGAAAGCCAACAGTCATAACAGATTGATGCTGTTCCTTAGCAATTATCCTCACAATATTTTGAGCATCAGTCGAGCTTCGGTTTAGCATGCAGAAAGAATAATCCGCTTTCAGCCAAGTCGAGTAAATTTTGAACTGAACGTTTTGAAGCTTATTGTGAATAAATAAGACTTAGTTAACCCTTCAAGCGGCTGTGACGTAAAATTCCTTCATCCAGCGATGTATCGAAGAGCGGCCGTGTCGAAATATTCTGCCATGAATATTCTTCCATAGAATTTTACGCTGCAACCGTTCTCGAAGCAGAATATTCAAGGCCAAATTTTTCGACACGGCCGCTCTTCAATACATCGCTGGGTGAAGGAATTTTACGTCACGGCCGCTTGAAGGGTTAAAAAAGAAATATTATTATACAAATTAGCAGATTTTTATCCTTTTTTGATAGTTGTACTTGTATGATCTGAAGTGTTATAAAACATTTTTGGCACGTTAAAAATAAATCCAAACTTGGCGACGGACCAAGTTTACGCGTTGACTTCTGCTCATCTCTACGCACGTTCTTACCGTGTCTTACTTCTAAACGTGCCCTGACGCTTTTTTCGCTCCGAACTGTCTCAAAAGCTTTTAGTGTTTTAAGGCTATTTAGTTTTGAAAATCACTATTTAATTTTTAAATGAGTTATAAATTTCTATCTTACAGCTTACAATCACGTTGTGCTGTCTTCATGTCCGTTCAACTTTTACTTTATACACTACTAGCAGTGCAGCGTAACAGCAGCACAATCATGCGTGTTTGGAAGCAGTGGACGGACGAGGGTCGGACAGCTTGGAAATCCGAGAGTGGACCCCGAAATGTGACGCCAGCTCGCGATGACAGACACCTGGTGCGTATAGCTCTGACGGACCGCACAGCTTCTTCTAGACAATTGGCAGCACAGTGGTCAACAGCTACAGGTGTTTCATTGTGTGCTTCATCAATTCGGAGACGTCTGCTGCAGCGTGGGCTGCGCGCAAGGATTTCTTTACACAGGATTCCTCTCACGCAAAACCATCGCCGCCTGCGACTACAGTGGGCCAATGTGCATAGGAGCTGGCGTGCTGATTGGCAGCACGTCGTCTTTTCTGACGCATCCCGCTTCAATTTGTGGCACCATTATGGCCAAATTTGTGTCAGGTGCTATGCCGGTGAACGGCACATTCCGGAGTGCATTTTCGAACGCCACAGTGGACGAACACCCTCAGACAATCAACCCAAACACCAGTGTTCATCATGACCATTTACAGACGGTTGACAACGAAATCTACGCTCGCGCCGACCGTTACGCCACCTGCCACTGACGCCTACACACTGCCGAGCCAGATTACAGCGGTGCATGGCTCGATCAGGTTGGAATGGTGCCGACTGGGGACGTATAGTCTTTAGCGTTGAATCCCGGTTCCAACTGTGTCATGACGATCACCGAAGACGTGTTTGGAGACACCCAGGGTAGAGGGGGGATTCTGGTTTCACTTTTGCACGCCACACTGGCCCTCAACAAGGCATTATGGTCTGGGGTGCTATTTCCTTTCATAACTGGACCCCTTTGGTCGTAATTAGAGGTACACTTACTGCACAGTGGTACGTCGACGACATCCTAAGACCTGTTTTGCTTCCGTTAATTTTGCAATACCCTCGGCTGGTTTTCAGCAGGACGATGCCGGATAATATACGGTACGTGTTGCTATGAACTGTCTGCAAGCATGTCAAACTCTTCCGTGGCCTGCCACATAGCCAGATCTCTCTCCCATCGAACATGTCTGGGATATGATGGGATGGCGATTGCATCTGGCAAGGAATGTTGATAACCTCGTCCGACAATTGGAGCGAATTTGGCCGGAAGTACCGCAGGACACCCTCCGAGAGCTTTATCGGTGTTTGCCACGCCATGCTTCAGCTTGTATCCAGGCTAGAGGCTTGTCAATACCTTATTGAACTTGTTACTGTAACTCTGACATAAATTATTGAATTGTTCTGAGAATTTAATCATTTACTATTTTGTGCATTTTCTTCCTATCCACTAATTTTCGTCTCAATCGGATCACTCCTTCTTGGTGCGTCGATTTTTTGTTATAGAGTGTATATTCAACAATTAGGCTTAAATAAAAGAAGAAAAAAAAACACCATGCAAAATTACTCTTCCAAACAATGACGACAGATATTACAATACTTTTAAGAAATTAAAATGCGAAAGATGGATTTTAAAAGCGTAACCATGGAAACACGAAATAAAATAAGTTTAAGAAATGAAATGCAAAATAAGGAAAGAAGCAATGGATTGAAAAAGCGTAACCGTGGAAACGCAAAAATAAAATTTTTAACAACCTGAATCAAAATGACTTTTTCGCACTTGCTTTAAAAACGCTTGTAACTTTTTTTCCTTTGAAGATAGAAGCTAAGTTTTTCGACCAAGGGTCGAAAGAGATCTGGAGTAAAAAATGTCGCCTTGTCCAATGGTGTCAAAAAGAAAACTGTGGGACAATTCCTTCACTTTTTATTGATAGATTTAATTTAGAAAGTAGTGCCTAAATTTCAGCTAAGCCTAAAAAAGTTCGAGCTAAAAACGCAAATTACTCCCGCCGAAATTAAGTTAGAGCACTGAAACAAATTGTTTAGAACGCGGACAATTCTACCCTTTTCAACGATGTATAATATTAATATGTGCAAGTAATTTTTCACTCCCATATTCGGGAATTTATGTGAAATTTGGGCCTAAATTGGAATAAAAAAAGAACTATTTATCGGATTTTTTCAAATTATAGCCTATGTTACTCAGTAAGAAAGCATCTTTCGTATAGTGAAAGAATTTTTCAAATAGGTACTGTGGTTCCAGAGATTACCTCTAACATATAAACACACAAAAATCCGCCCTCTCTCTTTATAATATTAGTATAGATTCAGCCTGTGAAAATTTGCTTTATTTTAACGATGGTAACACATTATGTTCAAAACACTAAAAGAACCTCGTTAGGTGTCAAAATAAATATGCGTAAACGTGCCCCGTGTCTGGGGCAAGTTTACGCAGCCGACTTGGACTAAAAAAAATTTTTTTAACAGTTAAAAACACATACTGAACAACAACTGACTATACCAATTTTGACTCCATTAACTGCTTCATAAAACCGCAATGTTTTAAACTTTCCTAACTTAAAACGTAAAATTTAGAAAATTTATTGAAAAAAATCCGCGTAAACGTGCCCCGGTTTACCCAACCATTTTATTTTCGTGATACCTTTCAGGGAAAAGAAAAATACTTTTTATAAAGAATGGGGTGTTTCCTTCAGTCAAAATTACTACTTTTAGTCATTGAAATTGACAGAATAAGCAAAAAAAAAAAAAAATATCATTGAGTGAATGTTTGATTTTGAAAATAGAGCGTGGTCTTTATGACGTCACAAATGATGTACTTTGGCGTAAGGTCCCTATATATGTCGACAACTTTTCTACGTTATGATAATCAAGAAGCGCATTAAATATTGCGCTCTACGCTTGCTATCAACCATATCGTTGCCAGTACATGTGAGTAAAAAAGTGAATTAAATATTGTGCTCTGTGAATGGCAGCAGTGAATGGCATTTAATCATTTGTGATGTCATTGGCAGAAGTGTAAACAATGAAAGCGCACCGGTTAAAATAATTTTTTTTTTGAATATGAAACTTAGTCAAATTATTTAAAAAATGGTCAGATCCTATGTTTTAAGCAGGCCCTTTCAGAAAAAAATACTTTTAAAATTTAGGAAACGATCCCATTGGTAATAAGTTTCTAACCAAATGTTCTGGGAGATTGACCCTCGACCCCCCCCCCTACTGGCGCCACTGAAAATGTCGTCTTGTATTGATGTTACAGCCACCTACACGGTTTTTGCTAATATTGCACTAAGGGGAAAAACTTGATACTAGGATAAAAAATTATAAATCGTAAAAAAAAACACTTTCTTTATCATTTAAAGAATTTATAAACTCCCTATACATCTTAAAAATAAAACAACTGTGCAAGTTCTTGGTTATAAAGTGTCAGGTGCTCAACTTTGTTTTCTATTTTTCAATTATTACCATTATTATTATTTTAAATCTCGATTTTGGGTAAAGAAGCTTTAATTGCAATTAGTGCATTATCTAAAATTAAATTATGTAGAGTGAATAATTGCATGCAACTTATTAAGAAAATTAATTTTTGCCCCTAACAGATTAAGTATGAAACACGTACTTAATTTTTTGCAACACAGATATTAAAAGTAATCATCTGAATTGTGATACTATGCATTTATTTAAATCACGTTCTTTAATGTATAAAGTCCCGCTTAAGTACTTTTTAAGTTCAGTACCACTTAAATAAAATCCCTTTGTCTATACCTCAGCTTTAAGATTGATAATAAACATAACTGGGCCTATGTAGAGAACATTTAGTCGTAATTGGTTAGTAGCGTACAGAATAGCAAATTAATTAAGTGGTAATTAAAAACTACGGACCACTTAGTTCACTTATAATCGTTGCTATTATCTTGATTGCCTCACATAAACGTGATAGTCTGAACCATAGAGTATTTATCTTAGCCAGCTCAACTTAAATCGTCGAATTTCTGTTGTTTGTTCAAAATGTGTGTCATGTAATTGTTACATCTTTCACACTTTGAGGGGAACACAAACAAACTTCAAGCTTAAGGAGATTAAAAAACAATTGAACGTGCGTAAAATTCATAGAAAATCAACAAACTGTGATATGAATATGCGGTTTGCGCCATAATATTTCACGGGTTTAGGAAGTTTTTATAATATCTTTGTATTAAAAAAAAAGTAAGGTCAAAGAAATTCTGAAAGGAAGTCTGGGGTGGGCCTGCGTCCAGGAGACCCCATAGCACCTACAGCCTTGAAATTATGTACAAAATTACTTCGAGCCCTGGTAATTTGCACCTGGGGTTTTGTTTTTAAATTTCGAATTTGTTTTTTTGTAATTAATGTTTTAAGCTCAAATTTCGCGTAAATTGCCTATTAACAGGGTGAAAATTACTTGCACATATTAATATTATATATCGTTGGGAAGGGTGGAATTTTCCGCGTTCTACGAAATGTGTTTCAATGTTCCAATTTAACTACAGCGGGAGTAATTTGTGTTTTAGCTCGATTTTCTTTAGGCTTAGCTGAAATTTAGTTACAACTTTCTTCATTAAATCCATCAGTAACTAGTATGTTGTGGCCATCACGAAACTTTCTTCTATATTTTTCCTTTTTCTGATCCCTCTCCATGCTTGACGAGGAAGCAATATTCCTAACAGAAACAAAATTACACATGCAAAAACTTGACGACCATCCCAATGTCTGAATTATTGTAAAAACAAAACAAAGAGCGAAAATTGAAAGTTACTTTAAAAGCCTTGCTTGAATGAATTACAAATATTTTATTTGTTAACAAACATAAGATGGCAACAGTTAAAAATTTTAAATCATTGCGATAATATTTCCGATCATTTCCATACAATTAAAATCACGAGAAATACGCAGACGACAATCTATTACGATTTATCTTTCTTATTGTTGCATTAATAAAAATATTTTTATTCGCAGAAAAAAAAAAAAATCAACACCTCTTGGAGCGATCGGCGTCAAAATAGAACCAAAGCCTGTTTACATATGGATTCACATATATTCCAAATTTCAACCAGAACGTAGCATTACTTCTTGAGATAGGACACTCAAAATGGAAAAAAAGAACGGGTGATTGCGCTACCCCCCTTTTAGCTGTTGACACAAAAATAAAATCAGTTCTTATACCCACTAAGGGCTACTTGCCGATAAATTTTTCTTTCATTCCGTTCATTATTTCTTGAGATACAGCAGTCACAATTGACGACAAAAAACGTTCTACAGCTCAACCCCCCTTTGAGTTATTCACACCAAAATTGAATCAGCACCTGCTCCTGTTAAAGGCAACATATGGACCAAATTTTGTTTGATTCCGCCAGTAACTTCCTGAGGAATAGCAAGCACGCGTAACTCGAAAAACGTCCCATTGCTCCACCCCCCTTGGAGGAATTCGCGCCAAAAACTATTGGGCACAAGTTCACATAGGGGCACATATGTGTACTAAATTTCGTTCGATTTCATGCGGTAGTTTTTGTTGTAGAGCGGCCACAAAAAACTGGTCACACACAGACGTGACACACATACATACACACACACACACACACACACACACACACACACACACATACATACACACACACAGACAGACAGACATTTTCCAAAAATGGTCGAAATGGACTCAGCACACCTCAAAACGCTCGAATCCGTCAAAATTCGAAATTCGAAAATTTGCACGAATCCAATACTTTCTTCTATATATTAGATATAGAAGAAAGTAAAAATGGAAGGAATTGTCTCATTGCTTTCTTTTCGACACCACTGGAAAGAGAGTGTCTTTTTTTACTCCAGATATATCTCGACCTATGGTCGAAAAACCAAGCTTCTATCTGCAAAGGGAATAAAGTTACAAGCCGTTTTAATTAATTTCGAAAATCTCATCTCCATTAAAATTATTGATGTTTTATTTGGAGTTGCCGTAGTTACGTCTTTTCAATTCGCTTGATTCTTCTTTCTGATTCACAAACTTTAAGGGTTTTGATTTTAACGGAAAATCTTAGGCTCAACTCAATTCAAGCCCCGAGCTAAAGGCAAAATATATTACTCGAGACCACGAATATGAAAGCGACTTTTAAAACGTACAAAACTGCAGTTTTGCAATGCACAAGAGCTCCTTAGTCCTAACGGCTCTGCAAGTTGGTACAAGTTATTTTGAAACTGGGGAAGGGTTGCTTTTTGTTTTAAAGCGAATGCGTTTTTCATCTGTTTCTTTCTAATCAACGATTTTAATCTTTGCGAATCAAATAAGATTTCAAAGCAATCTTCTGGGGCTGGTGAGCGTCAACGAGCAGGGAGTGGAGCCCCCTAGTTTCTTTAAAAAAATGAATAAGGGGGGGGGGGAAGAAAGATTTTAAAAAAAGTGCAATAAAAGAAATCGTTTTATTGTCACGGCTAGAAAAACAAACGTACTGTGAGGTACCTTTCATTACCAGAGTCCTTTGTGTGTGTACCGTTTATTGACATGGGATAAACTTGAGTACCGTTTAAATGTGGTTCGAGCAGCATATGGTACACACATTGAACTCTGGTATGGCTTTCTGTTTAATAAAAAATAATCAAACATCTTACTTGACGTTTGTTTTTCTTTCTGTAACGATACAGCGATTTCTCATAATTACACTTTTTCTTTTTTTTAAAAAATTTCTTTTCTTTTTTCTTTTACGATATCATGAAAAATTCCCGAACCTGTGATGTATTATGGTGAAAACAGCATATTCATTCAACAATTTGTTGCTTTTCTATGAATTTTTAGAATGCGTCAAGAATGGTACAAGATACGCCCGTTTAAGATGCTCAATTACTTTTTGAAAATGATGGGAAAGGATTTTCTGCATCTTTATATCAAACTAGTGGTAACCGCATGGTTTCGCCCGTAGTAGAAAATTAAAAGGTTATTTGGTTCGCCTGTATATTTACAAATAATGGATGATGAATTTCTTGCCAATTTGCTAATTTGCTATGTTCATTTACTTGCCCATGTTACAGTTTCACGTGATGATAATTTGGTAATTTACTCATCCACGTTGGGATAATTCGTTCTGTAAAAATTTTTAAAAATTGGAATATGAAAAGAATAAAATCAAATTTTCGAAAAATCGCTTCGAACTGCACACCCTCATGCTATTTATTAATTCTGTGCCAAAGTTCATGAAAATCGGCCGAACGGTCTAGGCGCTATGCGCGTCACAGAGATCCAGACATCCAGACAGAGACACTTTCAGCTTTATTATTAGTAACTAGTGGTACCCGCACGGCTTCGTCCGTAATAGAAAAATTAAAAGGTCTTTTGGTTCGCCTGTATATTTACAAATAATGTATGGTGAATTTTCTCGCCAATTGGCTTGTACCCATGTTACGGTTCCACGTTATGATAATTTCGTATCTCGCCAATTGGCTTGCGCCCATGTTACGGTACGTTATGATAATTTCGTAATTTATTCGTCCATCTTATGATATTTTTGTTCTTAAAATTGAAATAGAAAAAGAACTACATCAAATTTTTGAAAAATCGCTTCGAGGTGCACACCCTCATGCTACAAACTAACAACTTTGTGCCAAATTTCATGAATATCGGCCGAACGGTCTAGGCGCTATGCGCGTCACAGAGATCCAGACATCTAGACATCCTCCGGACAGAGATACTTTCAGCTTTATTATTATAGTAAAGGTTTCATGAAAATCGACCGAACGCGCGCGCGCGGTGTAGGCGCTATATGCGTCACAGAGATCCAGACATCCAGACATCCTCCTGACAGAGTGACTTTCAGCTTTATTATTAGTAAAGATCAAGATAACCTGTCACGGAAAAAAATAAATATTTCAAATGATTTATTTCGGCAGTAAAAAATATAGTTCTCAAAGGAATGCTTGGATTCCTTTTGTTTTAAATAATAAAGCAAAGCAAGCAATTTCAATCTAAATTAATTCAAAATTCATTTTGTATTGAAGAAAAACTAAACAAAGCACACCTCCTCTGCATGCTAAAGCACTCATCTTTAAAACATCTAATAAGTCTGCAGTCAAAATGATACTCACTAAATTTACCAATTCTATCAAACTACAAATAAAGCATTTTTCTACTACAATTAATATTTCTATACATTCAGTGACAAATCAAAGTAGTAAATACTACACTGCACTTTATTTGAAGCTTATGAAAGATCCAATCACTCTAAATTATCAAACGAGCGTAAGAATAAACTACGCAGAAGAACTATCCATCCAGAAGCACTTCAGGTAACAGGCCGACGTATCAGCCATGTTGGTTCTAATAAAGCTTTGGCTGCAGTTTTGTTTCAAGTATCTGTAAATACGTCATGATGATGGGCGGATTTATGGTGGGGAGGAAGAAGGGGGCAACCACCCCCCCCCTCCCAGTTTTGGGAGGATTTCATGTAGCAACAACACTAAAATCTCAAAACAAAATATCATGTTTTTTTGTTCCTTTTTTCTTTTTTTGAGCAATCACGATTGCTTATTGTCCTCACTTGACCGTTCTTGGCGTTTGGTTCCTTTTTCAGCTTGGACCAGGGGCCGCTGCAGCACCACCGCCCACCGTCCTCTGCAGGCGCGGCTCCTCCGGTCCTGAGCTATCCGCTTCTCCTGGTCGGAGGCGTCCATGTCCTACACACATACACACACACGAATTCACACACACGCACTCACACACGCCTACGTGCATTCACACAGGTCTACACACACACACACACACAATTATGCACACGTAACCGCCCTGGAGGAGGAGCAGGCTTGGGGGGACAGGAGCCGTTTCTAGAAACAATAACTCCAATGATTAGGGTCCTGTCGCAGTTCGTGATTGCGAAAAACATAATTTGAATTCAAAATTTCAGAATTCAAATTAGTTTTCTTTGTTTCCCCCCTTTTCTGTTTTGAATATTTCAGAAGGGAAAATGAAGAGAGTAGCAAATGTTCTTTTCTGATGGGAGAAAAGAAGGGGGAGAAAAAGCAGACAATCGATACAAACAGTAAAGCTGTCACTGGGGTGCTGAAAATGTGTCTAAATTGACTGTTTTGGACTGAAAACCATTTGGGCAAGTACATAAATGAAAATATAGGCTAAACAAGCTATGCATTCTGCCACAATACTCAAAATAATAAACTATTATTATTTTAACAAATTAAAACCTGAAACAAATTGAACCGTCCCCCCCCCATCCCCCCGTCCTTTTGCGTTAACAGAACGCTCTGCTCATCGTGATTTGTTTTCTTTCTTTTCAAAATGTGTGTTTTCAATTTTCATGATTTCAAAAGCTAGATATTGAGGGGTTTGGGTTGTTACAGACGAAAGAGAAATATTTTGAAGCCCTTCTTAAATGAAATTGGCTGATTTTAAGCGAATGCTATTGCGAAAGAAGTACAGAGCTAAAAGGTTTTTGTACAGTAAAATACGGTTAATACAACAACACTATACTTAACGAATTTATGGAATATTGAAACAAAAACTGGAAGAATTGTCCAATTGGAAAAATTGTCCTCAAGCACAAAGAAAAAGCACTATAAACAATGCTTAAATTTAAAAATAAATAAATAAATAAATAGGAATCTCACTCCCTGGCAGTTCAAAACTAAATTTCAGATTTTCCTGAGTCATACATTGTATAGAAAACGTCTGAATAAAGGAAATGGTGATGAAGATGTACTAGTTCCAGCACGGGGGACAGTAATGCACATTTCTTGTAAGATCGCTTTATTAGCAGATGAAATGTTTTTATAACTTTATTTCTTCATTTTTTTTAAAAGGAGAAAAATGTGTGAATGAAACTAATAGTTAGAGTTGTATTTCATGCGCTCAGAAAATTTTCGGCCATTTTTTTTTTTTTTTTGAGAGAGAGAAAGAAAAAGACCAATTGCAAACTGAATACATTTCTGCAACATGAGCGTTCTTATTGAATTTTTTTAAAGTTTTTGTGACTCACATGTTTCACATCTTGCAATTTATTTAGTTTTGAATGCAGTATTTTTGAAATTCTTTTCTTTTGTTTGCTTTAATCTTACTGCTACTGCGTATTATTACTCTGTTTAGCCCGAAAAAAAAAAGTTGCCTCTATTCCTTTTTGAGTGTGCTTCAACTGTATTTCTTATCGAGTGTATGAAATTATTTTTTTTATTTTTAGGAGTAGCACTTGAACATAGGAATTCATTGACTAGTCAGCCGCTGTAGTGGATTTAGCGTTGACCAGGGTGGCCGACTACAATGCACCTAAGTGTATAAATTATGATTTGTTTCAATGAGCAGTATGTTACTCTCGTTACCTATTTTCCAAATGTGTACACCATTTCTTTTAAAACATTAGCTTACATTACAAAGCACATTTAAAGCATACAACTTTTAGAAAAAACTATTTGCCTATTTTTTTCTGAGATTTTTGTCTATCCAATTACCCCTTATAAGGCTTCAAAATGCAGAATTTTATACCAATTTAACAAAATTTCTTTTGGAGAAGAAGCCCTCGGACCCCCTAAAATTTCAGATATTCTATATTCCACTTAAAAAGGAGCCCCTTCGTCACTCTTTCGATAGCAATCCCTCTTTTAAGATCAATTAAAGAGACAGCATGCAAAAACACATAAAAAGTAAAGCATGGCTTTAGGCATCACATGCGAAAGACAAAACGTGAAGGGGGAGGGGGTACTAAAAAAATGTTGCTCAAAAAAATACCCCCCCCCCCTTCCCCCAAGAAACTCAGTATTAAATCCGCCTATAGTTATGATAGAGTCTGGCTTCTGCGTCTAAAACATAGCTCACGAAAAGTTGAGCAAAACGCCACCGATGGCGCCAGTGGTTAGAATGGTTAGTCGGTGTCTGACTATCTGAAGTCAAATTAATCTATGTGTCATAACGACTGCCTTAAAAACGTCCACATCTTTGCCGTTGTAGAGGTCCTGCTAGGAGGGAAATTCATTAACTGCACGTAAGCTTCCTATGCTGGACGAGATGTTGAGAATACAATTCAGCGGTAGGCAACCCGTCGATCGCGATCGACCGGTCGATCTCGAGCCCATTTTCAGTCGACCGCGACACCATTCTGGTCCGTGTCTGTATGTTGTTGTTTTTTCTTGGGGGGGGGGGGAGCAAAGTACCATTACTACACATTATTTTATGGAAACAAAATTAGGGCTTAATTCTTAATATTCTTATGTTATTTGAATATTTTTCAAAACTCGTTATAACAGTTGGAAGTGCCACAATTTTAAATTTTCAAGAAAAGAGTCTTCCGGGTCTCTTGTTCTTGAAAAATGTCGGCGGAAAGTACAATAGATTTTTAAATAAAACGAATAAATGAATGTTTTGCGAATTTTTAAAGTGGGAGAACATTATACGAGTTGTTAAGTGGCACAGTGTAGCATGCAAACAACCTTCCCCTCCCGAATGATAGTGTTCACTAATTTTGGAAAGTCGATCGGCAGTTAAGTTGCCTATCGCTGCAATAGAACCTAATAGAATCGAACTAATAGGGGATCCAGGTCTTCCAAATTAATAGGAAGCGATTAACCCATCCCAATCCAGAAATTGAGATAGCATTTGCAATTTTTCATAAATTGTTTCAGTTTACTTTGAGATACTAAGATGAATTATCGTTTTTGCCAAACGTATAAGGTGTTTTAAAAAGTGCATGATGGAACTTGTTACTTGTTTCAAAATGCGTTTCTGCCTTTTTAAATATACTTTTGAACACAAAGATGAACAATTGTCCAAATGTAAACGGAGGTACAAAACGTGAGTGAGTACACGATTGTAACGTCTAGTGCTACAGAATAATAATTTTCGATATTAACTTATCAAGTAAGAAAACACATCTAGTTAGATTAATGAGAGATGAAGAATCATTTATACGCCTCATAAAGTTTCATCGAATTTATATTCATTAGGGGGGGGGGGGGTCGAGAGAGTAAAGACAAACCGTACCTTCCCATGGAGCCTCTCGAGAACGTCCTTTTTTTTAAATTTTTTAGTAGACAAACATGACGCTGGCAAATATTAACATAAAACGAGCTGATGTGTGCATCACATGACTTCCTTTTACTCCAATTTAAAGTCATTTCCCCATTATTGGCAATTTTAATGTGATTCAATTGTTTACTCTCTAAATATTACCAACAATGGCCAAATTAAAACAAAATTTATAAAAAAAAAAATTTAAAAATCGCCAAATTTATCGCCAAGTTGGCGACAAAACTTGCCGACCAAAAGACTGGCGATATATCGCCAAGTGTCCGACAAATTATAACACCACTTGAGTTTACATCGAAATTAACAATGATTTGAACCCAAAAAGGGGCAAAAGACCCCCTTAGGAACATCCAAATGCAACCAAAAGGGAAGGTGCACAATAAGACCCCACTTGGAGCCTACGTACCAAATTTCAACATTCTAGGACATACCGTTTTTGCGTTATGCGAGATACATACACACTTACACACATACGCACATACATACGTACATACGGACGTCACGAGAAAATTCGTTGTAATAAACTCGGGGGTCGTCAAAATGGATATTTCAGGTGTCTGTACGTTCCTAGGCATATATCCACGTGTGGTCGGGTCGAAAAATCAACTCAACATTCATTCGGGGGCGAGAGAAATGGAAATTAAGGCTCATTTTTGAGTGAAATTTTTTTCGCGAATACAATACTTCCTTTTTTGTAAAAGGAAGTAAAAACGCAATTCGAAATGTTAAAGTGGACTAAAAAAAATGCAGGTTTTCTATTCAAAATAGCACGCTGTTGTTGTGTCCAATCCTTCAGGATCTAGCGACAGCTAGATCAAATCCATAATTCCATGCACCCTCGCAAAGTCGAGCACCAGGAGTGGGTTGTCGCGGACATCCTCAAGAGTGAGCCCCAAGCAATCCAGTAGGTGTTGCGGGGAGGCCGGCAGCAAATGGCACTTGGGACACGTTGGGAAGACTTTACGGCCGGATTCAAATGACATGCATTTCAGGTGCCCACTGAAGAGTCTTGAGATGGCCGTTTGGTCCTGTCTGTCGGCCTTGAAACGTAATGCACCTCCTGGTTTTGGTCTACTGTACCAAGAATGAGCTGGAGGAGCTAGCCAGACATGCCGGTCTCTATTTTTCGCCGCAGAGAAAATTTCTTCAAAGGTTAGGTCGTAATCAGTCGTGGCCATCTCAGAGCAGCCTCTTTTTGCCAAAGCATCCGCGGTTTCATTTCCCGGAATGTTGACGTGGGAGGGGATCCACTGAAGGTGGACGTCTCTTCGCTTTGAAATAGTTTTAAGCATATTGATGATTTGAATGCTTACTAGGTCATTTACTTGGTTCCAGTCCTGTAGATGTTGAATTGAGCTACGGCTGTCTGTAAGAATCCAGATGTCACTACAGTCTGTGGAGTGGAGAATTTGATTTAAACCCTCCTTAATAGCTATTAATTCGCTCTTAAAGACCGAGCAGTGGTCTGGGTTGCGTCGAGAGAGACGTACAGAAGGATTCTCAATATATATACCACTCCCAGTATGATTTGACTCGTCTTTACTCCCATCTGTATAAATAAGAGTAGCGTGACTCGGGATACTATTTATGACCTCCAGAGCCAGTTGTCGTAGATATTCAGGGACATCAGAGTTTTTGTTGGTTTGAGACGGTAGTTCAGAGTGGAAGTGAACTCCAAGGAGTCCCTCAGTCGGACTAACACAGGGTGTTAGAGATGAGTACTCCACTGAATGGGATATAATATCCAGTTTGTCGGCCAGACCAAGTGGGCTATTCCTTTTGAGTCTCTGGTTGCTACTCCAGCTGGACAGATATTTAATTCTATTAACATAAATTTTACAAGAACAAAAATTGCTAATATTTAAGTAAAGAAATTCTTCATAGAAGCACCGGAACTTAATTAAAACGTCGTTCTACGAATCGTCCAGAGTTCCATCGCTTAACGAATCGCCCGTTTTGCCAGGACCAGACCCACAAGATTTTTTCCCCATCTCTCTAAGATTCGCGACCCCACACAGCACACTCGTCTATAAAACGACTATTTCTCGTCGAAACTCATCTAAAACTGATCTATACTCATCTACATCTAAGGGTGATATCTATTCAACGACTAATAAACGTTATTTCTAGATGTTCTATTAAACGTCTATGATTGGACGTCTATTAGTTATCCTTTACAGACGTAAATTAGATCATCCACAAGGGTCGTCTACTAAACGTCGAATAGAAGTGTCCAGTAGAATCAACACAAACAGTGATGGGTGAGAGCGGATTGCGGTGGTGCTAATTGCTGCGAAAAGTGAATTAAAAATAGTTCATTAGTTCATAGAACAACGGTTAAAGGGCTGTAGAACTTTATTAAGAAAAATTAATCACAATTATGATATTTATAATTAATTGACATGTTTGTTGCTATGTTATTAGTGTTGAAGCACGTGCTTCAACGTACGTTGAGCAGCACCGCTTTTTACTTCTGATATTTTAGCGTCTGTTTTATAGCGCCTTGATTTCGGTAAGCTTATTCATCTTGTTGATGATTTCTGTTTCAAAATGATGTATGGAAATAAGACTGTTGGATAAAAAGATAAGCTTGCACACATGAAAAATTGAAAATAAGGTTTTAAGTTTAATAGTGTAATTGCTATAAGTACTAAAAAATTGAACCGGCAGATTAGACAAAAATGTATGAATGTTAAAAGGTTAAGGAAAATGTAATGTGTCGTATAAGAATTAAAAAAGGTGTGCTGCGTTAATAAGCGCACCTAGAAGACGTTTTTTAGATTATCTATAACTGTGCTTGGTAACGTTACCTAGCGCTATGGATATCGTCCATTATTGATCTAATTCCACCATTTTTCATCCATTGTAGTCGTCTTTTCGACGTATACAAGACGACTTTCGACTGTTCTGAGAGGATATTTCGACGAGTTAGAGACGGTTTTTAGATCAGTTATAGACGAGTGTTTAGACCAGATTCGACGACTTTTCAACGTCTATTCCACCATTTTGTGTTGTGTGGGGCGGTCCCGCTCTGATTCCTATGCCCCAAAATCAGCCCGACAACGTGTCCCTGACGCATACTAGGTATCACGTGATCTCTTTTGGAACCAAAATGGCGAATGAGTCGGCCCCCCTTACATAGTGATCCTAATTCTATCTTGCATACCCCATTTACAATTGTAGTGCTTTTTGCAATCCCCCTCTAAGTCGATACTTTAGATCCCCCCCCCCCCCTCCAACTAGATTCTTCTTCCTTGAATAAAAGTTATCAATTTCACATTAATGCCACTCCCATTTCTCGCACTTATTTCTATTATTAATCTCGCATTTTCTCAAACATTTTTTGATAGCAATTTCATTATGAGAAGAAGTCAAAAGCAATTAAGTGATCAAAGAATGAAATCTTGAGTAAATTTCTTGTTTATGAACCAATGACAAAAAGCAATATATTATTCACCAATTTTATGGAAATAAGTTCTCTGAGATGCATCTATGCTAATAATATAAAGGTGAAGAGTTTGTTTATTTGTTTGAACGCACTAATCTCAGGAACTACTGGTTCAATTGAAATATTCTTTTCGGGTTGAATAGTCCATTTATTGCGGGGAAGGCTATAGGCTTTTTTTTTTTTTTTTAAATATGATTGAAAGTAATATTTGTAATTCCAAATTAAATGGAATTTCTAATAATGGTAGAATAAGTTTTGTTCTATTAATTCCTATTGGACTGCGATGTAAGTTAACTCATCGAGAAGGCGCTGGTCGACAGTGACAATAGCTGCGAAGAACCATGCCACGCGGCTCAGATCAACATGCTACGCTGATGTGGACTGTTGTGGTCAGCGAACTGATTTCTGAATGCGTTTTATTTTTTCAATATTCAAGTACATAATTTGATTTTGTAGGATTTTTCTCTTGGGTTTTGCAACTATTTTTTTTCTTACATTTAAAGATAGTTACTCATCTAAGTAAATAATATGATTTGTGGTAATATTCAATTGTGATTGTTCTTTCTAACGTTTTTTTAACAGTATTGTTTATTTGGCAAAACATTTTAAATTAAAAAAAAAAAAAAAAAAACGCTTAAAGTGCCAAGCAACCACGCTACCGTAAGCAGGGTTACGGTAGCGTGGTTGCTTGGCACGTTAAGCCATGAACTATACAGTAGAAGGATTATTTTGAGTTTTAAAGCTACGATTAGACTTTTTATGTGTTTTGTCGAATAGTTTAAAACTCCAAAGATACTTTAACAGGTTTTTTTAAAAGGCGCGTAAGCATTTTAAATTTAAGTGGAAGAAAAATGATCATTTCACATCATAAGGGGGCGGGGGCGTGGTTTTTTTTATTCAACGGACTACCTTCGAATTCTTGGGTACTGCTATAGTCTCAAAATAAAAAATGTTTGCGTTGCACTGTTTGATCCGATGTAGTTACAGAAGCATATTTTCTTGGTATAAATAAATGCCGTTCGAATAATGCTTGTTTCATTTTTAATGTCAATGCTGCTAAAGTTGCTGCATTAATTCAATCCCTGGCAAGGGCGCCCATATGCAAACTTTTTAAGGGGGGGCTCAGCTATTTTCCCCGTGGTTTAGCAGGATATTTTCCCCACAGAAACCGATTTCAGTACAGATTAGAATTATTAAAAGTTGACATTTTTAAAAGATTATTCATTAATGGCTGGAGAAGAAATGTTTTTACATTTCTGCAAAGAAAAAAGTACTAAAAGCAAGGAAGTTCCAATTTCTAGGGGGGGTGGCTTGAGCCCCTCTTGCCCCCCTATATGGGCGCCCTTGATCCCTGGGGTTTTATTAAATGCTCACTTAAAGAATTTTTCGTAAAATGAATCGCTACATAAAATATGTATTGTTAAAGGTTCCGGTGCAGCTTCAACTTTCTTGAAAGGACGACACAGTTCTTGAGAAAAACACAGAAGATTTATTTACACTATGTACAGGAAAGATCGTTGACAACTGCTAAATTAATCATCAGCAATTAAGCAAATATCAATCAACACCGTAAACTCAACGGTTACACACGTATTTACATTCAAATACGCAAAACAAAACGGCGAAATGCCCCGCAATAAACAGAGCTAATACACAGAGCAAAATAAATGCTCTCCGCCCAACGGTTCAGACGAGACTGACTTTTTATCATGCGGCACGCTCTTTATAGACATCGAAAGAAATCTCTCAAATGTTCCAGAAAATCGTGGACGGTTCTACCTCTACCTTATTTCTTTCCATTCACAAATCTTATCATTCAGAAATGAGGGGAACCGTATACTTCAGCCGAATGTACAGGGGCTGTATATTCATTACAGGAAACTATTTACAGGTTACGTTACTACAATAATCTTAGATGACAGATAATTTAATAAACGCCAAATTTAGCTTGATTACGACAAATTAATCCCAAAAATAACTAATATTTACAGAATTTGTAGCAGTATGCATGCAGGTTGATTGTAATTAGGTGAGAGTGAGAATACTTGATCCCCCAGGCGAACTCCCTCTCGAATCGCGACACTGCTATAACACACAATTTAAATACTGGAAATATTACCGTATTACCCAGCAATAGCCGGCATGCCGCAAAATTCGGGAGTCACTAGATTTTCAAGAACACTTGCCTGGTCCTTTCCGGCATGCTAGAAAAATCGAGGTTAGGAAAAAAATAATAATACTATAAAAAATATATATGTTCAGCTTAAAAAAATAATACAAGTTCTATACATTCTTATTTAAACAGTTTAGTTTTGTAAAAATATTAAGTAACAATGTTACTTGTTATTTTAGTAAGAAAAATATTATTCAATAACAAATATTTTTTTTTAATTAAATTAAAACAAAGCAAACATTTTAGCAGTAAGTTACCGCCCCAAAGCCAGTGCTAAAGATATATATATATATATATATATATATATATATATAAATATATATATATATATATATATATATATATATATATATATATATATATATATATATACTAGCAAAAATACCCGGCGTTGCCTGGGTCAGTAATAATTATGAGAAAAAATCGTTACTTGCTTTTGTTTTCTGTTTTAAGTGAAAGAATTTAAAACACATCTTTTTGACGTGATTAAAAATCGAGTTTCTTCCTTACCCATAAAAGTAAAATAGCAATAAGTATAAAGAACAAAATAGTATTGATTTAGAAACGAAAGCACTATATTTAAGCATATACAAATTTCCAGAACATGAAATTATTCTTCTCGTGTTTAAAAAGATTAATCTGTTGCTACTTTTTTTTTAACATGGAGTCTAAAACCTTCTCTGTATGGCTAATGAAGTACGAAGTGGTTAAAAAAAAGTAGCTGCGCTCGTAATCCCCTTATACTTGCTTTAGTTATTTTGGGAAATTTCAATCATTGTGGGCTCTTGGTGCGATTTTACCGAATTTGCGAAAGTCGTTTTGGGGTACCTTCGATGATGCTCCCCCCTTCTTTCCTTACTTTGTAAAACGATATGATATTAATTTTTGTTACAGAGATATCGTCGCCAGATGCTGAGATACTTTTGGTCACCATAAAATGGCGCTTAAACAGTTTCATCCGAAATGTTTCCAAAATAAGTAGTAAAATTTGGTGATTGTTTGAAATTGTGCAAAAAGGAAAATTAATGGAAGTTTTTGTGCTGTTTATGGATTTGACTAATTTAGTTGCTGGATTATTTAACACAGTAAAAAAAGTCTTTTGAAAATTCTTTGATTGGCGATATTTTGTTTACATGGTGAAAGCTGAGAAACATTATGACGTAGTCTTCGGCTTTAAAAACAGCGACGTTGAAAAAACTGCCAAATGCATCAGCTACGGAAATCTTTCTGCAAAAATTTTGGCGATCTGCTGGTTGATATGATAATGAGTAAGTGTTCAATCAGCATAAATATCAATAAAAACCATTAATTACATTAAAGTTCCGTTTAATTGGAAAATGATCAGCCAAATCATGTATTCATTTGCCAATCTTGTGCAAAAATCATACTTCAAGATTTGACTTGAGAAAAGCCTTGAACAGTTACGAAAAGCAAAGATAGTCAACAATACAACAATTGTCGTTATCGACAGGGAGTTGAGATGATACACTAAATACTGTATTGAGTTGAGGAAAGCCTTTGAACATGGAACTAAAAAGCTCATAACTCGTTTTTTATTCGACTTAGAAATTTGGAACAGGTGCCATCTTCATCAGAAAAATCAGAGCTTTCGATGGAGATATAATGTTAATCTGTGCAAGTATTTTTTCATCCCAATATTAGAGAATTTATACAAAAATTGTGTTTTATTGCCCCCCTAAGGGGGTTTTGCCCCCCATAACGGGACGAAAACTACCCTATGTGTTATTCTGATGCATAAGCTATATTATTGTAAAGTTTCATCAAAATCCGTTCAGTAGTTTTTGCGTGAAAGAGTAACAAACATCCATACATCCATACATCCATACAGACAAACTTACGCATATATAATAGTAGTAAGATATATATATATATATAAATATATAAATATATATATATATATATATATATATATATATATATATATATATATATATATATATATATATATATATATATATTATGAACGAATCGCAATAACAATGATCTTTGTGATTGGAACTGAATAACTGAATGGGGAAATTTACTTTTGTGTTGTTGCAAAATAAACCTCAAATTGTCCGACACACCGGATATTTCGAATTTTCCGGTATACAGGTCAACCTCGCCTTTTTCTGACATGCCGCGGTTAATGCGGGATAATACGGTACTGAGCTGCCATGGTATATTTACATCCCCAAGTGTCACATGGCCTCTGTTCTGCGCATACTTTTGAGGATATGCGTCACATTGTCAGGTTTTCAGCAAAGATACTTTTTTTTTTTTGGATTGTTGATTTTATATGTTGTTAGCTTTTTTGACGAAGCTATGCAGTACACGCATTGTTTTAATGAAATAATACATAGTAGAAGATTTAAAAATTTAGTTAAAAGTGTGAGAAGTACAGATTTGTAGCTTTTTTTGATGTTGTAATTTTGAAATATGTTTGAAGAGTATACCAGGGAAATTGATCGGTTACAATTGTTCTTCAATATGATTTTACACATAAGTATAGGGTTTCAATTCCACTTACAGGGAACAGAAATGCCATTTCGTTGCAAAATAAAACCTACAGATAAAGTAACTCCTCTATTTATTAGGAAAGCTTTTTAAAAACCTACTTCAAAGAAGTGCTACGTTGCCACTTTAAAAAAATGCACGCACAACCTTTTATATGTAAGTAGATGTGGGGGTAAAGCCAAATAGTTAAGGTGACTGGGCTTTTTCAAAATGAACAAATTGGAAACTCCTTTCGAAAACTACAGTTCATAAAAATAGAACATTGTATTTCATAACAAAATTTCTATTCAAATACTATTTTTAATTTTTGGCAGTAAATTTGTGTCTTCAAAAAAAAAAAAGTGGAAAATTTTCACTTTTATTTTGTATGGGGCAAAGTGAGAAAAAAAATCAAATAGAATATATTTTATTCGAATATAAAAAACATTTTGGATGAAATGAATCAGTGTAAAAAAGTTTGAATGAACAAATGAAAACGTGACGAAACAATCAACGAAGAATAAGTAAGCAAATGAATGAATAAAAAAGTGAATTCTTCTATGAAAAAATGTAAATGAATTAATTAATAAATGAATAGGTCAGTAATTGTGTAAATGATTGAGCGAGTACACGAAATAAAATATTTCCCACGATATTTCCCACGAAGTGCAAGATTAAATGGAAAAAATAAATATTTAAAATGCAAATGAGATTAATATTAACTAAATAAACCCTGCATCAAATAGTAGACGGTCTCAATTAATATTTAAAATGATAATATAACAAAAACTTTATCATTTTATAATATCAAAATTAAGTTTTGACTTACAGCAAAATATTACAATACGAGAATCAATTTTTGAAAATTGCCTGTATTATCATATACTTTAATCTTTGGCGGTATTTCTTTACTGACTGGAATACTATCTCATCAAAAACAACCCTGTTGTAAAAATTCCCCCGCCAAGAAAACCTTCAACTTTTCCGCACAAAAAAGAAAGCCTTCATCCTAAACCCCAAAACCCTCAGCCTTAAAAAGTTATGATATCTAGTTTGTCCGCCAAGTATCTGCCAAACTATCATCCTCCCTGTTATCCTCCTTCATCTCATCTACTTCCGTTAGAACCTCCTCCCACCTTCAACTCTTCAGAAATATGGATAGAACCTTTAAATTGTTTATCCTGTTCGGCGAAAAGCTTTTCAAAGTGAAGTGGTTGCTTGGTGAGCAAAAAGCTTCCAGTTCACATTAAATTGGAGTAAAAGGAAGTCATGTGATGCACACATCAGCTCGTTTTACTATTATATTAAGTGAAGTTTTAATAGTAGTTTTCTGCATACAAGATGGATGTGTCAAGTTTCATGCAAATTTATTATCAAAGATGGATGTGTGTCCTGTGTCGAATATTATGCTAATATTTAATCAATATCTAAATTCATCATATTCATAAAACATTTAATTTTTATTAGATTTTCGTAGTATTTATTTATTATTTTGCCTGGTACGAATACTGGTCAAAAATAGGTTATAATAAAACTTATCTAGATCATTTTAATGTGTTAAATTATTATAAACTAGTGGTACCCGCACGGCTTCGTCCGTAATAGCAAATTAAAAGGTCTTTTGATTCGCCTGTATATTTACAAATAATGTATGGTGAATTTTCTCGCCAGTTGGCTTGTACCCATCTTACGGTTCCACGTTGTGATAATTTCGTATCTCGCCAATTGGCTTGTGCCCATGTTACGGTTCCACGTTATGATAATTTCGTAATTTACTCGTCCATCTTATGATATTTTTTTTTCTTAAAATTGGAATAGAAAAAGAACCACATCGAATTTTCGAAAAATCGCTTCGAGGTGCACACCCCCATGCTACATACTAACTTTGTGCCAAATTTCACGAAAATCGGCCGAGCGGTTTAGGCGATATGCGCGTCACAGACATCCTACAGATATCCTACAGACATCCTACAGACATCCAGACATCCAGACATCCTCCGGACAGAGAGACTTTCAGCTTTATTATTAGTAAAGATATAGTAAAGATTATAAGTTTAATTCATCCTAATATTTTTATTTCTTATACCTTTAAACGAGCAATTCTTGTGACTAAATGTATATATATTTCTTATCTCGGAAACGGCTCTAACGATTTGGATGAAATTTTGGATTTAATTGTAGTTTAGCATTCTAACTCACTAGATCAGTTTTTTTTCTGTAAAAACGCAAGGTTTTTTTGAGCAATCACGATTGCTTATTGCTTTCATTTGACTGTTTTGGCGTGCTATCATTTTATTTTCCCACCGCCACCCTCCGCAATATCACCGTCGACCGGCTCCTCACGATGCTGCTCGTATAGCGAAAGCCGTCTCCAGGTTGCATCCATGTCCTACACACACGCGCATGCACACACAACTACACACACACACACCTAGACGCACACATACACAAACACATACACACTCTCATACATACAGACACCTACACACAACTACACACACATACACCTACACACACATACACAAACACATACACACTCATATACATACAGACACCTATACATACACACAACTACCCACACATTCATGCCTGCACACAGACACAAATACATATGCCTGCACACACATACACAACCCCCCCCACACACACATTCATACACACAACTACCCCCACACACTTATGCCAGCACACAGACACACACATGCTTACACAGACATACACATACCCCCTACACACAAACACACCACACACAAACACACACGCCTACATACACACAGTCGTGATTGCGAAAAACATAATTTGAATTCAAGATGTCAAAATTCAAATTAATTTTTCTTTTTTTTTCTTTTTTTTTATTTACAAAAAACAGTTTTTTAATATCAAGTCTAATAAGTTAAGCATTGAAAAAAAAAAAAAAAAACTGTGAATTGCCACAATTGGCAGATGATTTGGACCATAACAATGAAAATTTGTCTCTTCTCGCTTTAAAATTTTAAACTTGCTTAGGGTTGCCAGGTTTGGCTGATATTTGCCACTATGGCTAACTTCAATCACACTTGGCTAAAAACAAATTCAAAAGCATTTTGTTAGTCGATGTAAGGCTTTTTTTTTTAAAGCAAAACTGTTGTTTGGCCGTCTTATTTTATTTTATTTACTTATTTTGTCTTTTTTACTCTTCAAATAGTTTTATATGTTTTTTTGAATGACGCATCTAAATTTTATATCGAAAACACACATATCTTAAGACTGTTTTCATTTTGTTAAGACTGTTGTTGTTATGATTTGTTGGAGTGGTTTGTGGATCATCAGTTTTTTGTGGATAGCATGCTGTATGTAACATTTTCTGGCGTAAAATGACTAAAAGTACTTATTCCAAATGAAAATCTCGATTGGAAAAAAATCGTTAATCTCAACATAGTATGGAAGGAAGTTTGGGTTAAAAACGGATTTCTTCATAGTAAAATTGGCTCCAATTTCAAAATCTTTTAATTAATGACAGGAAAATTGCACATTGGAAACAAAAATATAACAAATAGTTTAAAGCAAAATGTTGATTTAATTGCATTCAGAATCTTCTTTGTTTGGTACTTTAATGTTATAAGAAGGTCACGACCAATTTTAAATCCTAGCATTTTTTTCGTATTGATTGTCGCCATGTTTGGTCTTAGAAACTCTTTTTTGGCCATTACCGTGCGTTAAATATTTATACGCAACCAGCCCAAAACCTCCCTAAGTCTCCCCTAGACCTATCCTAGGCCTCCCCTAGGATGTCTGTGGGGGAGTGGAGGCCTGTATTCAGTAGTAGGCTTCTTATAGCTGAAATGATTATGATACTGATGAAGTATTTTCGTGTACATATCTCGTTTCTCTGAACCATATCCAACGACTGCCGAGAACCTTAATATTTCGTTAACGTAATGTTTTTTAAGTATGTTTGAAAAAGTATCGAACCTTAGAGAAACACCAGTTTACAAAAACGAGGCTCGGCTTTACAGGTACTAAGTATTTAATTTATAATAGTTCAAATTAGTTAAGTTTTCAACCAACTAGTGGCCGATTTTGTCGTTTTGTTGACACCTAAAGACACCTAAGATCAAGAAAATTGTCGTACGTAAGACTAAATTCTTGAGTGTGACCCCCCCCCCCCCCCTAAAATGAAATCCTGCATACCCGGGGTGGTAATTGGTGGTGTCACACCTCCCCCTACAAAAGCGATAGATAGATAGATACACTGTTTAAAACAATTAAAGGATATTGAGGTTTTGGGTTGATCTTGCATCTGGAGAACTTTTTAGATGATTGATACATTATCGATAGACGTAGTAAACTATATGAGACAAAAAATACATTTGTTTGACAGAAAAACATACCTTTTTAAAAAATAATTTTGGGAACAAAAGGAAAAAATCGCACTTTATGCATATGGGAAAAATACAGTAAACTCCCGATTATCCGCGGAATAGGGTGGCACAGTAACCGCGGATAAGCGAAACCGCGGATAATCCGAATAATAGGTAAAAAACGATACTTAGTGTATGCAATAGATAAAAATATTAATGACACTCACACATTCATTCAAGTTATAACTAAAAACATTGCTACATTGCATCTACCAACATTTAATATAAAAAAAATGCATGTAAAATCTAAAAGCGAGAGCGACAACACAATCACAAATTTAAAAAAAATATATGAAAGGACCCGCGGATAATCCGAGCCGCGGATAACCTGACCGCCGATAATCGGGAGTTTACTGTATATAAAAAAGAGGGTTTCCTTAAAAGAAAATCGCTTTTAGTAGGGGGAATGGTAACCCCAGACGGCCAGCAATGTTAAACACCTCTGAGGCATGATATCAATGAGGTTATTAATGAGAGGCTAGGGTATTCTGCCCCACTCCTCCTGAAGAGCTCTTTTAAGTTCTTGGAGAATTTGTGGAGGTGGTAGGCATCCAGAAACTCGTTGCCTAGAATGTCCCAAACATGCTCTATTGCGTTCATATCTGGAGAACACGCTGGCCATTCTATTCGTATAATTCCTTCCTCGAAAGGAAATCATTCACCAAGTCAGAACGATGTGGTCTGCAATTGTCGTCCATCAACATGAAGTCATCTCCAACTGCTGCAGTGTAAAGAGCTACAGTATTTGAGGATCTCATCCCTACTTCGAAGACCGGGTCAGAATTCTATTTGGCCATTTGGAATGTCATGCAGATCGGTACGGCCATCGGCCATCAATGGAGATGCCAGCATATACCATCGCACCACCACCACCAAATCTGACACTTTCGTGCACGAACGCTGGATCGTTTCTAGTGCCACGTTTCCTCCAGATGAAAATACGCCATTATCAGGATGAAGAGAAGAACGGGACTCGTCAGAGAAAAGAATATTACTCCATTCATTTCTTCTCCAATTCACATGTTCTGTTACCCACTCCCTGTATCGCGACAATGCCTCGCAGCTAATGTGACACACACCATTGGTCGACGAGCATACAGACCTACAGCATGGAGGCAATTTCGGACAGTTTGTGTCAAAATTGTGGTGCCAGTACCCGAACGAAGGTGTTGCTGTAGTGGAGTGGCATTCATACTTCGGTGCCTCCGAGCCGTTAAAGTTAAATAACGGTCTTCATTGAGCGTTGTTGACCATCTGCGACCTTGTCCTGATCTTCGGCTAGCATTTCCAGTCTCTAAAATGCGTTTTCATATCCTAGAAATCGCAATTAGCGAAACATCAATAGCTTATGCTGCCTCGGCTTGTGTTTGGCTCCCCTCTTGCCTGCCAACCACTCTAGAAGCTTCTGATTCCTTTAAATGACTTCTTTGAGACATCCACTCATCAAAACCACGCTCTTACTAAATGTCGATCATTCTTTTCTGCTTTGTCTTACAATAAGTTTACAGCGAAATCTCATTCGCTACCACTAAAACATCCTCTTTGACGTCAAACTCAAAATTCGCACACTGCAATGTTTGAAATTGAGAAGAATTTGTATTTTTTTCTCTTCTTCGATTCTATGCAAAAAAAAAAAATTGCTAATACCATTTTTTGTACAAGCTTTACAATATCCTTTAATTGTTTTGAGCAATGTAGATAGATAGATAGATAGATAAAATTTTATATAAACATAAAAACATGAAAATCATGCAATTTTTAGAAACAACATTTGTGTTATAACGAAATTTTAAGTGGGCAAATGCACAAAAAATAAATAAATAAATAAATAAATAATAAGAATAATAATGATAAGAGGTTTGGGTCCAGGAGTTTAACCCTTCCTCCCCCCCCCCCGGAAAATTTTCAAATTTGTAGTCTTAAAAATGCACTTTAATTTCATACTTTTCAAAAACTTGCATGTACACTTTGGTTGTCACCCGTCAGACGGGTGCAACGCCGGGGCGAACCGCCCTCCCCCCGCCCCGTAGCGACGCCACTGACTTATCGTATGCTTTACTTTACCAAATTCGTAGTTGAAATTCGAATACTAATGTTTCTTTCTTTTTTTTTTGCTGCGAACCACAAATTCGACTAATTTCAAAAAAATAAATAAATAAATAAAATAAAATAAATAAATAAATAAAAACACAAACGTTATACGTAATTTGTAGTGGCTAAAATTTGAAAAGTCTTTCAATATTTATAGCTAAAGTTTTTGTTGAATACTTGTTCAAGTCGGATTAAAAAATATTTTTCTTTAGCAATGTTAGTTATTTCCAATTACAAAGTTTTTTTTTTTTTTTTTTTTTTTTTGAGCAATCACGATTTCTTATTGTTCTCAATTGACTGTTTTGATGTCCTATGATTTTATTCCCCCCCCCCCCCGCCTCCCTCTGCAGTACCACCTTCGGCCGGCCTCACCGATGCTGCTCCTCTAGCGAAAACCGTCTCCAGGTTGCGTCTATATCCTACCCACACACGCATACATGCACACCTACACACACAAATACACGCACACACACATACACGCACACTAACAAACACATACACACACACCTACACATACACACAACTACCCACACATAAACATACCCCCACACCAAACACACAACTACCCCCCCCCCCCCACACACAAACACATATGCCTAAACACACGCATACATGCACACCTACACACACACCTACACACACATACACGCACACATGCATACACATATACGCACACACACATACACGCACACTAACAAGCACATACACACAACTACCCACACATAAACATACCCCCCACACAAACACACATGCCTACACACATACTCATACCCCCACACACAAACACGCACGCCTACACACACACACACACACTCGTGATTGCGAAAATCATAATTTGAATTCAAGATGTCAAAGTTCAAATTATTTTTTTTCCTTTTGTTTTTGTTTTGATTTGTTTTTAATTTGACTTGAACAATATTGTTTTTCTAATAAATAAATAACAAACAGCTCGCAATAATAAATGTTTGACTAGTATTTAAAACACTTATAAGAGGATGAGGACTTCTGCAGACTAGAATCAAGTCTCCGCGTATAAAGGAGACTCAATCTCTTTTCTTTTTTTTCTTTTTAAGTCTCATCATGTAATAAATAAATTAAAAAAAATGCATAGCAGTTTGATGGAATTCAAATATCGTCGCCTCAGAGCAAATGTAAGACATATAATCGCAGGAATAACATTTAGATATCCTACTGTTGTACTGAGGTGACAATATGCAAAATGAGCTGGTTTACTTTCACTCATTCAAACAAAATTTGTTCCAACAAAAGAGGGGATCAACTGCCCCCAGTTTTCGCTAAAGTTCCGATTTCAAAATGCTCTAATTTAAAAACTACTGATCAGAATGATTGGAAATTTCACCACGACCGTCGTAAAGGAAATATTGATTTGCTGGCATGATCTGTAAATCCTACGATTATTTTCTGGATCAGTCCTTAGAAGGCGCAAATCCATTGATTAAACTCAACTCTAACATCTTTTTGAAAGTGATGAAAAAAAAAGGGAATGAAAAAATAAATTGTCATTGAGTAAAAGTAATGTAAAGTCGTAAAACTTGCCAACACGCAGGAAATGAATTAATAGCAATCAAACTGCGATAGCTCTAGGTTTTTCTTGCTAGTTTTCTTGAAAACCACTCTTGTTGTTTTTCAAAAAATAGATTAATACTCGTCTCAAATGCACCTAAATGTATAACTGTAACTTACTATTTATTTTATGAGAAGTAAATTTGTTTAATTTCTTGTACATACCAGCTCATTTTTAAAAAACATTCATGTGTATTGAAAATATTTTTTTTTTTTTTTTTTTTTGAAAACAGACTATAATTGACGGAGATATAAATTAAATCTTTTTACATTAATATGTGAGGGGTTTTTTTCGGTACCATTTTCTCCTTTGTTTGTCATACGATTTTCTTCCTTCTCTTTTTGTTCAGTAGCAAATGCCGTGTTATAGTTTCATCAATAAATATTTTCGAAAATATATATGAACCATAATAATTCAGTGTAGTGAAAAGCACAAGTTCAAACTTTTTAATGCGTGCACATTTTTTAAAAATAAAGTTAGAAAACATATTATATCTGAAAACAAAGTAAGCCGGAAAGTCGAAATTAGAGCCACGTGTCTTCATCTTTTTGTTTTTAGCAACTTAAAAAAAAATTTTTCCGCTGAAAACCGTAATTTTTTTTTTTTTTAAGTTTTCCGAAATTAGCGAGCCGTAAACCTCTTAATCGACTTCGTCTTTATTCTTTAATCGCTAAAACAATAATTTTTAAAAACTTATTTCGAAAGTTTAACAAAATTTTGAGATAACAAAAAGAAAAAGAAATCAAAGCATGTGATTAGTTTGCAATTCCTTAGTTTCCTTCAAAAAATAATGACTTGGGAATTTTAAACCAGACGAGAGGAAGACGAATTTTTACTTCTAAGAAAATGCTAAGTTTTTTATTGAAGACTTCTTGGCTTTGGACTTAATTCTTCTGTTCAGAGGTACACAAACATGGAACTATATTATCTGCCCTATTATTGTTAAACTTTTTTTTTTTAATTTGTCTTTTTGGGAGGGCGGAAACAATAGATTTCTCTTCCAGGAAGCTGAAAGCTGTAGATTTAGAAAAGATACTCAGACGCCAGAATTGAGATCGATTTCTAAACTAGTAACATGTTTTATTCTCAATTAAAAATAGCAATTATTATAGTAAGCATAATGGGAATAGTAAGCACTTTTTTATTATCTTAAAATTGATGCTAACAATATTAGAACAGGCATAACGTGGTCGTCACCAATTTTTAATCTACACTCCTGTTTGTGAAAATTGCAACACCACGAAGGACTTACGCGAGTGAGCTGAAAATTGCAGGAAATGTAAAGTAGAGCATGATATGCAAATGATTAGAATTGCAGACGGGTAGCTCATGCGTTGCTGTGCAGCGCCCTCTGAACGGCGGATCGAACCGAATATAAATAGACGGCTGTAGCGAGCCGTGTATGATTATCGGTGATTATATGCTAGAGTAAACGTTAACTGAATCTTTACTATGCCTCTTCGACGAAAAAAGGCAAAATTTGAGCAAATTTCGGATTTTGAACGGGGCAGAATCGTCAGCCTTCGTGAAGCTGGATTGTCTTATCGTGCAGTAGTGTGACCGTTGCTAGGGCAGGCCCGATCTCTGAAGGAAAACCAGTTGTCTGAGTCATCATATTGAGGGAGACGAACGAAGCCCTCTTCTGCCGAAGAAGCAACGGTCGAAATGTCCTCGTAGTCAGTAAGATGGATGAAATATAATTATGGTTTTCGCATGAAATAACCGAATTTACGACAGCAAAGCAGGTCTAAATCCTCAAGGCAACAATTATTTGAAGGTGAGTGAAAATGTTTTTTCATTTTATCACATGTTTATTTAAAATGCTAACGAAAAACCACAGTGTTAATGAACAATTATTAAGATTGGTAATAAGCCTAACGTATAGCTCGTTGTCTTAAATTAACTTATTATTTTTGTTCTTGTTCTGAAATGTGACTGTGGTTATAATTTTTCTTGTATGAAATTCATGCACAATGTATGATTTTCCAATTAATTATTCGTTGTATATGTTGAGTTTGTGTAATAGAAACAAAATAACTTCTCACATTATTTCTTACTTTCAGTGCAGAAAAATAAAATCGTATTTATGTTAGAAATGTATTTTTTTTTATTGTAGTCAATTTTAACAGTGTTTAAATTAGAATTTAGAATTACCTTTTCTCCAGAAGTAGTTAAGCTGTTTTAGAAATGAGATTACATGGGACTTCTCTAAAGTCATATGTATTAATTTACAAAAATTAAACGTTAAGATAGTTTAGTTTTTGAATTTTTCCCACTCTTTATTTTAACTAGAACGTTTAGATTTTCTGATTTTCCTTTTTCGTATTAAGTTATCGTATGTAGTTAGAGTATTATAACTTTTTTTTTTGATACGAGGCGATGACCACAATTATCTGTGAAAGATTTTTTGAAGCAGCATAACTATTTAGTTAAAATTATTTGTATTTTTTTTTACGTTCCACAGTTCTACTCATGTATGTACATATTAATGCAATAAACAAACGAAGTTTAAGATATTGTTTGTGGCATTCTATAGTTTAAATTCAAAATCATGTAGTTTACTTTAGAAAAACAAGAATAACTAAGTAAAATCATAGGCATTAACATTCCAGCTAAACTACGAAAAAGTTCTTATTCAATTATTAAGTTACATTCTAAAAAAATCTCAACTTTTGATGCAGGTACTTTTCTTCTATTAATAATTTCATGTAATTTATTTACAGATGTCTAACACTTGTTGCGTCCCTAAGTGTAACGGAAACTATAATCAAGAAGACAAAGTGGCTGTCTTCACAGCTTGAAAAATGAGGAAATACTTAAAAAATGGATTAAAGCAATACCAAGAGAAAACTCAGTTGTGACAAAAAATACAAGGGTAAATAATAAAACTATGCATTTCAAAATTGTAGTTGAGAGTACAACTTTAAGTTTTAACTCTTTAAATTGCCATTTTGTAAAAATTAAGATGTCTGAATATTTCTTAACTTAGTTTCGTCTTTTAGATTTTTGTTTTTAATATTGCACGACGGAGGTAATGTCTTATTATACACAAAAACACAAAGTCATTTTAAAATCAATAAGAAAATATTAAATAAACTTGTTCCTATATATATATATATATATATATATATATATATATATATATATATATATATATATATATATATATATATATATATATATATATATATATATATATACTTGGGAGTGAGACTTTAAATGATATATATAATATACATTTAACGCTTTAGCTGCATTTGCGCTGTCTAAATGTAAAATATTTTATTTTAAGTTCTAAGACTTATATATATACTAGCTGACCCAGACACGCGTTGCTGTGGCAAGTAGTTGGATTAAAATATTCTTTTACTCAATATTTTGATACATTCTAATTAATATTTTTAGTGAAACTTAAAATAGTCTAGCTAATTTTAAAACATATGAGATTGATAATGGTCGTGTTAGGCTTAATTAAGTACGTATTGAATTTAGTAAGTACTAACTAAATTTTCAATGGCATAAGAACTATACTTACGCTTAGTAAAGTTTGCAAGTATGACTTCGGCAATAAATCAAAGCAAAAAAAAAAAAAAAAAAAAAAAAAAAAAAACTTGAAAGTGATAGTAAATATTGAAACTGGTAAAATATTGGAACGTAGAAATTAAGCATAAATCCATACACACTTTTAGAATTTACACTACATTTTATTCATCTCAGATTTCTCTATAGTTTGTAATCAATAACTTCTTTACAAAATACATTAACTAAAATAAAAACATATAAAAATTAAATTTATAAATGAGGTACATAACATTGACTTCGATCAATTGTTTCTATTATTTGAAAACTGAAAATTATCTAAGCACTAAGTGTGCACAATATTCTTGTTTAAAATGTGTTTTGCTAACACGAATAGGTGTGATAACTTTCTCATTTGTGAGTAGGCGATAAATAGTTAGTTGCCCATGAGAGAAACATGTATGTTTCAAGTTCAAAACGAAAGTAGACATTATTTGGTCTTGAGATCTCTTTATGGTTTTTTCAAAAGCTAAACAAATCGGAAATTGAAGCCTTCCAAATGTGTTTGAAAACTATATATGGACTTTATGCTGCCACGTAGGCAGCACAAAAATTTCTCCTTTAAACTTCTCCGTCAAAATTGTTGAAATTTTGATGAAGAAACGGGTACCGTTACATAATCTAGGTGGGTTGTGAAAAAGAATAATTGGTGAACGAATTTTCAACCGGAAACCGTCTACTGGCATTCCTGGTGTATCCAGAGAATTTAAAAATTCAGTTGGAGTGTTTGCGGCTTTGTTTTTTTTCGACAACTGTATAGCCTTGTTTAGCATCTACGGTCAGCACAATCTGATTATGGTTCTTTTTTTCAGCTGTCAGTAATGGCTCATTATTCACAATAATTGTAGCCAAGACAGCGTCATTGCACTGTTTTTTCTCGTTGTAAATCAGTGTTAACTAAGTCGGTGACCAATCGATCAGGTGATATCACACCATAATGACTAAACAACAAATTAGAAATTGAAATGCATAAATCTTCAATCAACACTAAAGCTTCATTATACATCTTTGGTGTAAAATCTTGATTTGAACATCGGTGTGTTTTTTTAACTCTATGAAGTACATCTTCAAGCATAAAATTTATATAGTTTCCCCTTAAAAATGATGATTGTGTTGGATATTATATCGTCAAAATCATCTTAAACAGTTGACGAATACTGTTTCTCGTTATGCAAAACCTGCATTAGAAAATGCAACTCCCAATGATTGTGTGCTACCAATAATTACAATTCGCGAAATGCATCGTGATATGTATTAAACCGAGGCCTTCGAGATAGGAAGGCCATCCAACTAGCAAATGACGTCATCGTTAGTCGATCCACAATGATATTAGGAAGTGAGCGCTTCGATTAGTATTTTGCTTTAATTAAACTATTTGGTTTATTTATTATCGTCTTCTATTATTTTAGTAGCATTAAAACTTCTACTTTTTCATTAGAAAACATAAAAAGGAACCAATAATCATACATTAAAAAATACACTGAGCTTAATTCATAGTATTTCACATAAAAACATTTATAAGTCTTACAAAGTATTCAAATAACTAAACACGATTTTATTTTACAATCTTGTAAAAACGAAGTGATAAATAAACAGTTTTATTTTTCATTTGAAAGTTTTTTAACACTAATCGCATTTTAATTACTCGTATATTGTATTGAAACATTAAGTCTTAAGAAGTATTCAAATAAATAGATGAACTTTCATTACATCAAAACAAAAAATAATTTTACCATTGTATTTGAATAGGAATAAAATGAAATTTTAAAATATAAACATTTTTGCTAAAGTAAACGGGAAATATAACTGCAATACGTTTCAAAGACATAACATCAAATTAAAATACATAATACCAGATTATTAATGTTAACTTAGCTTAGCAAATTTATACTTTTAAAAAGACATGAATGTTTGGGTGCCATCCCCCAAAGTAAACGGTGCCCTACCTCCTTCAATTATGAAAACTTCAAGAAAAATATCCCATAAACATCTCCCCCATCTCCCTTAAAATTTCAAGGGCACAGTTATTTATAACTATTGCCGTTGAAAAGCTATCATTATCATGAGACTATGATTCCTACCCCTCCCCCCTTCGGTGGGCACTCCCGAAAAGTTACACAGGAATTCAACTTTAAAAACGTTAAGTAAAGAATGAATTATACAAGATCATGAATACTGTATGTTGTACATCAAAAAAATGTATTCAATATCAAAGCAGCCTTTTTTTTTTTTTTGGAATTTGGCTACTTTTCCATTTTTAGCTTTTTCTGATGCTAATGATTCTTGTGTGTGTGTGTGTGGGGGGGGGGGGGCTTTAATAGTTCATCATTTTAGGCTTTTGAAAAATTATTTTAAAGAGCATTAATTGATGACAAAGTAACCTTTTTCAAAAAACTTCTCATAGAATGACCATTTTAGCAACTTTCTTCAATACTTAAAACTTCATATATGTTAAATTTAGATCAACATTTTTCTGAGTAGGCTCTTTTAGGAATTCAGTGTGACATTTTTGTGACAGGGGGAAGGGAAAGGATAACAAGAAGTGTGACATCACGCGTTGTTTATAACAATATGCTCATGTTGAACAGCGTTACATGTAACAAGGAGGAAGGGGGGGGGGGATTTATTCAAAATTTTGCAACACCCTTTATGGACAGCCACTTAATTCAATTTATATTACAGTTTCAGAGTTCCTGAAAGCTTATTAACAGAAAACCCAAGGAGTTCAAAATTATATAGTTCAAGACATTTTGCCTTTTTTAAGCATAACAAACAATCATTGAGCATTTGGCAAAAACACGTTGTGTATCCACTGCTCAAAAGTAATCTTTCGCAAGCCCAGAAATCATGAATACCGTTAACTCAACCACAATTTGTACATAAATATCTTAAAACTTAAAGACAACAGTGCAAAAAAAAACATTTTTTTTAATTGGCGCACAGAACCAGCTTGTTTGAATAACATTGCAGGGGCGTAGTTGGGGGAAAATGTTTGAGTATCGAACCCACGACCTCCGACGTTCAAAGCTAATCTTCTTACCTCAGAACTACGGAAGCCCATGAAGGAATGTTTTTTGATCAAAATAACACATGCTAGCGTATGAAACAATTTAATCGAAACCGAAAATATAAGATTAGTTCAGTTAAAAGCCTGTTTCAATAAACTTGTTTACATATTAACTGAATATCAACACCAAGTTACGTTGCTTCTGATAGCAACAAGTATATTCGCAGAAAATTTTGACATATGTAAATTGTCAGCTTGGAAAATCCATTTCGAATAAATGCGTGTACAAGGTTGAAAAAATAAAGAAATAAAAAGTTGCAAGTTAACCGTTTCAAATATTAAAGCAGTATGCTGAAATTACAAATTACAGACAAAGATATCAGAAAGGAAACTGACAATTGTTTGTGTAATGGAGGAAAAGTTAAGTAACCTTAACTGCATGAATTCTAATGGATAAAATGTTAATTTATTTATTTGAGAAAAGTACTTACCTCCGAACTTTAAAATTTATTCCATGAGGCGCCCGGGTTTTTTCTTCGCATGCAGGTTGTTCGGTAGCGCAAATCGCTGACTCACTCAGCAGACACTCAGACACTTACAAGGCTTATTATATATATATATTTATTTAATTGCCTCTACATTCCGGTACGTTTAAAGGATGAGATAAATCCAACAGTATTGTGTTCACAAGAATGTGCATCCGAAGTTACATATTTCCTATTTCATCTATTTAAGCCAGAGCAAGCAGCACTATGTAACTGCATTGTAAACTGCACTGCTTTCAAAGTTTCGCGCCAAAATCATAGATCGACGCCTGGTGGCGTAACGAAGCGGGGGGGAGAGGAGTTGTCTGGCCTGTTATCACGTGGGTCTCGATTAAACACTCGACAATTAACGGTCCGCTGATGTTCCCTCTGTTCGGGAATGTTTAACGAAAACAAATGCAAAAACAACATTCGTTTTGTTTTGGATGCACAGTTTTGTTTTGGATGGAGTTTTGGTCCCTATGTATTGGCTTTAATTTTTAATTATGCCTGAGATTGATGAATGTTGTGTTCTTTGTTTGCGTGACTTCCATGATTTTTTTGATTTTATTCAACACTGTAAAAACAATTAAGAAACGTCCTGAAAAATAATCTGCACCGAATACGCCCAATTTCTGCCTGTTACGTATCTTGCAAAAAAATAGGAACGTATCCCACTAAAAGTGAGAAACCTTCCCAAAATTATCCTGAAGTCTTTCTGAAGAATTCCGAAACCTCTCCGATTCGACATTTCTCTGAAATATTTAGAGAGAATCGAAGTAAGATTAAAAATAATAGTTTGTCACATTTTTCGACCCACCAAGAAAATACCAAAAGCGTTATCGCTACAATAGTCACTGCTAAGATGAACTTGCTTGTTACTCTTGGTAATTGACTTGAAGCCGATATACTTAATAAATGCGCTCAGTTAATCTTTGAACTGGGAGCTAAAATATTTTTCGTAACAGTGAGAAGTTTGCATCATGACGTTTGTAGCAATTCAGGAAACGTTTTGACGCAGATACTTGATTTCCAAATAAAATTGTTGATGACCTATGAAATCCCAACATGTTCCACGGAAATAATCAGTGACATTTCGGGTTTTTTTTTGCAATGCATGTAAAATAGCGTGGAACATTTCTAAATAATTTTATTTCTGAGAATCGAGCCAACACATTAGGTTTTAGACAATGTAAAAAAAAAAAAAAAATCAGGGTAGTTTTTTGTGGTTCAAATGCTCTTCGCAGAAAATATCTTCGGTAAAATATACTCGTTGATCGTTTTCAAGATGAACTGTAAGATGCTGTACAGAAGGGTCTCTTTCGTATATGGGGAAACTAAATTATGCCAGATAGCTTCGTTGCTGCTTACATATCCACCCATACGCGTTATTTTGTCAATATCTCGTACTTCAAATGCGACCTTATAAGGATATTGAATAACGTTTTAGACAAAGTATTTAGTGGATTTCACGGAACTGTAAAACTCGACATTTATATGAGCCTCATACGCTTTTAAAAGCAGTGTTGAGTATGGAATTACCCTCTGCTTATCAATTTCAACTTGATTTGTAGAATTTGACATATGCATTGAAAAGTGTGGCCTCAGTACTCCTCCTTTCCACGGCGATATTGTTGATAACCATCAATATCCGTAACATAGTATCATTTGTAAGTTTTAATTAACTTAAGAATAAAACTTTTGAGGATGAATTAACATACAGCGCCATCTATTAAGAATATACAGAACCAAACAATTAATACACATTATTAATGTATAATAAACATTTTATTTGCGATACAAAATTATAAAAACCCTCCTATCTTTTAAGTTAGACCAAATTACAGATACGTATGAAATTTGATAAAAATCGGTTCAGTAGTTTCGGGGATTACCCCGAACAAACATAGTGACACGAGATTTTTATATATATATAGAAGATATGTTGGTTTGGTTACAAATGTTTTCCTTCATGTTTATATAGTAACTCAAAATTTAAGCAGTGAGAAGTACGAACTTCAATTTTTAAAAGTTATAAACCAACGAAACTTGGTAATGAAGATAGTAGGGCTCCACCGACGGGCATTTTTTGGCCGATGGGCCGATGCCGATTGTTGGCCGATTGTTCAAAGATGGCCGATGTCCGATTGTTTTTCCCCAAATGGCCGATTGCCGATGGCCGATGTCGATGGCCGATGGTAAAAAAAAAAAAAATCATGAAACGAAAATAAATTGCAAAGATTGTCAGGGATTTGAAGGATCCTTCCCCCTCCCTTTCTAAATCTTGCCACCATTTTCCTGATAATAAAAAAGGAAGTTTTGTTTTATTAGGAGGTTTTCAAGAAACTCTCTTATAATCAAGTGATAACTTTTTCTAAAAACGAAATTTAGGAAAACTTCATTGTTTTCTTCTTCCTCGAGTTAACCTCTACAGTAGAAAAAACATTGATTCCATGATTTTCCTCTGCCATCCCCTCACTGGGAAACAAGGAATGGTATTGATATGCTATCAAGAAAACCTCTTGATTGGTATCTAAGTAATTTTGTTCTGGTACTGATACGAGAGACTTACATTTCTAAGAGATTTTCTTCTTGCCTGCAAATATGGATTAAAAATATAGTATCCTTTTTGGGAAAATACGTTTGTTTTTCCAAAATATTGAGGGTAAAT
This sequence comes from Uloborus diversus, assembly GCF_026930045.1. Taxonomy (NCBI): domain Eukaryota; kingdom Metazoa; phylum Arthropoda; class Arachnida; order Araneae; family Uloboridae; genus Uloborus; species Uloborus diversus. The sequence goes on from NC_072736.1 coordinate 158,343,644, forward strand.
TTGCCGCCCCTGAAGAAATGCCGCCCGGGGCGAACCACCCCCTCCGCCCCACCCAAACTACGCCACTGGTCTCACGCAGGGTTCGTACGCTCCTGCAAAACTCCTCCAATATTCCTTCATTTAGGAAATATTTCTGAAGGGCCCTTCAAACTCCTTCATTTTGGTTTTAACTCCTTGAAAACTTTTTCTTTTTTAGTTCAAAACTTCATAATCTTCCTCTTCCTCTCTGACAGCAACTTATAATATTGTGATTGACCACTAACTTTGTCACAAGGGCGATTTTAATGTAGTAATTTCGTGCATTTGTTTTTTTCCATAAAGATGTGAATTACAAATTGATCATTGTTAAGTCATAAAAGTTGAACGTGAAAATTTTATTCAAAGACTAAAACATTTCTTAAGTAAAGTAAAACATGCTTAAATGGTGCTTGGCTATTTTTTCAAGTTTTATGATTATTGTTTTTTCTTCCACCACACTCTCAGCTGCAAAAGTCAGGTTGTGTAGTTATGATTTAAAAATTTAAAACTACATAAGTGGATGTACTACATTAAGTGATTATGTTAAAAAAAAACAATTCTTTAGTAAATCGAAGTTTTGATACAGTAAAAATGGTCATCCACAAGTGATGTCATGCCTTGAGGAGGAGACGGGCTCATGAAATTGTGACAGGGGGAAGAGAAAGGTTGACAAAAAGTGACACCACACAGTTATTGTAACAATATGTTTATAAAAAACATGACATGGGACAAGAGGAGGAGTTAGGTGAAGTGTGACAATGGGGAAGGGAGTCAGATATGTTGAAAAAGAGCGACATCATTTAATGACAGCCCATTAGTACTCCTTCAAAACTCCTCCAAAACTCCTTTATTTTATTTTTGAAAGTGAGTAACAACCCTGTCTCGTATCCCCCCCCTCCTCTATCACCTCAACAATATTTGGTCAATACAAGTGTAGTGTAATCGGAAAACCGGGATCTGAAACTGAAGCAGGCTTTTAAGTGAAAGTAAAGCAAGTTCGTACGCAAAATGTATATATACTACTACTACACATATAACTTTATTTTAAGCGCGTTACTATTTGAACTAATGAAATCAAAGAAGCAAAAAACTAATATACATTAATTTGAGGAAATCTATGATCTAAGTGAGATTGGCATGTAAGACTAGCTACGTTGGTGGGAGGGCTGCCATTGTTTGTGATTGATAAATTTCTGAATGTTAGGTTGTAATTAATGCAGTGCATCAGAATACTTTCAATACCTTCTTCGATGCTTTGACTTAGCGTGTGGTGCTAATGCTGAAAATTCAGATTCACTCATATGTGGATAAAAACTACACTAACAACCTGAAAAAGACCATAATGTCGAAAATATTCACATGTGACCACAAAATTGAGCAAATTACAGTTAGTTTTACTTTTTAATTATATTTTTTCTAAACATGCACGCCTCCCAGGACACTCTTCTTCGCCCACAAGGGAGGTGTGCACCTCCCCCGCCTCAGTTTGAGAACCCCTGCCTTAGAGAGTGCAGAAAAACCCTTTTAAAACAGGCAACACTGTTTTGACGTGAAGTGGCGGATTTAAAATATCGCAAATGTTGCAATAGCGCGAGAGGCCTCATGACCATAAGGGCCCTGTAGGAGTTACAAAAATGCTTATGGTTGAATTCATTTCAATTCAACAAGGTGCGTAACTTTATAGCCTCGGAGTTTTTTGAATTTAACATATATTAAAATTCATGAAAAAATAAGAAATATGTTTTTTTTCCCCAAAAAAAAATTTCGGGACCGAGATGCAGGCCACCAAAGATGGCGGTCCTGTCATGATTTCTCACTTGAGATTATCGTCAAAATCTTTCAAGTACAGTATCTTAGGAACGGTAAAACATATTTTGTTGCGGTTTGTTTTACTTGAAAGGATATTTTTTCTTGTTTAAAAAAAAAGTTATGCAATATTTTAAAGTATGATCTTTAGTTTTTTTTTTTTTTTTAACATTCTTTTGAAAAAAAAATTAAAATGTATTTTTTTTAAATTTACATTGAAAATGCCAATTTAATATTTTTAATTTTTTTAACAGTTTATTAGTATCACTGAGCACTACGTTCCCTGAAAAGGAGAGCTTCCACATTTTGTTTAAGATATTTTAGAGGCATTTGAAGAAATAGTGGGTTTTTAAGGAACTCTTTAAGTAATGGACGCAGACCTGAAAATTCAAAAAAAAAAAAAAAAAAAAACAAGTGGCAAGAAAACACTTTTAAGTTAAGTTATATAGCAAAATTATCATTTTCAGTCTCCACGTTATCCAGGAGTTTTATTTTTTATGAAAACAATACCGCAGTCTCCAGCCGATTCGCTGCATTTCCCCACGCTACCTTTCAGCGTAGCGCCAAAAGAATCGTTAAGCGCAATGCCATCTTGTTCTCACTAAATTGAATATCCTGAATCAAATGGTAACTCAAAATGAAAATTTCGCCACTGCTAGCACTTGCTGCGAAAACAAAACTTGAATTTTCAAGATTGCCTTTACGTAAAAATTCATTAAAAACCCTCATTTTTTTTCAAAATTTGTAACACGAAAAAGTAGAAGCTCTCCTTATTAGGGAACGTAGTGCTCAGTGGTTTTAAAAAATAATAGAAAAAAAATTAAATTGTCATTTTTGAGATAAGTCAAAACAAAAAATATTTTAAACTGTTTTTTTTTTTTTCGAAAGACTGGGATTTTTTTTTTCTTTTCAAAATTTGGTATATTTTCTTAAACAAAAAAAATTTTCTTTTAAATAAAACGAACCGCAACAAAATATGTTCTATCTTTCATGAGATAATGTACTTTAAAGCCTTTTACGAAAATCCCAAGTTAGAAATCGTGATAGGGCCGCCATCTTTGGCGGCCTGTATCTCGGTCCAGGAATTTTTTTGGACAAAAAAAAAAAAAAAAAAAAAAATTTGAATTTTGACATCATGAATTCAAATTATGTTTTTCGCAATCACGAGTGTGTGTATGTAGGCGTGTGTGTTTGTGTGTGGGGGTATGTGTGTTTGTGTGTAGGGGTATGTGTGTGTAGGCATGTGTGTTTGTCTGTGTGCTGGCATAAGTGTGTGGGTAGTTGTGTATATGAATGTGTGTACGTGTGTGTGTGGAGGGGGGTATGTGTATGTGTGTGTAGGCATATGTGTTTTTGTCAGTGTGCAGCATGAATGTGTGGGTAGTTGTGTGTATGTGTGTGTATGTGTGTGTATGTGTGTGTGCGTGCGTGTGCGTGTGTAGTTGTGTATGTATGCGCGTGTGTGTAGGACATGGATGCAACCTGGAGACGGCTTTCGCTATAGGAGCAGCATCGTGAGGACCCGGTCGACGGTGACAGGGTGCGGAGAGTGGCGGTGGGAAAATAAAAAGATAGGACATCAAAACAGTCAAATGAGAACAATAAGCAATCGTGATTGCTCAAAAAAAACGTATTTCTTAATTTTTTATGAATTTTAACATACGTTAAATTCAAAAAAATCTGAGACCATCAAGTTACGCTGCTTGTTGAATTGACATGGATTCTACCTTATGATAAATGTTTTACAAGTTCCGCGATAAAGAGGGCCTCAAAATGCATTTTGACGGGCCTCCAACTTTTAACTGCGCCGAAGCAATACAGAAAGACTGCATTACTATTAGGCTATGAGACAAAGGCATAAAAGATGCTTAAAAACATGGTTTCGTTTGCCAACTTCGGGGACTACAAAAAGTGATATTTTTCTGAATCCTTAGTGTCTACAGATGAAAAAAAACCAATGTTCACAAAAAAATAGTGTCTCATTTTTTTTTACAGACCATTAGAGATACATGAAAAGGAGTGAAACTGACAAGCAAGGGGCAGACAAATTTTTAATACATAAAAAATATTATACATGTACATTTAAAATATTTTGCATGTACGTTAAAAACATTATGCATGTAGGGGAAAGTGGGGTAAAACTGGAACCCTATGGTTTGCAGGCTTCCAGAAATCAGTTTTTAGCATAAAGGAACAAAATTTTATAAAAGTATGCACTACTTATCTATTAATGCAACCACAGTTTCAAAACCATAAGTGTTTTTTTTTAATAAATTTTTATTAATTTTTTTGTAAAAAAAAAGTCATTTTACCCGGTTTGCCTGACTAGTGGGGTAAAACCGGGTAGACATGTAATTGCTATAGGAAAATAAACTTTTTAAATGTTTCCACAAAATTCTAGTTTTATTTAGTGACATATGTTAACTATTGTCATAACATACTGGAATAAGTATAAAAGACGCATATTGATGAGTTGACAGTAAATTTAATTGTCTTTTTAACTTTAATTTTTTGCTGTAATATAAGACCTATTGACACCAGTCGCAAGTAAAATAGTTATCTTCCTCTTCGGCCTCAGAGCAACTTTCATGGGGCTCAACGACGACATTGGATGCATTGGATCCATCCCTCACCACCCTTGGAGTTGGAATAAAGCTCATTGCAGTAAATGCAGGCAGTATTGTCCTTCTCTTTACTGGACTCATCCCTCATATGCTCCTTCGGTTTTTTTTTTTTTTTTTTTTTTTCTTGGACGCTTTATTTTCTGTCTGTTCCTTTTTGGCATTTTTATAATGTTGCCTTTTCTTTGATTCGTTTATCTTTCTTTCAGGTTTTTTTTCCCTTCCGTCCATATCTTCTTCCCATCATTTTTCTTTTTCTTTTCTTCTAATGTTGCCTGAAGATGAAGCCTGTATAGGGAGCCCGTCAAAATTACAGTTTTTCTTTTCTCTTGTCCTCTTTCGGCTGCATCTTGCTCTTAGTGTCAATGTATGGGAGTAGTACCCGGTTTTGCCCCGCACATACAGCTTTCATAAAAAATGCCGTCATATGACAATACAGAACGCTACAAACAATTACTTAGAATGATAATGACGGTAATTAAATGTTGTACAAAGAGAGCTACATGCCTTTACTGTTGCAGAAACAGGATTGTAGTATAATCGGTCTAGTTTTGTTCAAAAATTTTAAGCAAAAACCACTCAAACTGAATTTTCTTCACAGGAACGAAAGAAGCGAGTCTAGTGCGTTCTAATTTAATGGCCACTGCTTTTTCATCAAGGTGGAAGGTAATTCCTCTCTTGTCCACGTGATTGCAGCTTTTACAGGGGCTAGAAGGGGGGTACCCGGTTTGCTCCCGACTTCCCGGTTTTACCCCACTTTCCCCTACATCAAAAAAAAGTGTTTTTCAAGAAGCAAATTCTTCATTCTGAAGTATCATCGTCAGAATCACTGAATTCATCTATCCTGTTTTTGCGTATAGAGTTATTTTCCTCCTGAGAGTTTATACAGCTACAGTCAATAGAGGAAAATTATGTGCATGAAAAATTTTACGTCTTGCATGTACTACATTTCTCCGAAGAACACCGAGTTTTCGGACATGCACAGAGACTAGTTTTGAACATTATATATATATCTGATGCAGTGGGAATAGTGCTCCATTGTACTTCAATACTGCTCGCATTTATAGTCCACCCAATGTTCTGATGAATTGCGAGCATTGATTAAATCAGTTATGCTCAACCTACTGCCCGCGGATCAAATCTGGCCCATGAAGCTGACCCATGTGCCAAGTCGTTGTATTCAGTGTCAAAAAACGAAAAATATATTCTAGAACCTTCCAAAACTAATAGCAATCTTCTTTCCGTGTTATGAATTTTGAAGTCAAGTAGTTATAAATTGATTTCTGAAATACAGATGCAATAAAATAGGCATTTAGTAATAATGGCAGCAATTTTGGTTTGTAATTGTCTTTCATTTCCTTTGTTTTCCCATGTTATCTAGAAAAACTTAAATCATATAAATTTGATATTTGTCCTGGCCCACGAGATTCCTATTAATGTGAGTTGTAGCCCGCAGGTAAAAAAAAAGGCTATTCACCCCTGGATTAAATTATTCAAGCATCAGCAATGAATATTTGCTTGATAGTGCACAAACGAGGGGATATGGTAGGAGTCAGTGTCGGGTTCCTTTTCCCTCCAGCTTCACAGCCCTGGTAAAAACATTTGCGCTTTAAATTCATTTCATTTTGATTCAGTCATATTTATCTCTGACTTTCGTCAATGTTAAGTCTACGAGATATGGTATTTCTATATTTATTAATAACTTTCTTTTCTATTTCTTGTCACCAAAAACTGAGAATGTATTCAGAATCTACTCCATTTTTTCAATTTTTGGCGACATAAAATAATTTTTCACGTTGTCGTTAATGTTTAAAAAAAAAATTAACTGTCGAAAAAATGCCCTTAAAATCGCTAATTTAAAAAAAGAAAAAATCTTTTGTAAAAATGTTCTTCATCAAGAGCTTTTTCCAACAATCGCTGATATAAAGTGTTTTGAACTGCTCAATGTTGAACGAAAAATTATTCAAATAAAAAAAATACCTGAATGAGGTGTCATCAGGGAGACCTTTAAAAAAAAAATGTTTAAATTGAACGATTTGTTCAAAAGTTTTTTTTTTTTTTTTTTTTTTGGGGGGGGGGGGGTCGGAGCACATACGTCGACCTACAGACACATATTTTCCCCACCTCAAACCCCTACTTTCGAATTTGATATTTAATTATTTCATCTTTTTTTTGACTTTTTTTACTAAGCAATATTTTTACGATACATTAACCTTAGCTCGTTATATAAACCACCTTTCATGTCCTTATTTATTTTATTTTACTTTGACGAGAAAGTAGGTTATAAATGAACTCAAAATATCGTCTGTAATCAAAAAGCAATATTATTAAAAAAGTAAAAGATAAAACATCGTGATATGAAAGTGAAATATATTTTTTAATTTTTAATTTATCGTCTGCTAATGTTTAATTTTATAATATTTTTTAGACATGTATTGGCATCTGCTACTGTTGTTTATGTTCTTAAGATTTTGTAGGTCAATTATTGCTATTCGGTGATTCATTAATATCTTTTTTGTGAAGTAAAGTGCCTTCTAATTTTTTGTACTTAACAATGTCTATGTGCGCTGGCCCTAGTGAAAAAGACGAAATCTTGAGATTAAGATCATTCAGAGCTGCGGATTGATACAATTTTTGATTTCCTTTCAGTTACATAATTACTAAACAAAAGTAAGTAGTTTAAAACGTATTAATATATTTTGCAACGAAAAATTGAGTAAATCAGCAAAATTTCCATTGAAAAACTGTTTATTAAATTTTTAGATTATAAATTGTGTTTAATAGCGCCATCTAGAGACAAATTTTTTTGTGTAAGTGCTAACAGTCCACGGAACATAGTTCCTATTTCAATTACTAATTAAAACTTAATGAGACAGTTCCATCGTGTGAACATTGTATTTTTCTATTGAGTTCGTCACTTATAATAGATTTCAATCACGTTCACGTAGTCCCTAAGATTGGTAAACGAACTTGAACGATATTTGCACTTGGCCCACAGACTATATGATTCATATTACAAATATCGAAAAATTAAAAATTACCCTCAGTTCAACGAGAATCTAACAAAATGTCACAAAAACCGGTTTCGCCATCTTATATTTGTTTCCAATTGGTCTCCAATTCGGCAATATATCACCAAATGATCAGTCTAAGACGCTATGTTAGTTTTACATTGAAAAAAGTAATTGATAGCCACAAAAAATGAGTAAATAGGCCTTTTGGAACACCCGACTGAAGACAAAAAGGGAAGTAGCACAACTGGAACGTACGCAGACCCCACATACGAAATTTTAACCTTCTACAGCTAACCAGTTTTTAGTTATGACTTATGAGAGATACATACGCACATCCAGCTGCAAGAAACAACGCAGTAATTAACTTGTATGTACCTGAATGCAGCATTAAAAATTCTTTCAGGGGCGACTAAAATAGAAATTCATACTGAATTTCAAGTAAAAAATTTTATATGAAAGCAATAACTCCCTTTACTTTGTATTAAAAAGTAAAACAGCGAAGGTCCTTTTTTTTTTCGAAAACATCGGCCAATTCTATCGGCTTTTCGATGTTTTTTTAAGGCCGATGGACCGATGTTTCCTCTAAGTTAGTATCGGCCGCCGATGCCGATGCCGATGGCTAAATTATTGAACCATCGGCGCCGATGCATCGGTCGAGTCCTAGAAGATAGTGGAAGACATATTAATTAGTAAAGATATGTGAGATTTCCCTATACGTAGCTGTGACTATATTTTTGAAAAACTCATTCTTACAATAATGAGATCATCCACAAATACATTGTTTAGTAATTATTGTCAACATAAAAATGATATGCACCAAAGGAAAACAAACAAAGCAGCTAATAAGGTAACAAGTAAAGAAAAGACTGAAGAAAAAAGAAAACTAAAAGCAGTAACTGATATAGTAATACTTCAAATTCTGATTCTCGTAAAAAATCTAAACTACAAGTTCAAATTCGAAGGAAAAAAATGTAAAAAGAAAAAAAAATAACACCCGCACTTTTTTCTAAGATCTGTACTATCACTTTTAATGTAAATCACCATTGGTTTTTAATTTTATTGGTAATTATTCTGTTTACATGAAACATTAATAGAAACATATCACAATAAATAGAAACTTTTTTCATGTCTGGTTTTCTTTTCTCTTAATAGCAAAACAATCAATTAGTACATTTTCTGATTCAAAATAAAAAGGAAGCATTTTCTATTTTTCACTTAAAGAGGAGAAAGAAATAAAACAAGGAAAATAAATTAAACTTCCTGAAACGTAAATTAATGGACGTCAATATATATTTCAATACTGAGCGATGTTTGCATATCAAGAGGAGGGGGATAATATTGTGTTCAAGAAGTTTTTGTTCCAGTATACTTTGAAAAAATATTTTGTTTTCCCCCCAAATTTTAACTTACATTAATACTGTTGCTAAGCTGAAACTAGTTCAATTTATGAAATTATCATGCTGAATAACTTAAAGTGTTGAAAAGCGTAAATTTGGTTGGTTTTCTTATCCTTTAAATAAAAATTGATTTCCTCTTGCCACTTTAAGTGTTAAGAGTATACTTTGTAATTCTTTTGCAAGAATTATGTAATACAAATGAGACTGATGTTTTAACTTGATGTTTTGTTACTGATGTTTTGGTTTTTATTTGTGAATAAAATGTTTTTCTCATTATCAAGTTTTTGTTTTTATTTATAGTTTAATTTCTGTAATACGATAAAATGAATCAAGTTTTAAATATCCTATCTTATTGGTCCTGTCATAGAACAGGAAAGTAATTATGACTAGGATGTTTATCTTCCTTTTCTTAAGAGAAAATATACGAATGAGTATAGGTACATAGTCATTGAAGTACATTATTTAGAACTAATAAGTAAATAAGTAGATTATTTGGAAATAGCTGTAAGAAGTGATTACATCAATTTTGTGCTTATTAAAACTATTTTTGAAAGAAATATAGTTTTGAAAAGAACTGGAATATTTCATGAAGGAAAAAAAAGCGAATTAAAATGACTTTTTCTCTATTCATCCTTAAATTATGCTTCCAAGTTATTGATCTTTGGGAAAGAAATTTATACAAAATCGTAAGTTTTATAAAAAAAGAAAGAAGCAACTTATGATGGAATTCTGTACTAATTTTTTAAGACTACTCACATAATTATCGTTATTAATTTTTTTCCTTTTTTTTTTTGAGCAATCACAATTGCTTATGACTTTCATTTGACTGTTTTGATGTGCAATCATTTTTTTTTTCCGCCAGCACCCTCTGCAGCATCACCGTCGACCGGCTCCTCACGATGCTGCTCCTATAGCGAAAAGAGCCTCCAGGTTGCGTCAATATCCTGCACACGCACGCATACATACACACACAACTACACACACACGCATATACACACAAACACATACACACATACATCTACACACACATGCACAAACACATACACACACGCATAAATACAAACACCTACACATACACACACAAACATACACACCACTACCCACACATTCATGCCTGCACACAGACTCAATCACACATGCCTACACACGCATACACATCCCCTACACACAAACACACATACCCCTCCCCACACACACACACAAACACACACGCCTACATACACACACTCGTGATTACGAAAACATAATTTGAATTCAAGATGGCAAAATTCAAATTAATTTTCCTTCTTTTTTTTTTGTTAAACTTCACTGCAAGCAATTAATATTAGGTGTCTAAAGATTCCTTTTGAAATTACAATGTTCTTAATGGGGAAAAAAGATTAATAAAGAAAGCTGAAAAAAAAAGAGTTCAACAATGTCTTTGAGAATGAAATTCAAGTTATTTTTTTATCAATTCAAAGAGAGTGACTTTTCTACTATTTTTCTTTTTCACTACATTTTTAAATTTTACATTAAGTTTTCAGCTACTGAAATGCAGAACTCCAGTTTCATGGAATTTATTTTGAGCATAAGAAGGAAGAAAAAAGCTATTTTAAGTATAGTTCTTTCTCTTTTCTTCTTTTTTTTCAATTAAAAGAAGTAACAATAAAAATAAACTAGAAGGAAGAAATAAGCTTAGAAAAGGAAAAAAGGAAACTCGCTGAGATTCAAACCTTTCTTTCCTTTCACTAAGGAGTCACAGTACCTTTCAAAAATTTTTTTTTAAATTTAAGTAAATTATATATTTTTTTGAAACCATATAACATGCATACTTATTTCGTAATCAATAATTCATTTTCAAAATTTAAAAATATTGCTTTTTTTTAAAAAAATTCAAAAAATTGAGGAAAATTTCATTTTTTAAAATCCCTAAGGCTTTTTTATTTTTGCACTAATTTAAAAAAAGTTTTTTGCTATACGATCACTATAATCATCTCTAAAAATCTGTGCATTCATTTGCTTATGAGTTTATTGGAAAATTTTCTGTGATTAATTATGTAAAGAGTCAAAGTTTTTTTTTTTTTTTTTTAAATTTGGTTTTTAAAGGTTTAACATGCTCTAAAAATGTGAGTAATTTATAAAATGCTTATCCAATGCACAGTTTTGTCAAATATGTTATCTCAATTGCAAAAAGTATTACTTTAAAGCTGTATCTTTAATAGAAAAAAAAATCCTTAGGGATTCTAATGACATGAAAGCACAAAAAAAAAACATCATCGAGAAAAAGCAATTTAAAGTTTTTCCTTTGCATAAGAACACATAGCGAGCATGGCCTAAAAAACCACTCATAACTTTTTAAATATTTGAACTAAAGCAATGAAACTTTTCCTATGTGTTCAGAATAGTTTTTAGTTTTGAAATAAGCAATAAAAATGTTTTTGACCGTTTCATCATTTTTGAAGTACTGTAAACCCTTAAGAATTTGAAACGATGAGATAAAAAAAAACTTTTATTTTTGTCTAAAATTAATAACATTTAACATATATATTTCGAAATGTTTAAAAAGTAGCACCCAGTTTCAAATACAAAAACATCTTGGATTCTACTTCGCGTATTCAAGGAGGTCTGAACTTCTTCCCTCGAAGTGATGACCGAGTCCCCCTAGCCAGCAGGCCTCTCCCTGCGACAGTCACGGCAGCAGCCGCTGGAGATCCTAAATACGGAGAGATTGGACAACTTCGGAACGGCGGCCATCTTATGTCCAAAGATGCTCACTCCCCATAGACCGTAATGCATCTTCTGCCCCAAATATCACTGTAAATTTTATCGAAAAAATTGGAAGCTAGTTATGATATTATGAAACACAATGTACAGATCACAAATATCTGTTTGTTTTCTCTTTATGAACAAGTTTTTGAGAAAAAAAAATTCTTTGTACGCAATATGACAATGCGAAACAATTGCCGCCGAATTGCCAGACTTGGCGTTCACTCAGTTTAATGAAAATACGAGGAGAAAAGAAAATCAGTCTGTTCTTTAAAGATATCATGTCCCATATTCCGTAGGAAAACCAAAAATTCACACAGCGCAGCATTTCGTGCTGACAACACTTGGACTAAACATGGCGGAGGTCGGCGCGCCGTTGTCCAATCTCTCCGTATGTAGGATCTCTAGTAGCCGCTCGTGTGCAGCGTAACAGCAGCACAATCATGCGTGTTTGGAAGCAGTGGACGGACGAGGGTCGGACAGCTTGGAAATCCGGGAGTTGATCCCGAAATGTGACGTCAGCTCGCGATGACAGACACCTGGTGCGTATGGCGCTGACGGACCGCACAGCTTCTTCTAGACAATTGGCAGCACAGTGGTCAACAGCTACAGGTGTTTCATCGTGTGCTTCATCAATTCGGAGACGTCTGCTGCAGCGTGGGCTGCGCGCAAGGATTCCTTTATACAGGATTCCTCTCACGCAAAACCATCGCCGCCTGCGGCTACAATGGGCCTATGTGCATAGGAGCTGGCGTGCTACGTGGATGAGGCTGAAATATTCGTAACCCACGCAGAATTTCAAATTTTTTAATACTTGGTTTGACCCTGAACTCGACACAGTTCTTAAGAACTTTGCGTATGAGTGCGGAACGTACCCCATCCCGTTTCACCCCTTAAAATTGAAATTTCCAAAAATCCTTTCTTAGCACGCGCTTACGTTATAAAAATTAACCTATGTTCCAAATTTCAGCTTTCTAGCCTCAGTAGTTTTGGTTTTGCGTTGATTGTCAGTCAGGACATGCTATTTTATACACTGCTTGACAATAGCTAAGGAACAAGTGATTTATGCAAATTTGTACCTCGACCACCTGGCCAATGGAAATAAATTCAAGTTCAGATGGCGTGGTAGACCAAGACTCGTTATCTGTATAAAAGACAGTGCATACACGCTCAAGGTTCGTACGAAAATTCACGCTGTTTGGTTTTTAACAAAAATAGTGCTGGATGTTAAAAAAGGTTTTTCTCTGAAATTCTGTTTGGTTCTTGAAATACTTAAGAGTAAAATGTCAGCAAGACATCATTTGAGTATCTACGATCGTGGACGAGCCGTTGAACGACTAGAAGCAGGTCAAAGTGTCACCACTGTGGCTGCTGCAATGGGTGTATCAAAAACTGCCATATCCCGATTAAAGAAGGCCGCTGAAGGTGGAAATGCTTTGCAAAAGCATGCAGGGGGTCGTGGTAGAAGCACCACACCTTCAGAGGATCGCTATGTAGCCCTCATGGCAAAAAGGAACAGAAATTTCACTTCTGGACAGATAGCTACAAATCTAACAACCGCTACCGGTACGCATGTTACTGTAAGAACCATCTCACGGCGCGTAAATAATGTTGGTTTGTATGCACGGAAGCCCGTACGTTGCATCTAAGTTCAACTACGCCATCGTCGAGAGAGATTACGCTGATGTAAAGAACATGTTGTGGGATCGTCAAAATTGGTCTAGAGTGATGTTCTCTGACGAATCTCGTTTCAATGTGACAAGTGATTCTGGTCACCAACTACTGTGGAGAGAGCGTGGAACACGTTATGCACAAAAATTTGTTTGCGAATGTGATCGATACGGCCCAGGCGTCATGGTGTGGGCAGGCATCATGCTCAATGGCAGAACACCGCTTCACATTTTTGAATTAGAAAGCGATGCGTCGCAAATGTATTGCAAAGATGTTATGCTGGACCATGTTCGATTTTTAGTGGGGCTGTAGGTCTAAACTTTCTCTTTACGAACGACGATACACGGCCACACTGGAGCATTGAAGTGTCAGACACACTGCAAAGTGAAAACATTTTCCGTATGTAGTGGCCTGCTTACTTTCCCGACTTAAATCCAATTGAACTTGCTTGGAAGGCTCTTGGCAGACGTGTTGTGCGAAGAACCGTCCCTCCCAAAACAGTAAAAGAACTCAAATCCGCATTGAGAGAGGAGTAGAAAAACATCCCCCAAGCACTCCTCAATGATAAGTGGGGAGTAAGGAAAACAGATGTAAATTTTGCTTTAGTGTCCATGGTAATCATATATCATATTAAGGTACTCATGTCTCCATCATTCTGACCTAGATCCTTTTTTTTTGTTGTATGAAAATCATCTAAGTAGGATTATTTTTTTTTTTAAGTTTTTACATCATTGATGCAGTAATATCTATTATTTTGTACTTATAATAAAGGCACATCCTCCCTACTAACTATATATTTCGTTCTGTTTCTTTAATCATTATCTATTCTTAACTATTCCAAAAAACGTAATTGTTCCTTAGCAATTGTCAAGCAGTGTATATACAAGATATTGCTATTGTTTGAACTATGTTAAATAAACTATCTTCCAAACTATAAACAACTAGCAGTACCCGCACAGCAATGCCCGTGCTAAAAATTGAATAAAAGTCCGTTGAATAAAAAAAAAATGACGCCCCCTCCCCATCTGATGTGAAATTATCTTTTTTTTTTTTTTTTTTGTATAAAATGCGTACACCTTTTCAAAAAAACCTATTAAAGTTTCTTTGGAATTTAAAACTTTTCGTCCAATCATTAAATTAGATTTACAGTTGCTTTAAAACTCTATTTAGCGAGTGAAGCGGTTTGTACTGCAATTATAAAATATTTCGACAAAAAAAAAAAAACAAAAAAAAAACATTGAATTACATCTTTTAAATGTAAAAATAGTTCCGCAACTCTATTGTTTATTGCCAAACTCGCCCAGCAACCACGCTATCAAAATCAATCCGTCTAACGAAAAAAAAAAAAAAAACATCCAGTGGAAAATTCAAAAATTATCGTCAGAAAAAAAAGAAGAAAATGTCGTACATTTCACTCGGATAAAACCAAATCAAAAGTTCCTTTTCTTTCAAAACAAATCGCCAAAACAATGAATTACATTTACGGTTGCTTTAAAACAATAATCATAGAATGAACTGCTTAGCGCTTAAAGCGCCAAGCGACCGCGCGACCGGAACCCAGCCCTTTTGCGAGTGAAGCAAATGTTTTTTCTTTGAAATAATAAATGTTTCGCCAAACAAACAAAAAGTATAAAATCACATTAACAGTAGCTTTCAAATTTTTATATATTAAGAGCTGCGTTTCCGTGCTTTGCTCGGTCTACCTTGAGAATAAAAATAGTCTCAAGTGACATATATTCAACAATCAGGTTTAAATAAAATAAAAAAAAACACCATGCAAAATTACCCTTCCAAACAAGACGACCGATATTAAAATACTTATAAGAATTAAAATGCGAAAGATGGATTTTAAAAGCGTAACCATGGAAACACGAAATAAAAAAAGTTTAAGAAATTAAATGCAAGATAAGGAAGGAAACAATGGATTGAAAAAGCGTATCCGTGGAAACGCGAAAATAAAATGGTTGACAACCTGAATAGAAATGACATTTTTACAATTTGATTTTAAAACTCTTGTATTTTTTTTCCCTTTGAAGATAGAAGCTCAGTTTTTCGATTACAGGTCGTGAGAGATCTGGAGTAAAAAATGTCGCTTTTTCCAATGATGCCAAAAAGAAAACTGTGGGACAATTCCTTCACTTTTTATTGATAGATTTAATGAAGAAAGTAGTGCCTAAATTTCAGCTAAGCCTAAAAAAGTTCGAGCTAAAAACACAAATTACTCCTACTGTAATTAAGTTAGAGCATTGAAAAAAATTCTTTAGAACGCGGAAAATTCTACGCTTTTCAACGATATATAATATTAATATGTGCAAGTAATTTTTCACTTCCATATTCGGGAATTTATGTGAAATTTAGGCCTAAATTGGAATTAAAAAAAACTATTTATCGGATTTTTTCGAATTATAGCCTATGTCACTCAGTAAGAAAGCACCTTTCATATAGTGAAAGAATTTTTCAAATAGGTGCAGCGGTTCCGGAGATTACCTCGAACATATAAACACACAAAAATCCGCCCTCTCTCTTTAGGATATTAGTATATATAAGAAAGCAGCCATGATGTTTTGACAAAATAATGACTATAAAGTTTACAAATACGCAACAGAATCTCAACTAAAGCCTAAACTCTCGAAAATAGTGTCTACATTTGCGGGAGTAAGGATAAAAATTTAAAGCTATTTGAGTGCGTGCGTCAAGGTAAAGTCAACACCAATCTCAGAACAATCCGTTAAACAGTTTTCATAAATATCCGCGAAGTTATCGTCAATCCCCGAGGGATTGCAGTTCCTTCAAGAAAATCCTACAGTTGACAGAACGGTGATCTGTGTTACTTTATTCTTTTATCGTCTTTTGTTTCAGTGCATATACAGTCGGACCCCGATTTAACGAATTCATCGGGACCGAAACTTTTATACGTTAAATCGGGGTTATTCGTTATATCGGGGTGAGATAAAAATTTTTAAAAAACTGAACTTACCTTATCTAAACCCCCTAATAAGCAACTGCTCAAATCTCTACACAGTATAAAATGAAGTCCCCAAAAAGCGTCTGTGTGTTTGAACTCGCAAAACTCGAGAACTACCCGGCCGATTTCGATGAAATTTTCAAATTGTTCCTTTAAGTCCTGAGAAGGTTTGCAGGCCAGTTCGAAAAAAATTCGATGAATAGTTCTTTTTTTATTCCAATTTAGGCCCAGTTTTCACGTAAATTGCCGAGTATGGGAGTGAAAAATTACTTGCATATATTAATATTACATATCGTTGGAAAGAGTAGAATTTCCCGCGTTCTACGCAATTTGTTTCAATGCTCTAAATATCTTACGGCGGGAGTTATTTGCTTTTTTAGCTCGAATTTATTTAGGCTTAGCTGAAATTTAGGTACTACTTTCTTCATTAAATCTGTCAATAAAAAGTAAAAGAATTGTCCCACAGTTTTCTTTTTGACACCATAGGAAAAAGCGACATTTTTTACTCCAGATCTAACTCGACCTATGTTCGAAAAAATAAGCTTTTATCTCGAAAGGAAAAAAAATTACAAACCTTTTAAAATCAAGTTTAAGAAATATCGATTCCATTCAAATTGTGAACCATTTTCTTTCGCATTTTAATTCCTTAAACTTATTTTATTTTGTGTTTCCATGGTTACGTATTTTAAATCCATCTTTCTGGATTTAATTTCTTAAAAGTATTTTAATATCTGTCGTCATTGTTTGGAAAGGAAATCATGATGTTTTTTTTAATTTATTTTTTACGCCTGATTGTTGAATATACGTCACTTGACACACTTTTTATTCTCAAGGTGGACCAGGCAAAGCCGGGCAAGGCAGCTAGTATATCCATAATTCGAAAGTGAAACTTAATTAGAAACTTTTTATTCAGCATTTGGCGACTTATTACACACTAGTTAATTTGAAATTTAAAACTATTGAGCAATAGATGTTTAACAATTTCCTAGATACTTGACTCGAAATAGTTCTGTTTCGACTTTAGGGGGGGGGGGGAGGAAAATACTGTATCATTTTCAGCCTGCTCGCATGAGATATGTTTTTACAATTCCAGGCCATGTAAAGCACTTTAAAAAGGTAACAGTTTTAATTGGAGTTTCATTATCGCTTTCTGCATCAAAATCAATATTCGATGGTTGCCCCCTCTGCCGTCAAAAATTGCTGAATGATTCCAAGAAAAGTCTTTTTCGACTTCGGACAGTATGGATATAATATTTGGAAAACAATCCAATATTTCCTTATTCAAAATTTAAAAAAAAAGAATTCTTTTCGGCTCTTAAAATAATTCATTAATTCGGGGTTTATTATTCGGTGAATCGGGGTTTTTGTCTTCATTTTAATCGGGAAAAAAGAAAAATTTGTTACATCGCGAAATTCGTTAAATAGAGGTTCGTTAAATCGGGGTCCGACTGTATTTCAAAAATTAAAGACCTCGGTGTAAGAGGGAGGTGTCTTACTAAGAACACCAGAGTCCTAGCAGGCACGTACGATGGCCCCAAGTGAGTGCCCAAGCAGCTAAACTATCCAATTGTCTTCGTGTTATTACTCAATGCTTTATAACATTTGTTTTCTGAGTAAAGCGTGTTAATTCTAGTAACTGTTACGTTGAATAGAACATTTTTTATGCAGCAAACAGAAACATGCAAAACAAAAAATTTTAACTACAAAAATACATTAGAATTGCATATTAGCAACACGTTAAGAAATTAAGTAATGACTGAAACAGGGGTCGAAAATATGAAGCATTATAAAATACTGTCAGCCCCAATTAATCGGATAACGGATAAACGAATACAGTCGACTCCCGCTACAACGCGATCCGACTTACGCGAAACGGCTATAACGCGAGTTTTTCAGGGGCAACGAATTTTTGAGCTAAAGCGAATTTCTTGCTCTCAACACGAAAATATTTGAAAAGGAATCGTGATGCTAAGTTTTGGCTTTGTTATTGACTATTAAACATTATTCGTGAATGTACTGTCATCCTTTCAGCATCACTGACTCCTCATTCTTCATTTATTTATTCTAAATATGAAAGGTGATGAAATATTGCGGTACCTACGCACGCTGTTTCATCTAAAGTTTGAAGATTGAAACAAAAAGCGAAAGTTTGCGAGAATTTAAGAAAAGATAAAGATTTTTGATATGCTTGAAAACTAGAAAATGGGTCGAAGGTAGCACGACAATTAGGTATGGGTGAATCTTTCATACGTATAATTAAAAGTCAAGAGAAGTTTAATTAAAAGTCAATCCGTATAAGTCCAGGGGGTCGCAGAGGGTTGTTACCATAGATGTAAATGTTATAAAAGAAAATACGAAGTTACTGTATTGAAAAATATATTAGAATGACGATCTGAGCAGGATAAATCATCATCTTCAATTTCAATGTTATAAATGTAACTTATTGTACCTACTGTATAGTACTCTTACAGTGCAGTGCTTTATTATTTCTACATACTGTGCGTACCGTACTGTTTTACTTTCACGTCTCTCTCTCCCATTAATCATTGATTTTGAGCATCGTAACAGTATTTTACGTTGAATAATGGAACTTTTTTTAAAAATACGGTAAAAATTTATCTCTTTATGTAAGAAACGGTAATATACAGTTAAAAATTGTCAAAAACAGTTTAAAAGGAGTTTAAATGTCTAAAATGATTCGGTATGTTAATAAAAAAAATCATATACATGACACTTTTCCACGAAGCGAAATTTCGACTTACGCGAGGAGTCTTGGAACGCATCCCTCGCGTAAGTCGGGACTCGACTGTACCCCGCTTATACAAATAAAATATCCCAGAACCGAATATTTCCCCATACGTGTAAGTGCAATGTTAGAGATCCTCGCTTAACCGAATAATTTCCCCGGTTAATCGAATAATAGTGATCAGCTTTCGCATATATTTTTGCCGAGAACAATTTTGAATACGTTAAAAATAAATTAAACAAGAGCAATTATTGACGTAAAAAGTTAAAATAGTATTTTTCGGCAACAAACGGGCGGGAAAAACAACATTCATATTCCATCAAAGCATTTCCCCTATTCTACCTAGTTTCTTTTATTATTGCCATTACCAACAGACAGTCGATAATTAAGTTAAAAAACACAACGAAATATAAACATTGCAGACGATAAGAAATTGATAAATATTAATTACGTAAAACACGGTTAATTAAAGTTAGAAAAGTGTTCTCAAAATACTTTGCGCAAATAATCTTCTATTATGGACTTTCTCCAAAAAATATGAACTGAAAAAAAGGTGTCGAAACAAAGATTTAATACCTCAAGTTGTATATAAGTCACATATTTATAATTTTCATGCGTTCTTGTATTATAGTATTATACTATTTTGTTGAATACTAAGTTTATTTAAAACGCTTTTTAATTAAAACCATTTTTATTTTATTACTTAGATATTAATTTATTATTACGTTTTAAGACAAAAGTTGTCTACCAGGGAAGGTGAATAAAATTTCCCCGCTTAATCAAATATCAGCTTAATCGAATAATTGGAACCGGCGGTATTCGTTTAAGCGGGGCCGACAATACAAATCAAATACCACGAAGTTTAGAGTTTTTAAAAGCAAACGCTGTATTTAATTTAATTCATTTATTAATGAATTCCATTCCTCGTTCATTAGCAGCAAAATATTCCATAACAGATTCGAAAAACGTGTTGGATGAGTTGTTTTTAAAAGAACGGATGTATTTCCCACAATAATAGTTAAAGCATCATTAGTAAACAGCAGAAGGGGGGGAGGGGAGTCTACGTGGCTCTGACTCCGACATTGAAGTTTTTAGCGGTGCTGGGGTGGTGTTTTAAAAGCCTTTGTTCTCATTCAGAAAGTGCGCCTGCCCACCGCTCATGGGGGTGGGAAACCCTTCTAAAGTATTTGCATATTAAGATCAAAAATCAGCATTCTGTGATAGAGAACAACCACCGAGCATCTTGGAATAATAAATTTTCCATCAAGCGAAAACCATCGCCTATTACCAGGGGCGGATACAGTATTTCAGTTTAGAGGGGAGGGTCATGCTCAAGAACGAAGTCTTACGTACAAAAATTTTCTTCTGCGAACAACAAACCGCCCCCCCCCCCGCGTAAAAACTATTCAAATATACAAACAAAAATCATTCAAATCATAAAAGCTCTTTAAATATGCTTACAAAACTCATCGAAATCATTGATAAAAATCACTTAAAAAGTTTTCTTTTAAAATAGTTTTTCAGTTTCAGAATGAAAGCCGAAAATGTTCGGAAACGGCAACTCAAAGTTTTCGGAAATATCGGACTACAAAACCCCTGGTTCATTCAATATTTGCTTAATACCTACGCAATTTGCATGATACTCCACACATCCATCTTGTATGCAGAAAAATAACATTACTTTAAATAATAGTAAAACATCACTTAAAATAATAGTAAACGAGCTGATGTGTGCATCACATGACTTCCTTTTACTCCAATTTAATGTCATTTCCCCATTACTAGAAACTTTAATGTCATTCAATAGTTTACTCTCTAAATATCACCAACAGTGGCCAAATTGAAACAGATTTTAAAAAAACCGACAAATTTGTCGCCAAGTTGGCGACAAAACTTGGCGACCAAAAGACTGGCGATATATCGCCAAGTGTCCGCCATATTGTAACACAACTTGAGTTTACATCGAAATTAACAATGATTTCCCCCAAAAAAGGGGCAAAAAACCTCTTTAGAAACACTCGAATGCAACCAAAAGGGGAGGTGCACAACTAGACCCCACTAGGAGTCTACGTACCAAATTTCAACTTTCTAGGACATACCGTTTTTGCGTTATGCGACATACATACGCACATCCGCACATACATACGTACACACAGACGTCACGAGAAAACTCGTTGTAGTTAACTCGGGAATCGTCATTATGGATATTTCGCGTGTCTTATACGTTCTTAGGCATTTATCCACGTGTGGTGGAGTCGAAAATAAACTCAACATTCAATCGGGGGTGAGTAAAATGGAAATTAAGATCGATTTTTGAGTGAAAATTTTTTCGCGAATACAATAGTAACGAGCTGATGTGTGCATCACATGACTTCCTTTTACTCCAATTTAATGTCATTTCCCCATTATTCGCTATTTTAATGTGATTCAATATTTATTCTCTAAATATCACCAACAATGGCCAAATTGAAACCAAAAAAAAAAAAACTCCGCCAAATTTGTCGCCAAGTTGGCGACAAAACTTGGCGACCAAAAGACTGGCGATATATCGCCAAGTGTCCGCCATATTGTAACACAACTTGAGTTTACATCGAAATTAACAATGATTTCCCCCAAAAAAGGGGCAAAAAACCTCTTTAGAAACACTCGAATGCAACCAAAAGGGGAGGTGCACAACTAGACCCCACTAGGAGTCTACGTACCAAATTTCAACTTTCTAGGACATACCGTTTTTGCGTTATGCGACATACATACGCACATCCGCACATACATACGTACACACAGACGTCACGAGAAAACTCGTTGTAGTTAACTCGGGAATCGTCATTATGGATATTTCGCGTGTCTTATACGTTCTTAGGCATTTATCCACGTGTGGTGGAGTCGAAAATAAACTCAACATTCAATCGGGGGTGAGTAAAATGGAAATTAAGATCGATTTTTGAGTGAAAATTTTTTCGCGAATACAATAGTAACGAGCTGATGTGTGCATCACATGACTTCCTTTTACTCCAATTTAATGTCATTTCCCCATTATTCGCTATTTTAATGTGATTCAATATTTATTCTCTAAATATCACCAACAATGGCCAAATTGAAACCAAAAAAAAAAAAACTCCGCCAAATTTGTCGCCAAGTTGGCGACAAAACTTGGCGACCAAAAGACTGGCGATATATCGCCAAGTGTCCGACAAATTATAACGCCACTTGAGTTTACATCGAAATTAACAATGATTTCCCCCCAAAAAGGTGCAAAAGACCCCCTTAGGAACATCCGAAAGCAACCAAAAGGGGAGGTGCACAACTAGACCCCACTACGAGTCTATGTACCAAATTTCAACTTTCTAGGACATACCATTTTTGAGTTATGCGAGATACATACGCACATACGCACATACACACATACGCACATACATACAGACGTCACGAGAAAAGTCGTTGTAATTACCTCGGTGATGGTCAAAATGGATATTTCGCGTGTCTATACATTCTTAGGCACTTTTCCGCATGTGGTCGAATCGAAAAAAAAACTCAACATTCATTTGGGGGTGAGCAAAATGGAAATTAAGGGCGATTTTTCAGTGAAAATTTTTTCGCGAATACAATACTTCCTTTTTTGTAAAAAGAAGTAAAAATACGGCGAAAATCTAATTAAAAATTAAATATTCCATAAATATAATGAATTCGCTAAGATTCAGTAAAACAAAAACATAATAAGGGAGATAACAGTCCCTATTGCATACTTGATTCCATAAACTAGCCTCTATAACCAAAACTCTAAGCAACGTTTTAAAAAAACGAGCTGATGTGTGCATCACATGACTTCCTTTTACTCCAATTTAATGTCATTTCCCCATTATTGGCATTTTTAATGTGATTCAATTGTTTACTCTCTAACTATCATCAACAGTGGCCAAATTAAAACCAAATTTAAAAAAAAATAAAATAAATAAATAAAAAAAAAATAAAAAATAAAAAAATCGCCGACGACAAAACTTGGCGACCAAAATACTGGCGAGATATCGCCAAGTGTCCGCCAAATTATTACACCACTTGAGTTTACATCGAAATTAACAATGATTTTGCCCCAAAAAGGGGCAAAAAAACCCCTTAAGAACATTCGAATGCAACCAAAAGAGAAGGTGCACAACTAGGCTCCACTAGGAGTCTACGTACCAAATTTTGACTTTCTAGGACATACCGTTTTTAAGTTATGCGAGATAAATACACACATACACACATACGTACATACGGACGTCACGAGAAAATTCGTTGTAATTAACTCAGGGGTCGTCAAAATAGATATTTCGGGTGTCTGTAGGTTCCTAGGCATATGTCCACGTGTGGTCGGGTCGAAAAAGAAACTCAACATTCATTCGGGGGTGAGTAAAATGGAAATTAAAGTCGATTTTTGAGTGAAATTTTTTTCGCGAATACAATACTTCCTTTTTTGTAAAAGGAAGTAAAAATCACCATCCAGTATTCATTAGAAATTCTACGTCTTGAATTCAAATTATGTTTTTCACTACAACGAATTACGATAGCACTCCTCTCGTTGGGTTTCTTGTTTCTACAAATGAAGTGAAATGGAAATGGCCAAGAATTTTGCACCCGTCATTTTATGACTGGTGATTTTCTAGAAAAGATAATTCAGTTATATCCATAAAAAAAGAAATGGTGTTTAGGATTCGGTAATAAAGATGAAGATTTTATGCCCGACATCCACCAGTACACGTATCATAAAGATTATTTGCTGCGTAGAGCGTTATGCATTTTTATTGCTAATCAATCTTAAATGATGGGAAGTAGTAACCTGTAAATTTTGCATTTAGACGAAGTTTTACTGTTTAAGTTCATCTTTATAGGTGTTTTTTCCTGAAAAAACGTAATTTTACATAAAAAAATCCTTTTTCTACTGTAAATTCTGCTTGAATTAAGCCCTGAAAAAAATGTAAATAAAAACAAACCACACAGACGATTTTTAACTGTAAAGGCTAAAATTTCGCTCTCTAAATAAACATTAAAAACATCCGTCGGCATGGTAATCTGAAAAGTCAGAGCATCATCAACTTCGGTCAAGTAAGGATAATAAACAATTCGTGATGGCTCAAAAAAAAAAAAAATAATAATAATAATAATTTGAATTCTGAAATTTTGAATTCAAATTATGTTTTTCGCAATCACGAACTGAGACAGGACCCTACTCATTGGAGTTATTGTTTCTAGAAACAGCTCCTGCCCCCCCCCCCCCAAGCCTGCCTCTCTTCCTGGGCGGTTACGTGTGCATAGTTGTGTGTGTAATTGTGTAGGCTTGTGTGTGTGCGTAGACCTGTGTGTATGCACGTAGGCGTGTGAGTGTGTGCGAGCGTGCGTGTGTGTAGGACATGGGCGCCTCCGACCAGGAGAAACGGATAGCTCAGGACCGGAGCAGCCGCGCCGCGCCGCCTGCAGAGGACGGTGGGCGGTGGTGCTGCAGAGGCTTCTGGTCCAAGCTGAAAAAGGCACGGACCTCAAAAACGGTCAAATAAGAACAATAAGTAATCGTGATTGCTCAAAAAAAAAAGGAAAAAAAAAAAAAAACGAAACACCTTGGTTGTTAACATTTTTGAAACAAAAAAAAAACATACTTTGAAGAGCAATCACATTTGCTTAAATTACTAAATTGGCTTAAACATTATTACGTAGTACAAAACACTAATTATAAACATAAAAATCACATCCTTTAAAAAATGTTCTTTTTTTTTTCAAACACTTTTAAAATTCATTATGAAGCGAAGTGCCCTAAAGCTGACACTCAAAGAGCAGTTCCTTGACTCACATCATTAAAGAAAACAAATATTTAAAGCATTATCAGTTCAATAAAACAATTTTAATGAGTTTGATTTCTTCTTTTTTGAAAGAAAAACTCCTTAGGAACTTTTTTGTGAGTTTGCTTTGGGACCTTTTACTTTACACGTTGAAATTTCATAAAACTGTCTTTTTCAAAAAATTTAATGTTCGATATTCTTCTGTTTAAAACGCTTTAAATTTAAAGTATCCCTCATTTCATTTAGTAAGCCATCACGAAACTTTCTTGGATATCAAAACTATGAATTCTTGCATCTAACTATTCGCAACTCCAGAGCTCGAATACGCTACCTTGCGGTGATTAACAATACTAAAGAAAAAGGTAAAACATTCCGTTCCACGTGTTTTCTTTGGAGAAAATTACAGGCTTCAGAGAGTTTATGGTGTAATGTAATTTCAGAGGAATAGAAAAGAAAGTTTCCCACAAACACGATGAAATATTACTGTCGTTCATAAAGATTCAAAGCAAGTTATAAGTTACGGCATCTGTTTGTTTTACCTTTTCCACCCGCCATTAGATAGTGGCTGCAGCGCCCCCTATAGTTTATTGGAAATCCGAATAACAGCTCATGTAATTGCTACTATAAAATTCTGCTGTTAGAAAAAGCGGGAAGATTTTGATAATTGGGATGTTGTTCATTAATTCTTTGGTGTTGAATTTCTGGCACCAGTGGCTGAGCGAGAAATGTTTTCCTTTGCATACGTAAAAAAAAAAAGAGTAAGGAAATATCCATTTGCACAACAGGCTTATCAAAATAAAATTCCTCACGCAAAACTTTAACGACCGTGCCAATTTCGGAATTATCGAAACATCCCTGCAAAAGCAGTATCCAAGAGCTAAAATTTAGAATCAAAAGCATTGCTTATTTTAATGACAACCGTTTTGTTTTTTGACAAATAGAAATGGCAACAGATGAAAATTCTAAATCATTGAGAAGTCTCTGATCGTCTGCATTAACCGAACAGCGTGAGAGACTTTCACAAGAGAAAACATTTTAATGTGATTGTTTTTTTCACCTTTATTTTGGCCTTCGTTTACTAGACTGTATTTCTTGTTTAATTAAGCAGCCACAACAATGTTAGAATTCTGCTTGCTTCCAGACGCTGTTTTTTTTTTTAATTATCATTAAAGTTTTTTATTTAATTACTTATTTACTTTATTTTATTTTATTCTTCACTTCAGAAAAAGAAACTAACCCAGAAAACTTTAGTATGAACTGAAGCACGTAGCTGCAAAAATAGATATCGCCAATTCCAATTTTTTCGCAAATGCGATTCTTTTTTTTTTTTTTTTCAGTTTTTACTTCCTTTTACAAAAAATTAAGTATTGTATTCGCGAAAAAAAATTCACTCAAAATTTGGCCTTAATTTTCATTTTGCTCACCCCCGAATTCATGTTGAGTTTATTTTTTCAACTCGACCACACGCGGATAAGTGCCTAAGAACGTATAAACACTCGAAATATCCATTTTGACATTCCCCGAGTAAATTGCAACGACTTTTCTCGTGACGTCCGTATGTACGTATGTATGTGCGCATGTATGTCGCATAACTCAAGAACAGTATGTCCTAGAAAATTTGAAATTTGGTATGTAGACTCCTAGTGGGGTCTAGTTGTGCACCTCCCCTTTTGGTTGCATTCGGGTGTTTCTAAAGGGGTCTTTTCCCCCTTTTTGAGGGGAAATCATTGTTAATTTTGATGTAAGCTCAAGCTGTGTTATAATTTGGCGGATACTTGGCGATATATCGCCAGTCTTTTGGTCGCCAAGTTTTGTCGCCAAGCTGGTGACAAATTTGGCGATTTTTTTTTGAGCAATCACGATTGCTTATTGCTTTCACTTGACTGTTTTTGGCGTCCTATCATTTTATTTTCCCACCGCCACCCTCCGCACCATCACCGTCGACCGGCTCCTAACGACGATGCTCCTATAGCGAAAGCCATCTCCAGGTTGCATCCATGGCCTACACACACGCGCATATATACACAACTACACATACACACAAACACACATACACCTACACACATAAACACATACACACAACTACCCACACATTCATGCCTGCACACAGACACAAACATATGCCTACACACACATACACATACCCCCCTACACACAGACACGAACACACATGCTACACACACATACACATACCCCCTACACACAAACACACATGCCTACACACATACTCATACCCGCTACACAAACACACATACCCTGACACACAAACACACTCGTGATTGCGAAAAGTATAATTTGAATTCAAGGTGTCCAAATTCAAATTAATTTTTTTTTTTTAAATCTTGTTTCAATCTGGCCACTGGCGGTGATATTTAGAGAGTAAATATTGAATCCCATTAAAATCGCCAATAAAGGGAAAATCACTTTAAAATTGGAGTAAAAGAAAGTCATGTGATACACCCATCAGCTCGTTTCATTGCAATACTTGGATAGACCAACAACCTGAGTCAGTCAGAGTTTATAAATGGTCCCCTAAATCTTCTTCTTTACTAATAATAAAGCAGAAAGTCTCTCTGTCCGGAGGATGTCTGGATGTCTGTAGGATGTCTGTAGGATATCTGTAGGATGTCTGTGACGCGCATAGCGCCTAAACCGTTCGGCCGATTTTCATGACATTTGGCACAAAGTTAGTATGTAGCATGGGGGTTAGCACCTCGAAGCGATTTTTCGAAAATTCGATGTGGTTCTTTTTTTATTCCAATTTTAAGAAAAAAACTATCATAAATTACGAAATCATCATAACGTGGAACCGTAACATGGTCACAAGCCAATTGGCGAGATACGAAATTATCATAGCGTGGAACCGTAACGTCGGTACAAGCCAATTGACGAGAAAATTCACCATACATTATTTGTAAATATACAAGCGAACCAAAAGACCTTTAATTTTTCTATTACGGGCGAAGCCGTGCGGGTGCCACTAGTTACTAATAATAAAGCTGAATGTCTCTCTGTCCGGAGGATGTCTGGATGTCTGTAGGATATCTGTAGGATGTCTGTGACGCGCATAGCGCCTAAACCGTTCGGCCGATTTTCATGAAATTTGGCACAAAGTTAGTACGTAGCATGGGGGTGAGCACCTCGAAGCGATTTTTCGAAAATTCGATGTGGTTCTTTTTCTATTCCAAATTTAAGAAAAAAACTATCATAAGATGGTTAAATTACGAAATTACCATAACGTGTAACCGTAACATGGGCACAAGCCAATTGGCGAGATACGAAATTATCTTAACGTGTGACCGTAACATGAGTACAAGCCAATTGACGAGAAAATTCACAATACATTATTTGTAAATACAGGCGAACCAAAAGACCTTTTAATTTTTCTGTTACGGGCGAAGTCGTGCGGGTACCACTAGTTACTAATAATAAAGCTGAAAGTCTCTCTGTCTGGATGTCTCTTTGTCTGGATCTCTGTGACATGCATAGCGCCAAGACCGTTCGGCCGATTTTCATGAACTTTGGCACAGAATTTGTTTGTAGCATGGAGGTGTGCAAATCGAAGCAATTTTTCAAACAATCGATTTTGTCCCTTTTATATACCAATTTTAGGAACATTTTACCCAGCAAATTATCATAACGTGAACGAGTAAATTACCATAACGTGGGTGAGCAAACTAACATACAGCAAATTGGCGAGAAATTCCATCACCCATTATTTGTAAAAAGACAGGCGAACCAAATGACCTTTTAATTTTCTTCTACGGGCAAAGGCGGGCGGGTACCACTGGTGGTTAATTAGAACAGGAAAATTTTTCGGAGCTCATTCTGGTTGTTATTACACAGACTACTCAGATTACAGGAAAAGCCTCAAAACAAAAGCAAGAATTTTACTTGTTCACAGTCGAGAAAAAAATTGCAACAGATCTGTCTTCACAATGATTTTTATTCACGCTAATTAAAACTAAGCTCTCGCAGACAATAAATTTCCGATTTAATATTGATGTTCCTTCATTTAAAAGTGCTAATAACGCGATTTTACAGCCATGGTCGTTTTGAAACACGACCGGAAGTAAATCTACTTAAGGGGTATTTTTTGTGGGATTTCGAACGAGACTAAAATAGAACCAAATTGGATAATTAATTCGGGTAGAAAGAGCCGTTTAATGATTTTTTTCGGGTCGTAAAATTAAAATTCGAGAGGTTCGGTAATTTTTTGGCTTTTGAAAACCCCCCTTGGTTCCTTTTCTCGGGTGCCCAAGTACCTCTCTGTCAAATTCGGTCGAGATCGAAGATAAACAGGGGATTTGTATCGGGAACATACATATGAGGCAGTGAGAAGCAAAGGGATGTAAGTGGACATTTTCAAGTTTTGAGTAAAATGCGTTTGAAGATAACGTCCTAGGTAGGCTTTCATTGAATTTTTTTTTCTAAATCATGCTGTACAGCAGCAACTACCAGGGCTACTAGTACTATCTCTTGCCCCAAGACAGAGGAGAGGTTCACCTACTATTGGTAGTACTTATCTCGCAATTTTAAATTTTGATACTTACATCCCTTTGCTTCTCACTGCCTCATATGTATATATTTTTTTCATTTACCAGGGGGCTCTACCCCCTGCTCTCCAACCCACTAAGATTTCTTCGCAATCTTATTTGATTCGCAAAGATTTAAATCGTCAATTAGAAAGAAACAGATTAAAAACGCATTATGAGCTCCCTTTTGGATTAAAAAAGCACCCCTTCCCCGAGTTTCAAAATAACTTGTACCAACTTGCAGAGCCGTAAAGCATTGCAAAACTGCAGTTTTGTACGTTTGAAAAGTCGCTTTCATATTCGTGGTCTCTCTTAATATATTTTGCTCTTCAGCTCGATGCTTGAATTGAGTTGAGCCTAAGATTTTTTGTTAAAATCAAAACCCTTAAAGTTTGAATAAGAAAGAAGAAACATGCGAATTGAAAAGACGTAACTATGGCAACGCCAAATAAAACATCAATAATTTTAAAGGAGATGAGATTATTCTAACTTAATTTTTAACGGCTTGTAACTTTTTTTTCCTTTGGAGATAGAAGCTTAGTTTTTCGACCGTAGGTCGAGTTGAATCTGGAGTACGAAAACCTGCTCTTTCCAGCGGAGTAAAAAAGAAACCTGTGGGACAATTCCTTCGCTTTTTACTGATAGATTTAATGAAGAAAGTAGTGCCTAAATTTTAGCTAAGCCTAAAACAATTCGAGCTAAACGAGCAAATAACTCCCGCCGTAATTACGTAAGAGCTTTGAAATAAAATGCGTAGAACGCGGAAAAATCTGTCCTTTCGAACGATGTTTAATATTAATATGTGCAAGTAATTTTACACCCCTTTAATGGGCAATAACAGCCAATTTACGCGAAATTTGAGCTTAAAAAATTAATTACAAAAAAAAAATCGAATTTTAAAAAATAAAACCCCAGGTGCACAACCACGGAGCTCGAAGAAATTTTGTACAAAATTTCAAGACTGTAGGTGCTATGGGGTCTCCTGTACGCACGCCCGCCACAGATTTGCTTCTAGAATTTCTTAAATACCTTACTTTTATCCTCTTTTTATCTTTACTAATAATAAAGCTGAAAGTCTCTCTGTCTGGATCTCTGTCTGTCTGTCAGGATCTTTGTGACGCGCATAGTGCCTAGATTATTCGGCCGATTTTCATGAAATTTGACACAGAATTAGTTTATAGCATGGAGGAGCGATTTTTCGAAAACTCGATTTTGTTCTTTTTCCGTTCCAATTTTAAGAAAAATTTTCCGAGCAAATTATCACAACGTGTAAGAGTAAATTACGGAATTATCATAACCTGAAACCGTAACATGGGCGAGCAAATGAACAAAGCAAATTGCCGAGAAATTCATCATCCATTATTTGTATATATACAGGCGAACCAAATGACCTTTTAATTTTCTACTACAGGCAAAGCCGTGCGGGTACCACTAGTTTACTATAAAGAGATAAAAATTACATCATCTTATGATTTCCGTTTTAGAAGAAAGGAACAAAAACGTATTTATTATGCGGGACAAACTCCTCTTTCAGTAACCGGAAACGCTCAGGACTGCTATTAAGTGATCTAAAAGCAAGTGGATGCACTCAGAAGCTAATGCTGAGCAGTACGGAATCTTTATTTGTTTCGTGGAATGCCATGAAAATCCCCCTCTTAAGCTGAGGGACTATTCAATTCAGAAACTCATCATTTATCGATTCCTTCTGATATTGCGTATTTCCTCCAAATATCTAGAAGAAAATAAACAAATAAAGTCAATAGCTTGCAAAACATTATGTCAAAACCTATACATTTCTTTTGATACTTATTCTTACATTTCTTGGTCATTATAAAAAACATTGTAAGTTTCACGATGGCGTTATTTCCTTCAGTCAAAAGAACTACTTTTAGTCATTGTAATGGATAGAATGAGCAAAAAAATAATAATAATAACATGGACCCAGAAAATACTTTCATTTTCCCAACAGTTTTTTTTTAAATTAATTTTTTTTAAATGTCCGATTCTTCAAGCAAGGCGTGGTCTTGATGACGTCACAAATGATGCACTTTGGCGCATCTTTCTACCAGGTTTCCACGTTATGATAATCAAGAAGCGAATTAAATAGTGCGCTCTACGCTTGCTATCAACCCTATCGTTGCAAATGCACGTGAATAAAAATGCGAATTAAATATTTTGCACTGTGAATGGCAACACTGAGTGGCATTTCATCATTTGTGATGTTATCGGCAGAAGCCGTAAACAATGAAAGCGCTCCAATTGAAGAATTTTCTTTTAAAAATATTAAACTTAAAACAAATTATTTAAAAAATGGTCAGATCCTATGTTTTTAAGCATGTTCTTTAAGAAAAAATACTTTTAAAATTTTGGAAACGATAAATCGAAGTGTGTTAAGGAAAAGATTAGTGAAGAATTTTGGTGCATGACTCCATTATAATTTGATGAATAATATATTTTGCATAATTACATCTATATGTACAATTTTAGAAAAAAATCCCAAAAATGGTTAAGTTTAAGCCAGGGCTGTCCAACTGCAAAGAGCCCACGCCCCAGTTTTCTGGTCACTGATCATCTGGCGGGCCGCAGTTGTAAAAAGTTGAACAATAACCTCTTACCTCTTATACAATAACAAGTAATAGTTGAATTATCTTTATCTTTACTAATAATAAAGCTGAAAGTCTCTCTGTCCGGAGGATGTCTGGATGTCTGTAGGATGTGTGTGACGCGCATAGCTCCTAGACAGTTCGGCCGATTTTCATGAAATCTTTATCTTCACTAATAATAAAGCTGAAAGTCTCTCTGTCCGGAGGATGTCTGGATGTCTGTAGGATGTCTGTGACGCGCATAGCTCCTAGACCGTTCGGCCGATTTTCATGAAATTAGGCACAAAGTTAGTTTGTCTTTACTAATAATAAAGCTGAAAGTCTCTCTGTCTGGAGGATGTCTGGATGTCTGTAGGATGTGTGTGACGCGCATAGCTCCTAGACAGTTCGGCCGATTTTCATGAAATCTTTATCTTCACTAATAATAAAGCTGAAAGTCTCTCTGTCCGGAGGATGTCTGGATGTCTGTAGGATGTCTGTGACGCGCATAGCTCCTAGACCGTTCGGCCGATTTTCATGAAATTTGGCACAAAGTTAGTTTGTCTTTACTAATAATAAAGCTGAAAGTCTCTCTGTCTGGAGGATGTCTGGATGTCTGTAGGATGTGTGTGACGCGCATAGCTCCTAGACAGTTCGGCCGATTTTCATGAAATCTTTATCTTCACTAATAATAAAGCTGAAAGTCTCTCTGTCCGGAGGATGTCTGGATGTCTGTAGGATGTCTGTGACGCGCATAGCTCCTAGACCGTTCGGCCGATTTTCATGAAATTAGGCACAAAGTTAGTTTGTCTTTACTAATAATAAAGCTGAAAGTCTCTCTGTCCGGAGGATGTCTGGATGTCTGTAGGATGTCTGTGACGCGCATAGCTCCTAGACCGTTCGGCCGATTTTCATGAAATTAGGCACAAAGTTAGTTTGTCTTTACTAATAATAAAGCTGAAAGTCTCTCTGTCCGGAGGATGTCTGGATGTCTGTAGGATGTCTGTGACGCGCATAGCTCCTAGAACGTTCGGCCGATTTTCATGAAATTTGGCACAAAGTTAGTTTGTAGCATGGGGGTGTGCACCTCGAAGCGATTTTTCGAAAATTCGATGTGGTTCTTTTTTTATTCCAATTTTAAGAAAAAAACTATCATAAATTACGAAATTATCCTAACGTGGAACCGTAACATGGGCACAAGCCAATTGGCGAGATACGAAATTAGCATAACGTGGAACTGTAACGTCGGTACTAGCCAATTGGCGAGCAAATTCACCATACATTATTTGTAAATATACAGGCGAACCAAAAGACCTTTAATTTTTCTATTACGGGCGAAGCCGTGCGGGTGCCACTAGTTAATTATAAAACAGTGAAACAGAAGGATTATATAACAATTTGCTAACATTTTAATGGGAAAACTGAGGCCGACCCGCCTTCTTTACAAGGGCAGGAATGTCAACATCGATGTCATCAACGGAAAAGAGCGGAGAGTTGACGAGAGAGCAAGCTCTCAATTTTTTTTTTCGGAATCAACAAAGGCCGTAGAGTCAGTGAGGGGGGTCTTTATTTTTAGCCAATTGCTGGTAGGTTTTGCTTACCTGAAATGTTTCTCTCTTCCCTCCCTGTCTCCCCTTGCCAATGCGAGGCAATATTATTTCTAGGAATTCGTTTAACCAGTTTGCAGGGTAGGACTGCTTGACTTTGACCTGCAGATGTCCTGTACCTTTTTCTCCCAATACAATGAAAGGAGTAAAAGAGCGATCAAAAGAATATTTCGGGGACTTCGGCTTGACCAAGAATGGTAGTCTCGGATCATAGACTAATAATAAGAATAGACTGAGCTATGGCAACCCTTTTGCTGCTCATAAACCAAACCATGTGACTGGTGGATATCCTCGCAACAGCGGGCGTTGATCGTAGCAGACGATCAACGCCCGCGAGAAATAAAATAAATAGAATTGATGGAACACGGAAGAATGATCTTTTATGGAGTCCGATTTGTAAATTTTTTATTCTAAGTTGTAAATATTTGTTAATATAGTGAGTTTTCCGTTTAGATAGTATTGTGCATTTTCTTTAGTCTATTTCAATAACTCTCTAAGCAATTAAACATGCAAGCGCCCAAAAAGAATCGGCTAACAGTAAGATAAGACCTACAATTTCAATTTAAGATACCGATTAGTATATTTTTGCATTAACGCAAAACGTTTACGCCATTACGTTCACGCCAAAGCTGACGTAGCAGTTCCAAATGAAATAAAAGTTACTGAAAACTGTGATCAAAAACTAATTACTAATGTCAAAATAATGCATAATTAAAAGAAAAACAGTTCAATATCTGCACCTGGAAAAAAATTATAATGAAAACTCATTACGTCTTAAAATACATGTCGAGTGCCAAACTATAGATGATTTTGCCATCTAGCAACCATGCTGCCAAAGTTTTTGCCAAGCCTTCCACCAGTCACATGATGTATCTATGAACCAATTTTTTCATCAGCAAGTCTGGGAAAGCTCGGTCTACTCTTATTATTAGTCTATGTCTCGGATGCTTCTTGATACCATAAAATGTCGAAAAAGAAATATAGTGAATAAGGAGTTGACCGGCCGCACAATACTTGTTGGCGGGCCGCATGCGGCCTGTCAGTTGGACAGCCCTGGTTTAAGCAAAGACCACAAAACGCACGAATAATATTGAACATCAAACTATTGTTAAGGGGAGTCAGTACCCTCTTTACCGTCAATGTTAATTTGCACAGGTTCATGTACCTTTTTCTGAAAATTTATTGAAGATACAATTATGAAATTTTTTCTGTATCTTAAGTAGACTCTTTTCTCTATACTGAACTAAAATTTTACAGAAAAAAAAGCTTAGTTTTTTTTTTTTTTAATCTAATGTGTAAGTCACTGTAATTTTTTTTTTTCAAAAAATACCATTTTGCAACACGAAATCAGCTTTATTAAATAATATTTTCGAATATGAGAAAAACTTTACTTTAGTACATGCAATTAGGTGTATAGAATAGGTGGTAAAAATTTCGAAGCCAAACATAATTTAGTTTCTGAGAAAAAGGAACCATTTAGTTTCAAAAATACCATTTCGAGATATTGCAATTTAAAGGGGAAAAATCATACTTCATCAAAATAGGTTTACATATGTCTAAAGCTTATTTTAACTTACTTCTAATATTAGCACGATCAAGAAGTTTGTATCATTAAAAAGGTATTGAAATGGAGTTTCAAAATTTATAAAAATAAAAAAATCAAATCTTTGAAAGTTATCGACTGCAAAATTTGAAGGCTGGTTTTTGCCCGACGCTTCCAGGAAAATATGTTTCAAAATTGCATTTAGGGTTGGTTGAGGGAAGTGGGTCACTGGGATAAGTGGGTCACCCCCCTAAAACTGAAATATGGATTAAGTTTTCAAACTTTTTTGCACTGATCATGTCAAATTTCATCACAGTGATTGGTTTTGCTAACATTTGGGATTCGTGGATTTTTTTTCTAGTGTTTTTCCAATTTCTTTTTCAACTTATAGTTTTGGCAAATTTACTCAAATTGATCTTAATCAACTGTATTACGTTCATTGAAGACACCTTTATGTGTAAAATGAAAATATATACATATAGGCTTTCAATACATTTCACAAATGAAATTGTTTTGTTTTTCGTTTTAAAATTTTCCTGGATACAGATTTAAAAGACAGTAAATATCTCCTAAATAGATACAAAAATAGATACAAAAAAAATAATTCACACTAAAAATTTACATACTTTATCATGTAAGAACCCCTTACCCCGTTTTTAGATATGCTTCATTTAAATTTCAATAAAAGGGGGGGGGGGTTGATCCACTTACCACTCATTATGGGGTAAATGGGACACCCATCTGATTTTTTTAAAAAATATATAATCGTTAAGAATATTTAAAGCATTATTTTAGAAAATAATGATAAACTTTTGTTTATTAATAATGTCCAAGATAAAATAAGACAATAAGTTTAATTTTTTTTGTTTCAAAACTTTTGTATAAGGTTTCAAAAATGAACTATTCTTAAAAGGGGTCCCACTTAAGTCAACCGACCGTATTTGGTTTTCACTAAAATTATTTCCATTTTACAAGCAAAACCGACAGCTTGGTTACGAAACCACTGCAGTTTTGCCTTTTTGGGGGGGAATTATCAGTCCGGAATAGTCATAACCGAGTTGAAAATATTTGCCCTCTCATTGAAGCTGAGATAGATTTAAACTCCGTCAGATGTTGTTAGACGTAACCTGTATTTGCACTTGTGACAAGGTCCAGTGAGTAAGAGCTAGGTAGAAAATGAATATGAAAATAAAGGAAAGCTATTTTAAACAACTGCTTTTGAAACAAAATACAGTAAAACCTGTAAAGTTGACCACCCTTGTAAGTTGACCACCTGTCTAAATTGACCGCTATTTTCAGGCAAATAATTAGATCTTATCATATAATTCAACCTCTATAAGTTGACCACCAAAGTAGTGCACCGCAAGTGGTCAACTTACACAGGTTTCACTGTAATAGTGTAGCGTAAATCCGAGAACCGCATTTTTTTTTTTTTTTTTTTTAGCTGTGTAAAAAATCCTATGGTGCACATAAAGTAAAATTAATCTTGTTCTCATATTTAATGATTATCATGAAACATGTGTAAATAAACAAAGAAAATAATAATAATTCTTTTTTTTTTTTTAAGATTTTTTTTTTCTAAATCCTCACACTGCGGTGCGTTCGAAGGAAGTTACGCCACGCCAAGCAAACGAAAAGAATGAAAAAATTAATACCCGAACCATCATTTGCTAGTTGAATATGAAAAGAAAATCAATGATTGTAGTATAGTGTACTTGTTAGTGTTCTAACATTCATTTATATTTGATGCACTGTTAAAAATTCAGGAAGGATTTCTGGTAATTGCTACTGTAAAATGGCGGACTAACGCATCGCTGATTTTTACAGTAATTTATCCCGGAGAAATAAGCGATCCCAGCGCCAATTGGTTGCTGTGGCCTACCGAGGAAACCGTAAAATTTTACAGTAACATTTGATTTTTACGGTAATAGTTACTGGCAACATGGATGCCAGTAACAATTACCGTAAATTTTCCGGAAAATTTTTAACAGTGTAATCAATCGTGGGATCCTTTGAAAGCTTAATTATTTATTATTTTTACTTTTTAAATTTTTACATTTTTAGAATATTTTCGATAAATTTTATTTATTTCTATTCCTAATAGCGGCAAAGGGCACTGCTGTTTTCTTTATTATGTGATTTGTTACCACATGATTAAAATGAAGTATTTCATTCAGACTCTTAGTAGGTGATGACGGTTTTACACTGCTAATTCTAAGTTCTGCATGCTGTAAATTGATTCGAGGTGTTATGATTGGTACTTCACTTGATGAATTTACCTTCCCTTGAGCTGTGTTTGTTGGTAAAAGAACTTAACTATCTGCCAATGTCTAAAATAAATCATGTCAAACATCGTTGTTGTTAAGAAAAATAAGTAAAAAGTTTATAAATTTATCAAACCCACAAGCCTACTCCAGTAATATAAAAGTCAGTAACATAGTAAAATAAGACATGGTTTTAAAAAGTTCAGTTTAATTAATAGCGATATCCCGTAAAGAGAAACTGCGGCATGTATATCGGAACGTGGTGCGGCAAGTATCCCATATTGTGCGGATTAAAAGCTGCACATCATGGTTGCCTGCCCTTGTAAAATAGAAGGGCGTATTCATACACAAAGTATACTCTTTTCAAACCTTACACAAAATTTTGACTTCAATATCATGCATGGTTACGATATTTAAAGAACAAAAACCAGTTCTCCGTAAAATGTTTAAAAGTATCGGTAGGAAAATAATGCGCTAGTATTGCACTTAACTCAAAAGAAGGATAGTACAGCTAAAATTAATCTTTGAATGAGGTTTCACGTTATACACTGGTTAAAGAAAACTCAATTCGCACCTATATCGCTCGTTTGACTGTGTTCTACCAATTATTACAAGAAATGCAAGGAGTGCAGCAGTTATTCTTGGCCCGATGATTCCCATGCTTTACCCTATAGACATAATCTTACTACTTATTTATATTGTACTAGCGGTACCCACACGGCTTGCCCGTAGTAGAAAATTCAAAGGTCATTTGGTTAACCTGATTGTTCACAAATAATGGATGATGAATTTCTCGCCAATTTGCTATGTTAATTTGTTCGCCCATGGGTTTCACGTTATACACTGGTTAAAGAAAAGTCTTCGCACCTACATCGCTCGTTTGACTGTGCTCTACCAATTATTACAAGAAATGCAAGGAGTGCAGCAGTTATTCTTGGCCCGATGATTCCCATGCTTTACCCTATAGACATAATCTTACTACTTATTTATATTGTACTAGCGGTACCCACACGGCTTGCCCGTAGTAGAAAATTCAAAGGTCATTTGGTTAACCTGTTTGTTCACAAATAATGGATGATGAATTTCTCGCCAATTTGCTATGTTAATTTGTTCGCCCATGGGTTTCACGTTATACACTGGTTAAAGAAAAGTCTTCGCACCTACATCGCTCGTTTGACTGTGCTCTACCAATAATTACAAGAAATGCAACAGTGCGGCAGCTATCCATGGCCCGATGATTCTCCTGATTTACCCTATAGACATAATCTTACGACTTATTTATAACTAGCGGTACCCGCACGGCTTTTCCCTTAGTAGAAAAAATTCAAAGGTCATTTGGTTAACCCATTGAGAAGGAATAGATGGAGAGAGTGCAATCCTACTATCCCGATACGGCAACAGTACCATGTGACCTGGGGAGCAATTTCGAGTTGACCGTAATTGCTGAAGAAGTTTTCATTAGCTGAAGCCATGCATGATAACAACCTTTAACTGTAGAAGGGAAAAATTAGATTTATAGTAATAGTGCAGCGTTCTAGCATTGTAAACTGTGAGGAAAAAGCCACACCAGGAGATCCAGTAACTTTTCCCTAGCATGTACGAATGGTTTTTACTTCTAAATAAAGAAAAAATAACATTTATATGCATTCAACGAGTACATATTCCACAGTTGCCTATAATTTTTAAATTTTTGTACTTATTTTACCTATAAAAGTTATAAAACATTGCATATCTTGAGTGCAAATAACATTTTAGTTCCATAAAAACACTTTTTACTTAACTAGTAATTATTTTAACGGCTCTTAAGCATTTTGTGTACATTTGCTTTGTTGGCGAGTATCTTCTCGCCAAGCTCCTGTGAACAGCAGATGCGCGAGAATAAAGATTTGCTATTTTTATGCTTCAATTTAAATACTAGTATGCCTGCGTTTGAAATCATTTCAAAACATTGATTACAATACATATGAATCCATAAATTTTCAGTCAATAACAGGACACTAAACTATTTGTACATGCCCGTCATTTCAAGGAATAAACATCAAAATACATGAAAAATGCAGTTACATTATATTTTAAAATCCGGAAAGAAGTGGGGAGAGGGAGTTTGAATGATAGGCCTGTATTTGTATCCGTTATTTATTTATTTATTTATTATTATGCGGTAAAGGAGTTAGAGCCAGAGTTGCTCTGATTTGTAGCCCCGACTTCATAATAAGCGCCGTCGCGTCGTCTGAAAAATATTTAATGCCAAAGAGCGATTGCGTGCCAAAACGCGACAACTTCCCAGCCAAACAAGTCACCTGACCTGGGAAACATTGGGTCCCAAGCTTATTTCACTGAGACATTTGCTATGGCTCCCTCCATCAGTATTCCTTCTCAATGGGTTAACCTGTTCACAAATAATGGACGATGAATTTCTCGCCAATTTGCTATGTTAATTTGTTCGCCCATGGGTTTCACGTTATACACTGGTTAAAGAAAAGTCAATTCGCACCTATATCGCTCGTTTGACTGTGCTCTACCAATAATTACAAGAAATGCAAGAGTGCGGCAGCTATCCATGGCCCGATGATTCTCCTGATTTACCCTATAGACATAATCTTACGACTTATTTATAAGTAGCGGTACCCGCACGGGGCTTTTCCCTTAGTAGAAAAAATTAAAAGGTTATTTGGTTCGCCTGATTATTTACAAATAATGGATGAGGGATTTGTCGCCAATTTGCTATGTTCATTTGTTCGTCCACGTTATGGTAAATTATTCGTCCAAGTTATGATAATTTGCTCGGTAAAATGTTCTTAAAATTGGAATAGAAAAATAACAAAATTGATTTTTTTTTAAAATCGCTACGAGGTGCTCACCCCTATGCTACGAACTAATTTTATGCCAAATTTCATGAAAATCGCCCGGTCTATGCGCTATGCACGTTCCTCTAACCAAAGCAAAGCGTAAAATAATAGCTCATTTTAAGGAAATAAAGAGGAATTTTGCACCGTATGACGTCATCATAATAAAAGTATAAGCCCGACCTGTGTGCATACGGTACTTATCCGTTTTTAGGAAAAATGAAAGCAATTTATACAAATAAATATTGCCTTGAGAAGTAGTTTAAATTGATGTAAACGATAACCAATTTCAAAAACGATAAAACATTGTCGAGATTTATACAACCATTGATATCGAATAAACGATAAAGGATATATCGAACATATAATGCAAAGTTTGTAGTTATGTTATGATACATCAGAAAAATGTTTTATTGCGTCTAGACGACAGAAGCAACACAAATAAGTCTTTGCTGAAGGGTGACGTTATGAGCATTTTATGTTCTCAAACAAAATGCATCCCTCAAAATTCCATTCTAATGCAATGCCGGATATTGAATAAGAAAATCTAGTTTTGTGTGCTATAAAAATGAATAGATGTTCGGTAATAGTTTGAAATATTTCTAGAGTATTGTCGATGACTTTTTCGTTGTTTTTCGCATTTCCTTTCGCCCACAACGATTTTAGTTATCTCTCTCTCAGCAAATAATTGAGAATAAATTTTTAAAAGTAAAGCTTTCTTTTTTTTTTTTTTTTTTGCTCCCTCTAAGCAAATAATCGAAAATAAATTTTTAAAAGTTTGCTTTTTTTTTTTTTTTTGCTCCCTCTAAGCAAGTAATTGAAATTAAATTTTTAAAAGCTTGCTTTTTTTTTAATCTCTATAAGCAAAAGACTGAAAATAAATTTTTAAAAGCTTGCTTTTATTTATTTTTTTTTACTCCCTCTAAGCAAATAATCGAAAATAAATTTTCAAAATCTTGCTTCAATTTTTTTTTACTCCCTCTAAGCAAATAATCGAAAATAATTTTTTAAAAGTTAGCTTTAATTTTTGTTTTACTCCCTCTAACCAAATAATCGAAAATAAATTTTCAAAAGCTTGCTTTTAATTTTTTTTTTTTTTTAACTCTTTCTAAGCAAATAATCAAAAATAAATTTTTTAAAGTTTGCTTTTAAAGAATTAAACCGCTTAAAATGTAATTATTTATTGTAATTTAGGTTATCTTGACAACTATGAGATCTTGACATGTTTAAGATAACACCTTAAAAAGAAGGGGTTTGTCCCAAAAATAATTGTTGTGTATTTAACGTTAATTGAAGCTCCGCTGCTTAAGCTTAGATTTGCATTGAAATGAAATAATCTCATAAAAAACAACCCTGTTGTAAGCATAAGAAAGCCTGCATCCTAAACCCAAAAACCCTCAGCCTTAAAAAGTTAGTTTGCCCGCCAAGTATCTGCCAAACTATCATCCACCCTCTTCTCCTCTTTCATCACACCTATTTTCATTAGAACCTCCTCTCACCTTCAAATCCTCAGAAATATGGATAGATCCTTTGAATTGTTTATCCTGTTTGGTGGAAAGCTTTTCAAAGTGAAGTGGTTGCTTGGTGAGTAAAAAGCTTCCCGCCAAACAAGATGAACAATTTAAAGGATCTATCCATATTTCTGAGGATTTGAAGGTGAGAGGAGGCTCTAATGGAAGTAGGTGTGATGAAAGAGGAGAAGAGGGAGGATGATAGTTTGGCAGATACTTGGCGGGCAAACTAGATACCATGACTTTTTAAGGCTGAGGGTTTTTGGGTTTAGGATGAAGGCTTTCTTTTTTGTGGGGAAGAGTTAAAGGTTTTCTTGGCGGAGAAATTTTTACAACAGGGTTGTTTTTGATGAGATATCACATCTTTTTGCATTGATATTATTACTTTGTCTGTATTTTTAGATTTGAGAACTTCAAGACAGAAAATTGTCAATTGAAACAACTCTGTTTCGTGTTTTTAAGGAACAATAATGGCTAGCCTAATTTTATGTCAAGTTATTTTCTGACCATTAGGATTCTATGTTCGTTTTGCGAGAATTGGGCCGTTTAAATTTTATTGCAATCCTTGTATCCTCTCTGTTGCAAAGAAAACATCTTGGTTAATAAAATACTATATTTTAAATTATATTGTTTTCGAGTATTTTACAACTTCGCAATAAATTCTATTAGTTTCTTTATTTGACGGATTATTCAACATTTTCATGAAGGTTTCTTTAAATGTTTTACATCTTGCGGGCTATTTTAATCTAGCTTTTCACTTTTTATTAAAGACTTTTTTTCTTAAATCGTGGATTATTTTACGTTTTATGGGATAATTTTAATTGTTTGGTGATTTATCTTTCTCTTGATAGAAGTCTTTGTCTTGTTTAATACCTAGTTTTGTTTAAAAGTTCATGAAAAAGACGAAATAACGCGTTATCACCAAGCAAAAAATAAAATTAAATATTTTTAATTTGAATGTGTCAGAAGATCTGTACAACTGTACTCGACGTCAAATCGCGGATACCCCAAATTTGCCACAGCGACTGCGCATGATGCAAGCGGACTAAGCTCATTAAAAGTCTTGCTTAAATTAATTGCAAAAATTTTGTCAGCTAACAAATTACTGCAAAGCACGGATATCCACACACGTAATTCCTATATTCTCAATTTATAATGTGTTTGTGAAAAATTTATTAATTTAGAAAGTAAGCAAACCAATAAAAAAGTGCCATTTTTCGTTTTCAACTAAAAAGTTATATGTGTCGTATTCATAAGCATACAGTTTCATATAATATGTCACCCAAAATATTCTAACGGTTTAATCCCAGTTTCGCGCCGACATTTAAAATTTCTTTCCCCCTTAAATATACCATACTGAAAAACAGGAGGAAGGAAATTTCGTATCGGCAAAACTTGGGGGGAGGGGGGAGGACAGCATTCTAATCTCATTCATTCATTTGTTTCTCTGCTTAAATATAAACAAACAAAATGGAATCTTAAAACATAAAGCAGAATGAGCGAAGTCCGCGGGCATGCGCAGTCTCAAATTTGTGATATCGGCGATTTAACGTCTAGTGGCAACTGTTGGATCCGTTTTAGTCTTGATTGAATTTCATTTCCTAAGACAACTTGTGAATAACTGTTAGATCTGTTCTAACCTTGCAACTGCAGTCAGAGATTAACAAACCCTATGAGCTGAGAGTAAGTACATAAGAATTTAGGGAAAATTATTGATTTTCAAACTTTAATTACTTCGGCAAATGATGTCCCTGGGAGTTGAATTTTTGTATATGTACTCAATGGC
The DNA here is from genome assembly GCF_026930045.1 of Uloborus diversus. NCBI lineage: Eukaryota > Metazoa > Arthropoda > Arachnida > Araneae > Uloboridae > Uloborus > Uloborus diversus. Next base: position 158,387,108 of record NC_072736.1, read on the forward strand.
CCCCCAAGAATATGTATACAAAAAATCATTACCATAACCCCCCCCCCCGGAGGGCTATGATAGAACCCCGGGAAATTACAATTTGGGGGTAAAAACGAGGGGGAAGGGGATCAAATGGCACAAAAGACACATCGGTAGAGCACAAGGAATGTGTGTGCGAAATTTCAGCTTGATTCCTTTTTTCGTCTGGGCTGTAGCCCTGTCAAAGAAAGCGAAAACTTTTTTGAACAGCGATTTTCTATCTTAAATTCCTCCTCCCCCCGATGGTCCAGGGGATTGTATTTTGGTTTACTTCGTCAGAGGCCACTAGAGATTGAGTACACCAAAAATCAACTCCGGGGGTCTTCATAGGGCTGAGATACAGAGGGGTGAAAAACCCAGAAAACCCCAACTTGTTCAGTCATGTAAACTATTCTTAGTCGCGTTTATTTTCTTCCGTCTTTCTTGGCGGTGGATTTGCTTATGTTTACTGCTGACGTTTGGTTTCCTTGGCGGCCGGGACGCTCCCGCGTCCCGTGATGACGCGCAGACGATTTTTATCTGCAGACGATTTTTTAAACCACGCTTCTTTCATTCTGTGTTTTGGTTATTAAGATCGCAATAAATGGTGGAAGAAGTATGATGTGTGGTCAGTTGTCTTATTTAATACATTATGTCGCATAAATATGGTCGCATCTACCAGCACCTCACCGCATAAAAATACAGCCCGCTATCGCACAGTAATGAGCCTCATTTTTTAGCTTCGCGAATATACCACGCACGACTGCGCAACCGGTTGGAAATGGTGGACGAGACTCTAAGCTTTCCAGAAATGCCTGGTTCAGTCGCCTACGAACTATCTAATCGGTGGGAGGTCCAGGGTTCATACTCTATTTGGATTAAAAAAATTCCATGACTTTTCCAAGACTTTTTCATGACTTCAATGAAAATTTTCATGACCTCGTGACTCGAAGAGAATAGCACTATTGAATCTCAAACTTGATAATTTTTAGAAATGAGCATTAGCAAAACGGCTACATGAATGACGCAGCCTCATTGAAGCACTTACTCGTAATGGGAAAAATATAAATGTACACCTAAAAAACTAAACTATTCATATTTTTCTTCATCATATAAATTTAAGTAAAGTAAAAATGCAGTGAAACGAATATGATGATGCTTAAATGTCAGATAGTTTATTTATAAACAGGTAGAATGATATTGAATGGGACAAAGGTTGAATGAGTCATCACTAAGTTTCAATAAATTTACTTCAAAAGTTGCCTTTTAGTGTCAACAGTGCATTTAATCATCCACGTTACTTGACAGTATTTTGATTCTTTAAAGTAAAGCCACATAGTTTAGTTTTTTTTTTTTTTGTTTCTAAATCAGATTTTTTTTGAAAAAACCATTTAGTAATGAATCAATCTTCTGATTCAAAAGTATACTTGTTTTGTTTACTTATTTGCATATTATGCATATAAATTAATAGAAACAGAAATTCCAGAATATGTTTGATTCCTGACATTGAATGTAGCATTGGGTCACATGGATTAGTTTTGTGGGTCGTATGTTGGGCATTACTGTTTTAGAGTATTAGAATTCCTCTTTTTCTGTATTCTATCACCTGAGTAAAGACCTTTATTTTCTAAAACCTTCAACAAATTATGATAAACTCTGATAAGTTTAATAATAAAGTTCTTAAGAGTGATGGAATCGAACTCGGATGCAATTTAATTGCATTTTTTTTTTTTTTTTTTTTTTTTGAGTATGCGTGGCAAAACTAAGAACGTGAAATTTCGCTACTACAGAATATGAAACATAAGAAGTGTTGAAAATAACAATAAATTCAACATAAATGATGTCCAAGCAGTAAAATCACATCGCAAAAAATGGTGAGCGGCTGCGACAGAAGTGGATGCAATGAGATTTCAAAATTCAGATTTGATTTTGGGATCGTTCAATTTTCCACTTTTAATAGCTTTTACGTGTTATACTATTATAATCACTCAAGATTTCTAATGCTCCTTTAGTTTCTGTTACTTTCTCTTTGTCCAGGACATTTTTCCATGACTTGAAATAGACTTCCATGACTTTCAATGAAAATTTCAATTTTCCATGACTTTTCCAGGTTTGAAATTCACTTATTTTTTTTTCCATGACTTTCCAGGATTCCCATGACCCGTACGAACCCTGGAGGTCGTTTTTAGTGAACCTCCGCGAAGTGAACTCGTCGTGATCTTATGATTGTTGTTCAGGGTTTCCAGTGCTTTCATTTCAGATCCCTTTTCACCCTTGGGAACAAGAAGAAGTCTACTAGGGTTATAGGGGATCTGTGGCGCAGTTAAAACACCAATCCAGGTCAGATAGGAGTTGACAGCGAAGGCGGTCGGACAATACTTTTGGCACAAGTTTCGCGCAAAGGTCACGCATGGCCAACTCTTCCGTAAAATTTGGTGAACATCTGTTTTTCGACAAATTTAATTGTTCTGACATCAAACGAACACTCATTTGAAAAGTTACTTTTAAATCGTTTTTGTTGACATGGGAAAATGCAAAAAGGAATGAAAATTACTAAACGAAGAATTACAAGCACAGCATATACTGACACCCTGGCTGCAAAATGCCTTTTTTCTTCTTCTTCTTTTTTTTTTTTTTTTCTCCTTTTCCTTTTTTTTTTTTTTTTTTTTTTTTTTTTTTTTTTTTTTTGTTTCGATGTCTTAAAAACTTTTGAACCTGTGAAGTATTATGGTGCCAACCGCAAATTCATATGACAATTTGTTGGTTTTTCTATGATTTTTTTAAATGTGTCAAGGACTTTTCGGACACCCTGTATATTTTGCTCTTTAGCTCGGGGCTTGAATTGAGTTTAGCCTAAGATTTTCCGATAAAATCGAAACCCTTAAATTTTGTGACTAAGAAAGAAGAAACACGCGAAACAAAAAGACGTAACTATGGCAACGCTAAATAAAACATTAATACTTTTAATGGAGATTAGATTATTCGAACTTGATTTTTAACGGCTTGTAATTTTTTTCCTTTGGAGATAGAATTTAGATCTGGAGTAAAAAAAGCCGCTCTTTCCAGTGGTGTCAAAAAGAAAACTGTGGAACAATTTCTTCACTTTTTACAGAAAGATTTCTTGAAGAAAGTAGTGCCTAAATTTTAGCAAAACCTAAAACAGTTCGAGCTAAAAATGCAAATAACTCCCACTATATTTAAGTTAGAGCATTGAAACAAATTGCGTAGAACGCGGAAAATTCTACCCGTTAGAACGATACATAATATTAATTTGTGCAAGTAATCTTTCACCCCTTTAATAGACAATAATAAGCAATTTACGCGAAATTTGAGTTTAAAAAATTAACTAGCAGTACCTGCACGGCGATGTCCGTGCCCCCCTGTTTTTATGCCAAGTTCGCCGCCTAGGGCGGCTGTTTAAATAAATTTGGCAGCGGTATTAATTAATCTATATCTATCTTTTTCGTATTTTCTATACCTATTTCCAGTTGCGTTTTGTGTCATTCACCTTTTTACACTAAATTGCAAACAATGATCATTGAAAAAACTGCGCTTTATTCGTTTAATTAAATAGCGCAAAAAAAAGCTCTCTCCTTGTTCCCTGCAGTTTGCAAAAAGTAGCGATTGCAAAAAACAAAAGAAAGAAAGAAACACCTCAATATTTTAATTAAATTAGGGATGTAAATATGTAACGTAAAATGGGTACAGCGAAACGCCTGGCGGAAGCGACCGCGCTACAGTAACTCTCCCAACTAGCGAGAGAAACGAACTCAGGCCGATAAGCAATTGCGATTAAAAAGTTCGGTACATCTAGGACAAAAAATCCCATACCCTCGTATGAAAAATTTAACTATTGAAAAGCTATCGTTAGCGAAAAGGAAAACAAAAACTCTAGAATTAAAAAAGAATTCCCCACCCCTCGTCTGATGTCAAATAACCAGTAATCATACTTTTTATATAAAATGCGTGAACATCCTTTAAAAACGAAAATGCAATCCTTTGCAATCTAAAATGTTTTGCGAAATAAACAAATTATCCGTAACTCCATTGTTTATCGCCAAATTCGCTAAACCGACTTTCAAATTAAGAAGAAAATAAATTAACATTCGCACAATGGATATTCGTAGACAAATATGACAACGGCGCAATAACCAAATCACGAAACCACCGGTTCTACTATTCAACCGCAAACCGTAGCCATCAAAAATAATGTACACTTTCATTAACTTTCCCATATAGAATGAAAAAAATAAGTGGAAAATGAGGAATAATATTTGTATAAGCGATTGTTCAGACTAGAGTACGGTGTGGGAACTTCCGCTCTCAGTGATGCCAAAGGGATGAAGGTCCATTCACGAAAAAACCGCGATTCCCTTCGGAAAATGTTTGTGTTGCGGGTGAAGAATTCGCGTTAGGAATAAAATTATTTACTGGGGAAAAAATCGCGTTATAGCCATTTCGCGTAGGTCGGATTGAGTTGTAGTGGGAGTCGACTGTATCACTTTGATTCAGATAGTCAACCACTTTATTTTCGCGTTTCCAAGGTTACGCTTTTTGAATCCATTGTTTCTTTCCTTACTTTGCATTTAATTTCTTAAACTCATTTTATTTCGTGTTTCCATGGTTACACTTTTAAAAAATTCATCTTTCGCATTTTAATCTCTTAAAAGTATTTTAATGCCTGTCGTCATTGTTTGGAAGGGTTATTTTGCATGTTTTTTTTTTTGGGGGGGGGGGGGGATGTTGCGTTTCGGTTGCGTGGTTGCTTGGCGCGTTAGGCGCTGATCAGTTCAGTCTAGGATTATTGTTTCAAAGCAACCGTAAATGTAATTCATTGTTTTGGCGATTTGTTTTGAAAGAAAAGAAACTTTTGATTTGTTTTTATCAGAGTGAAATAAATGTACGACATTTTCTTCTTTTTTTCTGACGATGATTTTTGAATAACCCACTAGATGTTTTTTTTTTTTTTTGTTAGACGGATGGATTATGATAGCGTGGTTGCTGGGCGAGTTCGGCGATAAACAATAGAGTTACGGAACTATTTTTACATTTGAAAGATATTATTTGTTGTCTTTTTTTTTTTTTTGCTTATAAAGTGAAAAATAATCTTTGGATGATAGTAGTTGACCAATCACTTAATTTTAATGTAATACAAAAAACCGTGGGGTGCTGTCTATTTACTTTTTTGCATGGACAACAAATGGACGAAATTCAAAACAACTGATAAGAAGCCCCCCACGCTTTTTTGTATTACATTAAAATTAAGTGATTGGTCAACTACTATCATCCAAAGATTATTTTTCATTTTTTAGTTTATTTTGCTACGAAAGCGTGTTTTTTAAACTATTATTTTATTTTCTTCTTTTTAGTTTAACTTGTTTTACAAAAAAAAAAAATTCATTTCAACATTGTTGAAAATCTTTTATTTTCATGAAATTTGCCCAAAAAAAGCGACTAAAGGTCTCGGGTGGCATTCGAAACGTGGTCTGAGTAGACTGTACACCTTAAAGTGTAATAGCAGAGCTCTAAAAACATTCAACTTCGCTGATACATTGCCTGTGAAGTAATTGTCTAATCCAGCTAATCCATCACAGTCATCGATGTATGTGTGCGGAAATCATATCTACATTACTTTGGAAATTTGAGATGCATTTGAATAAAAGTTTTGTTCAACAATGGTCTGATCAGCAATGAATTTCCAATTGAAGGCTCATCTAAATTTTGGCATGAAATTAGTTAAAAACAATTATATGTCACGTTCTAATTGCCTTGGAACATTGGAACAAATTTTGTCTGATGCAGAAAAATTAAAAGTTTTTGTAGATATTTTTAAATAATTTTTGCGAGCATTTTTTCATGTATTTTTTTAAATTTTTCCTTTTTCACATTGTTGGATTTATGGCAAAATATTGATTAAAATTGGAGGAAACTAACAATTAAAAGAGTTAATTAGATAATTTGATTATAGAATATTGCATTGTCATCGGGTCTGAGGTCGCGTGCACAATTTAAAAAAAAATTTGATCGCAGGAAGTGGGCGAAATTTGAGCTGCAAGATTCCGTTACAAGATACATACATACATACATACATACTGTAACGGATCCGGCGAGACTTCCAACTTGCTTGAAAGGACGACACAGTTCTTGATAAAAACACAGGAGCTTTATTTACACTATGTACAGGAGAAATCGTTAACTACTGCTAAATTAATCATCAGCAATTAAACAAGTATCACTCCACACCGTAAACTCAACGGTTACACACGTATTTACTTCCAAATACGAAAATAACACAGCGAAATGCCTTGCAATAAACAGAGCTAATACACTCTCAGTACAAATTCTCAATCGAAACTCAACTTTTTATCACGCGGGACGCTTTTATAAACATCGAAAAGATTCCACAACATTCGAAATGTTTCTCGAAATGCGTAGACCGTTATCATATTTTATCAATGAAAACAAAAAGAAATAGGGGGTTTGTATACTTCAGCCGAATGTAAAGGGGCTGTATATTCATTACGGGAAACTATTTACAGGTTACGTTACTACAATAATTACTATTTACAGAGTTCGTAACAATACATACAGGTAAAGCTAATAAAAGCGTGATAATAGCTCGGGGCTCACAGAAATGTATGTTCACAATTTTGTAACTATGCTTTGAAATATCGAGTGCTGTAATGAAAAGTAAAAGTATCTCAAGATAGGCCAAAGAATTCAAATTTGTTGTTGTCATTAGTGGTCGGTAGACACTTTTAGTTTAATTACCATTTTTTCGTTTTTATTTGTAACTACTTTATCCAAAACCTTCTATTTATTTTTTTCCCTTCAAAAATAAAAAGTCACTGCACCAAAATGGAAGTTGCGGATTAAAATATTGGCTTATGAGACCCAACTGCAATTTCATTCATTTGCATTTTTTGTCCCCTCCCACCTTAGAGTATTCAAACCTTTCGCACATGCCCGCATGTGTGAGCTTGCTAGTTTTTGAAGGGTAGAGAGTAGGAGAGTGAAAAGAATAACTACTTTTTTATCATTCACTATCGGTACTCGCACGGCTTTGCCCGTAGTAGAAAATTAAAAGGTCATTTGCTTCGCCTGTATATTTCTAAATAATGGATGACGAATTTCTCGCCAATTTGCTATGTTCATTTGCTCGCCCCTGTTACAGTTCCACGTTATGATACTTTGGTAATTTACTCGTCCACGTTATGATAATTTGCTCGGTAAAATGTTCTTAAAATTGGAATAAAAAAAGAACGAAATCGAATTTTCGAAAAATCGCTTCGAGGTGCACACCCCCATGCTACAGACTAATTTTTTGCCAAATTTCATGAAAATCGGCCGAACGGTCTAGGTGCTATGCTCATCACAGAGATCCAGACGGAGAGACTTTCAGCTTCATTATTAGTAAAAATTTGAAATACATGTGTGAGATTAAGTGATAATTTGAGATTATTTTCACATCACAAACTAAATGCTTTAAAATAGAATAGACTTGCCTTAAAAAAATCAACAATGTAATAATTATCTGTAGCTGGTTTTTGTTTATCAAGTTAGCAGTTGGTTCAAATCTGTAAGTTGAATATTTACTTAGCTTTCAACGTAAGACATTTAGTAGCCAGCTGACTAGTGGCGAGTGATTATTTTTAGGTTTATCTGAAGAAAAACAAGACGTCTTCAGTCATTTACTAATGCAACTAAAATAAAAATTTGCATTTCATTTGTATTTTTCAATTACGTACTTATTAACACTAAACTGATATTTTGGCACTTAATTCAAGATATTTCGCCATTAGACATAATACATGTTTCAAATAATTAATTCACTCACTTTTTCTTTGGTTTACAAAACACAGTTCTTCTCTGGAAGCTTAAATGAAGAATCCTCCTTTTTCCATTCCAGGTGAAGCAATGTTGAAAATATTTCCTAAAAATAAATTAAAGAAACCTATTTTTTACTAACAAAAACTTTGCTACTTAACTCCGCATCACCCCACCATTTAGCGAGAGCCTTAGGTTTAGAAACTTTGGTACTAGAATAAAAATAGTATTTTCTACGTTCATATTAACTAACTTTTGTTGGATAGTAGTTTTCCATCGAAGAGCTCCGACCCCTCCCATCCTTACTTTAGCAATCACCATAGGTAACCAAAACGTTTTTTAAAACATTAGTTTTTAAAAATTTCCAAGAAGATCCCCCTAGACCTCTTCCTCTAACGTCACCAAAGATAGTTTAAAATTCTGCTTTTTAGAATTCAATTTTGAAAAATCTACTGGGGATATCCCCTGTATCTTCTCCCTCTTAGCCACCAAAAGATAACAGTACTTTAAAATCTTCACCTTCAAAACATATCTCTAATATCGTTTTTCATCTTGAGCCTTGAAACATTATCGGAGGAGAAGACTCTACAAACCGATTTCCTTAAGTTCAATCATTAATTTTTGGGGGTAAGGAGGGGGGAATCGTTATCAGGTTGAACATGTTTTATAACTAGATCAAGACCATTTTTCATAATGTTAAAATTTTTATTTGTATGTTGAACAGCAAATTACAAAATGGAATCAAAATAAGACAAAATAGAGAAAAACTACTCAGAATTATCTTCTAAAATAGCGGTTATTCGCATTCTTGGGTCACTACCCCATCGTTTAGCTATCTGAGATCCGGTACTATACTTTACATAACATAAAACACACGTTTATATCGGGCACCACCTTTACATAATGTGGTTTGATGATTCCAGAAATTATTGCAATTGGCATCTTTTGTGCCCAAAAGTATAAGTGTTTTTTTTTTTGGAAAAAACGTAATACAATTTTCTGGAATGGATGTAACTTTCTCAGTACAATAAGCGAGCTACGTGTATTTTATTTTATTCTTTTCATTTTAGCTTAGAACGCATTTGTTAATTAAACCTCGATATCGCGACAACCGGATTTCATGACAGTCCGGATGTCACGTTACTTTTTCAAAGTCCCGAACATATGTCATACAGTTTCAATGTTAAGTAGCTCCGGATTTTACGACAGTGTCTCAGGGTAAAACTCCGGTTACGACGACACTTAGAGCTGCTCAGACAGGATAAAACTTTTCATTACAATTGAAATATTTACAGGAAAAAAATGAAATCAGTTGGATAAAATTTTATGCAGGAATTTCTGACTCTGGCAACAGGTAAGATACTTATGTTACTATAGACCACGGATGCCACCTCAAGAATGGGGGTGGCAAGTAGATAAGTTCTGAAATCTACACATATTTCAGACTTTGACAAGAGGGACAATCGAAAGGAATGCAAACCAGTTGGATTTTAGTCCTGGACTAGGGAAGCAGCTGGAGAAGAGAATGACTGAATCTAATAAGGGCCTCTTATCTAATTTTTTATCATGGGAGACGCTTGCAGTGACCCCCTACAGTTTAAGGTAGCTATAATCATTCTCGTGTCTACCATCTTTCGCCCCAATTCCCCAAAGGGATTTCTGCTTGAGAGTATCGCACAAGAGACTGGGATTTTTACACCATATCAAATTTAATCCTCTTTTGTATGTATGTATGTATGTATGCATGCATGTTATGCTGGGCTTAATTTCTATCAGATAGAACTGCTGTATCCCTATTGTCCTCGTGTGCTATTTTCTGCTCCGTGATGAAATGACACTTTTCTGAACCAAGAGTTTGGACTTCTTAGAGCAAAACGATATTTTTGTGAAATTCAATTCTTTAACTGATCAATACTTCCGTGATAGAGAAGTAACGATAAGAAAGTTAATTTAAATTATTTTTCATGCACTAGGTTGACAAATTCAAGTTTATGTGTTTTGACAGAACGAATGCGGTGGAGTGGCTTTTAAAGTACATTCATTACTATAAAAATGACCATATTTTTAATTAAGTTAAAAATTGTTGCCTTTACCTTATATGACACTACTGTTGTTGTTTACGTGTCCATACGGGTGCAATTCAGACACCGTATACAGTGCCGCTGATTAACAAGCTTTTCACCCTTGAAGGGTGCCAAATGCAACCTGTAGTTTTAACAGTGTACTGATAGTCATTGATAAACTGGCTAGTGAAACGAAGAAGAGAGGAAAAAAAACTGTTTGGTACATGACTCTGTTTTTTCTGTTGAATATTTGCGAAGGAGGGGGCGGGCGATATCCAATTCACCATTTAATTGAGCTGTAATATAGTTATAAAATGAACATAAAAAGCAGTATAGGATTAATTTATAAAATGACTATAAAATAGCAGTGCTGGTGCTAGACATGGGCAAATAGCGACTGCACAGGACCCAATGGCGTAAAAAAATAAAACTCTCCACTGAGGAGAAGTGAAACATTTTTTGTTGACTTAAAGTAATAGAATGGAGAGGTGTCTCCAAATTATTGTGGGCATCGGGCCTCACTTTCACTTAGTCGGCTCATTTAATATAAAAAATATGTTTTCCTTCATCGGCAAAAACACTTTTAGATACTCACACACACGGAAGAAAAAAGAAACTAAAACCAACATTTTGGAAGCCTGGAAAACATTTAAATTAGTTTTTGTTGAAAGAGCGTAAGTCAACGTACAAATTTACGTCTTTTTTCCAAAAATAATTCAGCTTTAGGCGCTAACTCCCCCCCCCCCAAAAAAAATCGTTAAGCATAATAAAAACTCTGAACGGGTACATGGTTATGACTTCCAATTATACTTTCAAATTGTCCTTTGCTTAAAACCACCCTTGCTCTGCAGTTTATAATACTGGCGCATTCCCAGTACGTTCTATTCGTGGATTTGTTGTGAATCCTGTATAAATACTCGTTGTGTAATATTAGTTTCCCTCCAATTGAATCGGTGAATCTAATGCTGTTCATTTTCGGACTGAACAACGATTTTGGAAAAAACGAAAAAGTCCTAGTGAAAAAAAGCACGTGCTCTGAGCTGGGTAAAATAATCCGCATAGAATTTCCCTACACCGATTGTCCCCTAAACCAAAATCCCTACAACCTGTTTGATTGACACCCCCCACTGGGGGATTCCCATCCATCATACTCTCAAGCAGAAATCCCTTTGGGGAATTGGGGCGAAAGATGGTAGACACGAGAATGATTATAGCTACCTTAAGCTGTAGGGGGTCACTGCAAGCGTCTCCCATGAGAAAAAATTAGATAAGAGGCCCTTATTAGATTCAAAAGGAACACAACTTTATAGTGGAGAAAAGAATTAGGAAGCGTTTTTCACTTTCGAATGGTGGGTCTTAGAGGAAACCCTCCTTTTTAGTCACACAATAACCAAAAAAGTAAAAGTGTTAAAAAGGTTATTCAAAACGTAAGTAAACCCTTTTTGGAAAGTACATCAGAATGAAAAAAAATAAGCAAAGTGATTTTTTTTCTTAAACTTTTAGTTTTACCCACCAATAATTCAAAATTACATTAGTTAAATCAAATTAACTGCACCAAACTATTAATTAATCTGTCAAATATGCAATTTTATTATAAAATAGTGCTTAATTATGAATTTAAAAGCTATTTAGGTTATGGGGTCGCTCCGGTTATGACGACATTTTGTTGACAGTCTTAAAGGAGACGTGATAACGAGGTTCGGCATCCAAATCAGTTTCTCGGAAATTTTCTTTATACTTATTTTAACATCGAGTCACAAAGGTAGAACAAAACGAGCTGATTTGTGCATCACATGACTTCCTTTTACGCCAATTAATGATAATAGTGCCTTGGAGTGAAAAAAGAAACTTTAAATATTTTTACCCCAAGTTTGTTGCGAACTAAAGTGAAAAAAAAAAAGTTTAATACATTAATTTTCCCAGTATTGGAAGTTTTAATGTGATTCAGTGGTAAACTCTAAATATGGCCAAATTGAAACCAAATTGAAAAAAAAAAAAAAAAAAAAAACCAAATTTGTCGCCAAGTTGCCAACAAAACTTGGCGATCAAAAGTCTGGCGATTTATCGTTTTTATCAAATTATAAGACTACTTGAGCTTGCATTGAAATTGACAATGATCTCACCCCCCCCTCCCAAAAAAAGTGTAAAAGACCCCCTTTGAAACATCCGAATGCAACCAAAAGCGGAGTTGCACAACTAGACCCCACCAGGAGGTCTAAGACATACCGTTTTTGAGTTATGCGAGATACATACACAAATACGCACGTACATACTGACGTTAAGAGAAAACTAGTTGTAATTAACTAGGGGATCGTCAAAATGGATATTTCGGGTGTCTTAGGCATATATCCACTTGTGGTCGGATTGAAAACAAAATTCATTCGTGGGCGAGCAAAATGGAAATTAACTCGATTTTTGAGTGAAAATTTTTCCGCAAATACAATATTTCCTTTACTTCGTAAAAGGAAGTAAACTAGTATGTTGTGGCCATCACGAAACTTTCTTCTATATCTTTCGTTTAATTATAATCCCTCCCCATGCTTGACGAGGTAGCAATATTCCCAGCAAAAACAAAATAACACAAGCCGAAACTTAACGACCATCCCAATTCCCGATTTGTCTCAAAAGCAAAGCAAAGAATGAAAATTGATAATTATTTTAGAAGCCGTGCTTAAAATTATTACCAACATTTATTTATTAACAAACACAAGATGGAAACTGTTAAAAAGTTTAAATCATCGCGATTTTCTGGTCATTTTACAACATTTAAAATCACGCGAATAGGGTTGTTTCCTTCAGTCAAAAGTAGTACTTTTTGTCACTGAAATTGATTGAATAAGCAAATAAAAAGACATGGATTCAGAAAATACTTTCATTTTCCCTACAGTTATTTTTTAATTATTTTTTTAAATGTCCGATTCTTCAAACAAGGCGTGGTCTTGATGACGTCACAAATGATGCACTATGGCGCATCTTTCTACCGCATTTCCACGTTATGGTAATCAAGAAGCCAATTACAATTGCGCTCTACGATTGCTATCGACCGTATCCTTGCCAATACACGTGAGTAAAGATGCGAATTAAATATTTTGGACCGTGAATGGCAACACTGAATGGCATTTCATCATTTGTGATGTCATCCGCAGAAGCGTTAAACAATGAAAAAGCACCGATTTAAGTATTTTTTAAAAATATTAAACTTAAAAAAATTATTTAGAAAATGGTCAGATTCTATGTTTTTAAGCATGTTCTTTCAGAAAAAAATACTTTTAAAATTTTGGAAACGACCCCATTACGCAGACGATAGTTTATAACTATTTATCTTTCTTATTGTCGCAATTATATATAAAGCTATTTTTATTCACACAAAAACAATCAGCCCCCCATGGAGCCAACGCCGGTTTATATTGTTACAAATCCTGTAAATAGTAATTATTGTAGGAACGTAACCTGTAAATAGTTTCCCGTAATGAATATACAACCCCTTTTCATTCGGCTAAAGTATACGACCCCTATTTCCTTTTTGTTCATTGATAAAATTTGATAACGGTCTACTACTTTACAGAAGCGTGTGGAATATTTGAGAAATTTCTTTTCGGTGTATTTAAGCCGTTAGCGATGGATAAACAGTTAGTTTCGATTGAGGATTTCGAACTGAGAGTGTGTATTTGCTCTGTTTATAGCGAGGCATTTCGCTGTGTTGTTTTCGTATTTGGAAGTAAATACGTGTGTAAACGTTGAGTTTACGGTGTTGTGTGATAATTGCTTAATTGCTGATGAATAATTTAGCAGTTGTTGACGATCTTTCCTGTACATAGTGTAAATAAATTTCCTGTGCTTTTATCAAGAACTGTGTCTTCATTTCAAGAAAGTGGAAGTCGCACCGAATCCGTTACAATTTGGCGCCCAACGTGGGGCTTCTTCTGGACTTTCTTGGAGTAAGTGTGACTTTGGACATTTCTTCATAAAGACTGTTTGAATTTATAGACTTTGTTTTTATGGTGATTACTCGCGCAATAGATGACCAATTGAAACAACTCCTGGAAGCAATTAATGCTGCGAAAAGCGACTTGGCTGAAAGTTTGGCGGCTAATCAAGAACAATTAAAAAATGATATGGCGGCTAATCAAGAACAATTAAAAAGTGATTTGACTGCAAGTTTTACTGCTAATCAAGAACAATTAAAAAATGACATTGCGGCTAATCAAGAACAATTGAAAAGTGATTTAATGGTACTGAAAAATGATTTAGCTTCTAACCAAGAGGAAATTAAAAACGACCTTACTTCGGTAAAGACTGTGATGGAAAATAAATTTAATGAGATAGAGCATCGAGTTGATGCTTTTGATGAAAAACTTGAAACAGTAGAAAACCGTATCGCAACAGTTGAAAATCATGTGGATGAGAAAATTAAAAACATGGAAAGGAGATTGGCGACCGCGGAAAGCAGTTCTATACAGTTTGGCGCTCCCACATCGGTTGCTCGACCGTCCATTAAACTTGACACATTTGATGGGAAAACTTCGTGGCAGGTTTACAAAACTCAATTCATGATAGTGGCGGAAGCGAACGGATGGGACTCTGCTACCAAGGCCTGTCATCTTGCAGCATCCCTGAGAGGTGACGCAGCGGACATTCACCAGACCCTTCCGGACCGCCAGCGCCTGGATTTCGCCGCCCTCACATCTGCGTTGGAGCTTCGCTTCGGTGAGAAGTGCCAGAAAGATTTCAGCCGACTCCAGTTGAAGTCCCGTTTCCAGAAAACCGGGGAAACCCTGCAAGAGCTTGCGGCGGACATCGAGAGACTGTCTCATCTTGCTTTTTGCGACTGTCCTGCGGATGTTCGAGACCACCTGGCACTCAACTACTACATCGACGGGGTTCGAGATTCGGAAATCCAGAAAGCTCTACGGATGGCGGATGTCAAAGACCTGAGTTCTGCTGTTGTGTATGCGATGAAGTGGGAGGCCGCCCAGCAAGCAACCCGTGTGGATCGCCATCCCATCCGAACTCTGGAAGCTGATGAGTCTGATTCCAGGTCGTCCCACCTCGCTGAACTCGAGAGACAACTCGGTGACTTGGCAAGACATCTGAGCAGCATAACAGCCCAAAAGAAACAAGAGCAGAAGTGCTGGAAATGCGGTAGTGAAGGACACCTGCGAAGGAGTTGTCCGGCTCGCCAAGCTACACGAGGGAAGGAAATCACCACCACCAGAGCTCTGCAGATTTCCTCTTCTAGTAGTGGCAGTGATGGACTTTTCATTTACGCCCATGTAAATGGAAACCCCTGCAGACTGATTGTCGACACTGGAGCCAATGTAACAATCATTAGGACAGATGTGGCTCGTGAATTTGGATTGAAACTGCTGTGGACATCGCCACGCGTAAGTCTCCAGACTGTGACAGGCTAATGAGCTGCACTCGATGAGAGAAGACATAGCCGTTTTCCCTGCAGAAAGTGATGTAAAATCCGCTCATCAAATAATAGCCCAAACAGATTTATCGATTCCTTCAAGGTCAGAATCATTAATACCTGGCTCCATTGAAGAAACCAATAGTTTTCGATTTGGACTCATTGAATACCCTAACCTAAGCAATAGCTTAAAAGGAGTGCTGGTAGCATCTACGCTTGTGGACCTTTCTAAGGATGTAATTCCTGTGAGAGTCGCCAACGTGAGTGAAAGGCCAAGGAATATCCGAAAAGGTGAAGTGTTGGCAACTTGTACTCCAGTAAACTGCATCATTAGAAGAATCAATTCCCCCGAGACTGTGTCTTCCGAGTCCTTGACATCGAAGTTAATTGGGAGTGCGCCGTTATCGAAAAATCAAAGAACTGCTGCGGAACAATTGGTGGATGACTTCAAGCATGTGTTTTCATCTACATCGGAGGATGTTGGCCGTACGAATTTAACGCAGCATAGGATCTACACTGGAAAACACCCCCCTATTAAACAGCATCCAAGACGACTACCGTTCGCCAAGAAGGAAGAGGTTGAGACCCTCCTGAAAGAGATGAAGGAGAATGATGTAATCGAACCTTCATCCAGTCCTTGGGCCTCTCCCATCGTCTTGGTCCGAAAGAAAGATGGCTCCACCAGATTTTGTGTCGATTACCGACGGCTAAATGATATCACCAAGAAAGACAGCTACCCTCTTCCACGGATAGACGACACCTTGGACACTCTTTCCGGACACAAGTGGTTTTCGACCCTGGACTTGAAGAGCGGCTACTGGCAGGTTGAAATACACCCTGATGACCGAGAGAAGACAGCGTTTACAACTGGACAAGGCTTGTGGCAGTTTAAAGTGATGCCCTTCGGCCTCTGCAATGCACCAGCTACGTTCGAGCGTCTTATGGAGACAGTGTTAAGAGGACTTTCCTACGAATCCTGTCTGGTCTACTTAGACGATATCATCATCGTGGGACGCAGTTTCGAAGAACATCTGACAAATCTTAGGAAGGTGCTGCAAAAGCTTAAGGAAGCCAATCTGAAGTTAAGCCCGTCCAAATGTAATTTGTTCCGCCGGGAAGTGAACTACCTTGGTCACATCATCTCTTCTGAAGGTGTACAAACCGATCCAGAAAAGATATCTGCAGTCAAGAGTTGGAGTCGTCCCGAAGACATCCATCAGCTGCGAAGTTTCCTGGGGCTCTGCACGTACTACAGGAAGTTTGTAAAGGGTTTTTCCAACATTGCACGACCTTTGCATAAGCTGACGGAGAGCAAGCAAAAGTTTGAATGGTCCAAAGAATGCGAAGATGCATTTCTACGACTGAAGGAGGCTTTAACATCAACGCCTATCCTCGCCTATCCTCAGCCTGAAAAATCTTTCATCCTGGACACTGATGCGAGCAACGAGGGCATCGGAGCTGTTTTATCCCAAGAAATTGACGGAAATGAACATGTCATCGCTTACTGGAGCAAATGCTTATCAAAGTCGGAGCGAAATTACTGCGTCACCAGAAAGGAGTTACTGGCCATAGTGAAAGCTGTAGAACACTTCCATCATTACCTCTACGGCCGAAAGTTTCTGCTTCGGACAGATCATGCCTCGTTAACTTGGCTTTTGAACTTCAAAAATCCGGAAGGCCAGATAGCCAGGTGGATACAGCGGCTCCAGGAATATGACATGGAGATCAAGCACCGAAAAGGGTTGTCTCACGGCAATGCAGACGCTTTATCAAGGAGACCCTGTCCTGAGAACTGCAATTATTGTTCCCGAATCGAGAAACAGTATGGAACGACTAGCCCTACTGCCTATCAGGTGACAGTGACTCCAACTTCATCAGAACCTGATCCATGGGGTGATGACCAAGTTCGAAAAGATCAACTTGAAGACCCCGAAATAAAACCAATCTTGGAGTTCATGGAAAGTGACAGTCGACGCCCTAGCTGGCAGGACGTTTCCATCTTCACTCCTGCAACAAAAAGATACTGGACTTTATGGAACTCACTCCATTTACGGAACGGAGTACTGTACCGAAAATGGGAATCTGATGACGGCAAAACATCTAGGTGGCAGTTACTACTTCCCCGATCAAGGATTTCAGATGTTCTGAAAGAAATACATAGTAGTGCGACTGGAGAACATTTTGGTGTCTTGAAAACCCTCAATAAAGTTCGGGAGCGCTTCTTCTGGAGCAAGGCGAAGGATGACGTGGAGAAGTGGTGCCATTCTTGTGACGCCTGTGCTGCTCGTAAAGGACCGAAGAAGAGAAGCAGAGGGAAGCTACATCTGTACAACGTTGGAGCTCCTTTCGAACGAATTGGGATCGACATCCTGGGTCCTCTACCAAGAACTGCTGATGGGAACAAATACATTCTTGTTTCCATCGACTACTTCACCAAATGGCCGGAAGCATATCCCATTCCAGATCAAGAGGCTACCACCGTAGCAGAGACTCTAGTCCAACATTGGATCTCGAGATACGGAACACCTTTGCAGATTCATTCCGATCAAGGGAGGAATTTCATCTCTGCTGTGTTTAAGGGCCTATGTCAAATTTTCGGAATTGAGAAAACTAGGACAACACCACTACACCCACAATCGGACGGCATGGTGGAGAGATTTAACCGCACAATCCTAAATAATCTCTCGCTTATGGCATCCAGAAATCAACAGGATTGGGACAAGAAGCTACCTTTGTTCCTGCTGGCCTATCGCAGTGTGATCCACGAGACTACCGGATATGCCCCATCTCAGATGCTCTTCGGACGAGAGCTTCGGCTACCTTGTGATCTCGTCTTCGGTCGTCCTCCGGATGCGCCTGCATCGCCGGAGGAGTACATCCAGGATCTCCAGGCCCGGTTGGAAGACGTTCATAACTTCGCACGAGAGCGAATCAACATCGCGGCGGAGAAGATGAAGACCAGATACGACACAAGGTCTACTGGACATGAATTCAACGAAGGCGACAAGGTTTGGTTATGGAATCCCATCCGACGGAAAGGTCTGTCACCCAAATTGCAGTCGCATTGGGATGGACCCTACAAAGTCCTTAACCGACTAAATGACGTCGTAGTGAGGATCCAAAAATCACCGAATGCAAAACCTAGGGTTGTACATTATGATCGGTTAGCCCCATACTATGGCCATAGTTTATGAGTATTACGTAAACAACCATGGTTGATAACATAAAAGTTGTAGATAATTTTTGATTTTAATGTTTAGTAATATTTCTTGTTATTATTGTGTTTTCTGTATCTGTTAGTTATTAATTAATGTGTATATTTGTAAACTTGTGATAGAAGTTTGGCACCCTTTCTGGGGATTGTACTGCCCGGGACGTGCAGTCCTTAGGAAGGGGGCAATGTTACAAATCCTGTAAATAGTAATTATTGTAGGAACGTAACCTGTAAATAGTTTCCCGTAATGAATATACAACCCCTTTTCATTCGGCTAAAGTATACGATCCCTATTTCCTTTTTGTTCATTGATAAAATTTGATAACGGTCTACTACTTTACAGAAGCGTGTGGAATATTTGAGAAATTTCTTTTCGGTGTATTTAAGCCGTTAGCGATGGATAAACAGTTAGTTTCGATTGAGGATTTCGAACTGAGAGTGTGTATTTGCTCTGTTTATAGCGAGGCATTTCGCTGTGTTGTTTTCGTATTTGGAAGTAAATACGTGTGTAAACGTTGAGTTTACGGTGTTGTGTGATAATTGCTTAATTGCTGATGAATAATTTAGCAGTTGTTGACGATCTTTCCTGTACATAGTGTAAATAAATTTCCTGTGCTTTTATCAAGAACTGTGTCTTCATTTCAAGAAAGTGGAAGTCGCACCGAATCCGTTACAATATATAGATTGACATTTATTCCAAATTTCATCCAGAACGTAGCATTACTTGAGATATGGCATTCACAATAGAAAACAAAGAACGTTCGATTGCGCCACCCCCTTTTCAGCTATTGACGCCAAAACAGAATCAGCTCTTATAACCTCTAAGGGCTACTTGTTGACAAATTTTTGTTTCATTCTGTTCACTATTTCTTGAGATACAGCAGTCACAATTGACGACAATAAACGTTTTATAGCTCAACCCCCGTTTGAGCTATTGACCCCAAAATGGAATCAGCTCTTATACCCTCTAAGGGCTACTTCTTGACAAATTTTTGTTTCATTCTGTTCATTATTTCTTGAGATACAGCAGTCACAATTGACGACAATAAACGTTTTATAGCTCAACCCCCGTTTGAGCTATTGACACCAAAATAGAATCAGCATCTGTACCTGTTAAGGGCAACATATGGACCAAATTTTGTTTGATTCCGCCAGTTACTTCTTGGGGAGTAGCAGGCAAGCATACCTCAAAAAACGCCCCATTGCTCCACCCCCCCTTTTTAGGAATTCGCGCCAAAAACCAATGGGCACAAGTTTACATAGGGGCACTTTTGTGTACCAAATTTCGTTCGATTTAATGCGGTAGTTTTTGCTGTAGAGAGGCCACAAAAAACTGGTTACACACATTTGTGACAACACACACACACACAGACAGATAGACATTTTACAAAAAAAGTCGAAATGAGCTCAGCACACCTCAAATCGTTCAAATCCGTCAAAATTCGAAATTCGAAAATTTGCACGAATCCAATACTTTCTTCTATATATTAGATATAGAAGAAAGTAAAAACGTTCGCCTATTGGTTCCGTAAAATAGCAGTAAGACTAGACTCGAAGTACAGTTTAAAAGTTTCTGCCATAGAATATAATTAAAAACACCTGAAAATTAAACAGCTTTTAAAGAATTATTTTTGATCTTAAAAAGTTTCTAAACTCTTCACATTCTTTACGCAAAAACGATAAACTTCGCTTAACTGCTAATTTAATTAATTATGAAACGCACCAAGACACTTTTAACGTAAAAATAGCTGTCAGCATTTTTCGCAGGCATCGAAACATGGAGTTTACAAATATTCTTGTTAATTTCTTTTCGTCCATTAATTTTCTCCATGTTCATTGAACTGCAACTTTTTAAAACCTTAACCGAAAGTCATAAATCTGCAAAAGCGTGAAGTTTTTTTAAGGAATTTAATTGGAGTTAAGATTTTTTTTTGGAATTTCTGATTTTCTACGTAATATTTCTCGGTATAGTTAAATCCTGAGGAACACGGGGTATTTGCTCAGTGTTCTTTAAGGCGGTGTTGCTCGAGAACAGTAAAAAAGTTTTCCGTTTCATGTATGACAATATAAAATTCATTGTAATAATCATAGTACGAGTTTGTTCGCTTTTGAAAATAACTCTCTGTTTTATAAAAAAAAAATAATAGTTTAAAAAACTAAAAAAACACGCTTTCGCAGCAAAATGAACTAAAAAGTGAAAAATAATCTTTGGATGATAGTAGTTGACCAATCACTTAATTTTAATGTAATACAAAAAAGCGTGGGGTGCTGTCTATTTACATTTTTGCTTGGACAACAAATGGAAGAAATTCAAGACAACTGATGAGAAGCCCCCCACGCTTTTTTGTATTACATTAAAATTAAGTGATTGGTCAACTACTATCATCCAAAGATTATTTTTCACTTTTTAGTTCATTTTGCTACGAAAGCGTGTTTTTTTAGTTTTTTAAACTATTATTTTATTTTTCTGTTTTTTAGTCTTATGTTGGAGAATTATCAGGCAAAGTTTTTTTTTTTTCTTTGTGTGGTATATGAAAATTTGAATCCGATCGGGACCTAATTGACGAAATTATTTATAAAACGAGTGCGAGGTAATATCTTAAAGTTAAGACAAGAGCACCCCGATGCGAAGCTACTGTGAGTCATCGATGTATGTTTGCTGAAATCATATTTATATTACGATGAAAATTTGAGATGCATTTGAATAAAAGTTTTGTTCAACAATGGTCTAATCGGCAATGAATTTCCAATTGAAGGCTCACCTAAATTTTGGCATGAAATTAGTTAAAAACAATTATATTTTATGTTCTAATTACCTTGGAACATTGGAACAAATTTTGTCTGATGCAGAAAAATTAAAGGTTTTTGCAGATATTTTTAAATAATTTTTGCGAGCATTTTATAATGTATTTTTTTTAATTTTTCCTTTTTCATATTGTTGGATTTATGCCAAAATATTGATTAAAATTGGAGGAAACTAACAATTAAAGAAATAATTAATTAATTTGATTATAGAATATTGCATTGTCATCGGGTCTGAGGTCCCGTGCCAAATTTCAAAAGAATCCGATCGCAGGAAGTGGGTGAAATTTGAGCTGCAAGATTCCGTTACAAGATACATACATACATGCATACTTACATACATACAGGTGAAGCTAATAAAAGCGTGTTAATAATAAATGAGATACTCGGAAATAATTCTATATTAGGTAATTTAAATATTTTAGTCTTTCAATAGCTTTGTGTCCTCGATCACCCTTCGTATTCACTTGATCTATCACCATGTGACTATTTTCTAATCCCGAAACTGAAAACTGCTATGAATTCAGTTTTTCACAATGATGCTCCAGTTCTTCAAGAAGTCGTGAAACAGGTGTGTTAAAGAACATTCCCAAAACCAAATTTAACGAACTGATGTGTGCATCACATGAATTCCTTTTACACCAATTTATGTTATTTCCTCATTACTGCAATTTTAATGTGATTCAATAGTTAACTCTCTAAATATCACCAACAAAGGCCGCGTTGAAACCAGATTTTTAAAAAAAAAAGAAAAAAAAAATTAATTTGAATTTCGACAGCTTGAATTCAAATTATGTTTTTCGCAATCACGAGTGTGTGTGGGGGGGGGGGGATATGTGTGTTTGTGTCTGTGTGCAGGCATGAAAGTGTGGGTAGTTTTGTGTGTGTGTGTGTAGGTTTTTGTGTGTGTATATGTGTAAGTGTCTGTATGTATGTGTGTGTGTGTAGTTGTGTATGTATGCGCGTGTGTGTAGGACATGGATGCAACCTGGAGACGGCTTTCGCTATAGGAGCAGCAGCGTGAGGAGCCCGCCTGTCCACGGTGATGGTGCAGAGGGTGGCGGTGGGAAAAATCAAAGGACCTCAAAAACAGTCAAATGAAAGCAATAAGCAATCGTGATTGCTCAAAAAACATTTTAAAAAAATCGCCAAGTTCGTCACCAAGTTGGCGACAAAACTTGGCGACCAAAAGACTGGCGATTATATTGCCAAGTGTTCGCCAAATAATAACACCAATTGAGTTTGCACCGAAATTAACAATCATTTCCCCCAAAAAAGTGGCAGAAGACAACTTTAGAAACACCCGAATGCAACCAAAAGGAGAGGTGCACAACTAGATCTCACTAGGAGTCTACGTACCAAATTTCAAATTTTTAGGACTTACCGTTCTTGAGTTATGGACATACACAAATACATACGTACATACAGACGTAACGAGAAAACTCGTTATAATTAACTCGGGAAACGTCAAAATGGATATTTCGGGCGTCTATACGTTCTTAGGTTATGCACGTGTGGTCGAGTCGAAAAAAAAAACTCAACATTTATTCGAGGGTGAGTAAAATGGAAATTAAGGCCGATTTTGGAGTGAATATTTTATCGCGAATACAATACTTCCTTTTTACTTCCTTTTACAAAAAAAGCACCATTTTTTAGCACCATTTAAACTTTATAGTTACATTTCCCAATTTTAGTTTATCAAAAACTAAGTTTGAAACACACATTTCAAAAAAAATTCTTAAAAACTATTGTTCGACTTTCCTTAAAAAAATCAACGGAAACTTTTTTTTTTTTTCGAGCATCGACTAAATGTTCAATGTTTTTATTTGATCGTTGAATGGCGTCCTTCCTTTAATTTAATGCAGGCGTCCATTAGCCTCGGAATCGATTTTTTTTTTTTCAACTAGTGGTACCCGCACAGCTTTGCCCGTAGTAGAAAATCAGAAGGTCATTTAGTTTGCCTGTATATTTGCAAATAATGGATGATGAATTTCTCGCCAATTTGCAATGTTAAATGGCTCACCCAAGTTACGGTTCCATGTTATGATAACTTGGTTATTTACTCGTCCACGTTATAATTTGCCCGATAAAATATCCTTAAAATTGGAATAGAAAAAGAACAAAATCGATTTTTCGAAAAATCGCTTCAAGGTGCACACCCCCATGCTACAAACTTATTCTGTGCCAAATTTCATGAAAATCGATCGAACGGTCTAGGCGCTATGCTCGTCACAGAGATCCTGACAGATATCGAGACAGAGATATTCAGACAGAGAGAAATCGAGACAGAGAGAGTTTCAGCTTTATTATTAGTAATAAAGACGACCTTTTAGAATTTAAAAAATTATTTTAATGCGAAAACAGTACCCAGCACACAATATACAGCATATAACTTCCAATATCCAGCACATAACTTCCAACATCCATCCCCCAGCATTCATTTGAGTTTTGACTTCTTGAATTTAAATTATGGTTGTGATAAAAGCCATTAGTTCAAACAAAAACCCCAACGAGCAGGATACTATCGCAATTCGGGACTGCGGGAAAACATAATTTAAATTCAAGATCTAAAAAGTCAATCTTTTTGAATGAATACTTCTTTAGGCGCGTTGAGAACTTTTGAGATGGGGAAAAACCATCCATTTCACGACACCGAAACCCGTCACCTTACCAACACCTGGAACACAGTGCATGCGCGGCTTCTCTCTGCTCCTTTGCCAGCGATATTTTCATTAAGATAACGAGGCTCAGTGGCACGATTGACAGCGCGTCAGTCTCAAGAATCGAAGAAGCTGCCCGTCGTGTGTTCGTTCCTCACCGTCATATAATATTTCTGAAGTAAAAACTTCTTTATGCGCGGGGTATTTTTTGAGATGAGAAAAATCTATGTTTCTGATATCGGTGAGACATTGTGTTTGCCGTTGCCACTCTGAAAATTTACAGCTAAGAGTTATGGTTGCGGTTTATATTTCACCTGATAAGTCTTCGAGCGCAATACGAGAATTTCTGTATGAAAACCTATTTATTTATTCTAAAGACGCTTTTGCATTACTTCAAGATAGCTGATTTTTGAATATATAAAAAGTTAATTTTTGAAACTACAATTAATTTTAAATGAAAATTAAATACACACCACACACACGCGCGCGAGCACGTACAAACATATGACATTTCTTTTGTATTTTTTATGTTTTCACTTCTGCCGGCAGTCCCATGACTGCTTATTATTATTATTATTGATGATGATTTAGAAGAACTAGTGTTCGCCCAGAGGTCGAAATTCGGCCATATTCATTACTGAATATATGAGAAAACTTACATATGAATTTCCCTGTTTCTAAGTTTTATTTTTACTCTTATACATTTGTTTAGTGTATATCTGGGAACATATAATTTTTGCATGGACTCACAATACCAAACAGAAATAATTTATTCCGATTTTACTATCTGTATGTGGTGCAGCATAGCCTATTAATAACGCTTTTGCGCAAAAATAAAAAAAAATAATACAGTCAAAGCTTTTTGTATGTTAATCTCAAGATACATGAATGAAAGGGGATATTTTGATGATTGGGAAATTGGCGTGGTCGTCAAATTCTTGGCGTGAATAATTTCATTTCGAATAAGATATGTTCCCTTGTGATAACCCTAAGACAATATATATTTCTCTACTCTTTGTTTACGTGTGCGAAGGGAAAACATTTCTCGCACTGGCATTGGTGCCAAAAAATTGACGCCAATGGATAAAGATCGCCAATTTCCCAATGATCGAAATATTCTCGCATGAAATGATACCGCAAAACTCGGTTTATACGTAAAACGTCTGTATGAAAAAAGTCTTATAAAAAGTCAATTATCATTGATTAAGTTGCCTTGATCTTTGGCATTAGAGGTATAAAATTTCAAATGGTAAAAATGAACCAACCCTACTTGCTGCATTAAAAATTGTCCATTCGAAAACACTGAACGTCGCAATAATAGTACAATTTTCAAAAGTTTGTCTTTGTGATTTTTTAATGGTTAAGAGCTGTGCATAGCTAATGTCACACTTTTTTTCGACATATTTGACCCCCTTCCCCCTTTGTTACAAAGTTTCACACTTCACCATACGCCTCCTCTCATTGTTTATGAAAAACAGCGTGACAAATGCCATTTTCATTAAAAAAAACTTGCGATGGCACATTCTCCCACTGTATGTCTCTTATCTTTAATTTATCTCTCTCACTCTCCCCCCCTCAAGCATTTGTCACAAACTCAAAATTTCATGAATCCCACCTTAAAACGCGACTTCATTCTTAAACAGCACCCTGCTTTGCGATTACCCTGTGCAAATACGTAGATATTTCCCTACTATTTGTTTGCGTATGCAAAGGAAAAGCAATTGTCGCGCTGGCATTGCTGCCAAAAATTTGACGCCAATGGGTAAAGATCGCCAAATTCTCAGAAAAAAACACAATCTTACTGAATGAAATGATACCGCAAAACTCAGTTTATACGTGAAACCTTCATATAAACGAATTTCATTTCTTAATACACAAGCAAGAAATAGCAACACGTAATATTATCTAGCAATTTCTTCACGCAAACTATGTCGCGTGAAAAAGCAAATAAAAATGAATTGTCACCAACTTTTAATTGCTTCTAACGGGTTGTCGGTTTCACTCGGCAAAACCGGGCAGAACGTATTTCAAAGTATTTTTCACGAGCTTTCCAACCATACCAAGCTCGAAGCATTAAAATGTATTTTTCACGCAGAAAAAGCGGTTTAAAAAATGAATTAAAACTTAATGTTTCACGCTTCCAACAATGAATTTCAGCAATGGAAAAGAGATAAAATTAAAATTTTTGAGTTTAGCTTACTGAAAAACGCTTATAACTTTTTTTATAGTCGATTTAGGTTATTGAACTTTGGGCGCCCAGACAATTTCTTCGTTAGGAACCATATCAAATTTGAAAAAAAAAAAAAAAATGGACCATCCGTTCGCGTAGAAAGAGCCCTTTAGGACGAAAATGCGTTTTTAATTAATATCTACGTTAATTAGCGTTCAATTTCAAAACTTTTTGTTGATGACACTAAAACCCGGCAATAGCTCCTAAACAAAAAAAGAATGAAGGAAATCGGTTCACAAACAGAAGAGAAATCGGTACCGAAAGAAAACGGCTTGCCTATTAATATATAAAGATTATTGAAAAACTTACGACAAAGTTCTTAAGAGCAACACCAAATTACGTATGTGCATTTTGCATCCAAGACATCAAAAATGTGGAAACACAGTACTTCATTTCCATTGAAGATTGATAATTCGATCTGAGATAGCTTTCTCTTCACTTTTGTCGAATGCCTGCTACTATCGCAGAAAAAGTGACTCATCGATTATTGGTTTTCTAATAATCTAATATTGGTTTTAAATTTAGATCTACGACTGCTACAAAAAAATATTGACGGTTCAATTTCTACACAGCTAAAATATAAATGTCAGATATTTGTTACCTCAGGGATACAACTTTATTTCAACGAAGGATGAACATTTGTAAAGTTTTTTTTCCTTTTTAAACTGTGGAATTTATAAAAGAAAATATTTTCGGTTTACTTGCATATTCCCAAATTTTTACCCTATTGCAAAATGACATGAATCTTTACAAATACATGACAATGAATTACATCATGCATGATTTTCACAGCAGAGAGGGGAATCCCTCCCCCTCTCCCCTCATGTAGAAGAAAAGATATTCAAGCTAAACATCTATTAATTTTAACATTTTTTACATTTAAACCTTAACAATACGTTTTTCTCAACAATTTGATGTAATTATGTTGGCCTAATCGTCCTTTCCTTTTTCTCACCTTCAATGATGAGACTTTTATTAAATTCCTGAAAAACAATTTTCTGTATTATATTTTTTTTAATACAAAACGGTTACCAATTCATACCGCAAGTTTTCTTCTTCTTTTTTAAGCGCTTAAAATCAGTTATTGGTTTCACTTCGCCACAAAGTGACGTTTTTCATTTTATCTTCCTTGTGATTGGATGATTGCGAGCCTGTAATACACTATATAACCAAAAGTATTGGGACACTTTAAAAATTCACATTTTTACGGATTTCTCGAGAAATAAAAGACCAATTGCTCTGTAATTTTTTCACATAAAAAGTATACTCTAGCTGTCACTTTCCAATAACAATTAAGTTTACTATTCATTTAGTAGACCAGCAACAAATTGAGGAAACAAAAAACGGATTTTGATCATTTTTCATTGTAAATAGCTGGGAATAAGCTATACATTTCGGAAATAAGTTAAAAACCTATCTAGAATTTATTTTTTTATTTTCGTGAAAGTATCTCTTGTACCCACGGAGATATAAGCATTTCTTTCAAAAATCCCAATTTTTTTTAAAGGTTTTCGGCTCATATCACGCAGAGTTTTCCTTCAAATGTTACTAAACTTTCAGAATATTTGACGAAATATTAGAGAAACATAATAATTAAATTTGAAGTAAAAATATTTAAAATGTAATGAAATATGAACATTTAAAGCAGTTTTATTTTTCACTGTGCATGTGCGAAAGATAGTAACTTATAACGTTTATAATCCAAAAATCAGATAAATCCTACAACTCATTAAAAAAATTCCACCTCAATAGCTTTAAAATTTTAAGTTATCAGCAATCTAATGAGCCGAATTTCTACAATTCTTGGATAGGCGACGAATGGTAAGGGGTCGTAACTGGCAACACTTTCCTGTTATCGTTGCAGAGTGATTCATAATAAGAACAGATTATTTGCGAACGATCCCTCGCGATTCGTCGTCTAGCAAAGAATTATTAAAATTCGGCTAATTAGATCGCTAATTATTTTTTAGGTTTTAAAGATATCAAGGTGGATTTTTTTTAACGAGATGTAGGATATATCTAGGCTTCCGATTATGAAGATTATAAAATACTATCTTTCGCGCATGCTCAGTGAGAAATTAATTGCTTTAAACGTTCATATTTCATTATTATTTTTTTTATTTTAACTTCAAGTTTTATTCTAATGTTTCTTTAATATGCTGTCAAAATTTTTGAAAGTTTAGAAACGTTTGACGAAAAACTCTGCGTGATATATGAGCCGAAAATCTTCAAAATAAATTTGTATTTTTGAAAGAAATGCTTAGATCTCCGTGGGTATAAGAGATATTTTCACGAAAATATAAAATTAAGTTCGAGATTGGTTTTTAACTTTTTTCTGAAATTTATAGTGTATTCCCAGCTATTTACATAGAAAAATGATAAAAACCTTTTTTTCCCCTCAATTTGTTGTTCGTCCCCTAAATGAATAGTAGACTTAATTTTTGTTGAAAAATGGCAGCTGGACTATACTTTTTATGTGCAAAAAATTACAAAGCAATTTATCTTGTATTTCTCGAGAAATCCGTAAAAATGTGAGTTTTTGAAAGTGTCCCAATACTTTTGGTCATATAGTGTATGTAGCAGCCTGATAAAAACTCTGAACGCTAAGAATTTACTTAGTTATTTAATATTTAGGTTCTTGCTGAGGATGAATCCTTTTACCTTGGTTCAATTATATTTTATTTAAATACGTATTTTATCACTATTTACTTTATCTACTTTATTATTTCTTTTATACTTTTTATGTTTTGTTGATGATTATTTAACCAGTTTATTTAGTTTTTAATTGTTTTTCTTCTTTACCGTTAAAAAGAAAAAAAAAAGTGCATGAAAACTCATGTGACTTTAAAATATAGCTAAACGCTAAAAAAAGTCAAAAATAAGTAGAATCATTTTTTAATTGTCGAAACTTTCAAAATCAGAAAGTAGGGTTTTAATATAGGAAAAACATGTGTTTGGTGGTCTGTGTCTGACTGCCCCCCCCCCCCCCTCCAATGACTTTTAGGTGAATAGCCCGATTTTAAACAACCTTTTTTTGCTCGAAAGATTTCGGCGCGGACTCCTTATTACTATACCTCATTCTTTGATTTGAACTATTCAAGGAACCTTAACATAAGCCTCTACTTCATACAAACTTAGTGGGGAAAACTCTTGACGAAAAATTGCTTTGCTTTAGCTATTTTAAGGAATTTTTTTGAAAAACTCAATTTTTTTAACACTAACGACAAGGCGACAAACCCTTTTTCGGCATGATAACATTAAAAAAATTGTGCAGATTCTGAATGAGTCATCAATTTTTGGTTTCAAGAAATAGAAAAAAAGTTTTTAATAAAAATCAAGTATCAAATTTCGTAGACTTAACAATGACGCAAGTCAGAGATAAATATCACTCAATCGAAATGAAATGAATTCAAAGCGCAAACGTGTTTAGCACGGCTATAGTGCCTAGAAAGAGTAGTGTGCCGACCGGCGCATTTTTCCCCGCGATTCTTGAAGACAAATTTTATGAAAACCGCTAGGGGCAGTGCAGTCAGAGTG
This sequence comes from Uloborus diversus, assembly GCF_026930045.1. Lineage (NCBI taxonomy): Eukaryota > Metazoa > Arthropoda > Arachnida > Araneae > Uloboridae > Uloborus > Uloborus diversus. The sequence continues at coordinate 158,416,854 of NC_072736.1, forward strand.
CACGTTCAATTTCGCGGTGTTTACATTAGTAGACGCGGGATTTTGTTACAATTTAGTTCCGCGTTTCTCTTTTTTACCTTTATTTCATGAATATTTCATGAAACAGCGTTTAAGGCTTTTAATGGAGGCATCAAAGCTGAACATTAGAAGAAATAAAGCTTCATCTTGTTTCGTACCATGGTGCAAAAGTGGATACAAAACATTCAAGGAAAAAGTTACGCTTTTTAAAGCTCCGGCAGATGAAGAAAAACTAAAGAAGTGGAACTCGTTAATTCCCAGGTTAGATAAAGTTTTTGATAAATATTGCTCAATTTGTGCTCTGCATTTCGAAAAACATTTTATTGAAACGCATTTTAAGCATATTATAAATGGTGAGGATACATTTCTTTCGCTATTTTACATGTGAGTTAAAAGATAAAAATACATAAATACTTTTTTTTTTGACAGTGATAACGTCAGATTCAAAAACTACTTCTATTTCGATAATTATCGACAACAAAACCGTTTGCTGACAGGTTCTAAAGAACGTTATAAAAATAAGCAAACTAGTAGTTTGACGTTGATTAGTATTACCGAAAATTCAACAAATAATCAAGCCAGCTGTTTGCCAATTGCAGTTATTTGCAAATAAGTATGTAGTTATATATGTGATCGGAGCAAGTGGTCCTATTATTTTTTTAAATGTAAGGAAAGTCCTTGAAAATTAAAAAAAAAAAAAAAAAACCTGTCGGAGTCGGTTGTTTTTAAGCGACTCCGACTCAGACTGAGAAGCCCTGATAATTTTAATTAGCTTCAAGAATTTAGAAGCAGTTTTATTTTGAAACTAGCGGTACCCGCACGGCTTGCCCGTAGTAGAAAATTAAAAGGTCATTTGATTAGCCTGTATATTTACAAATAATGAATGATGAATTTCTCGCCAATTGACTATGTTAATTCGTTCTTCCCATGTTACGGTTCCACGTCATGATAATTTCGTAATTTACTCGTCCATCTTATGATAATTTTGCTCCGGAAAATGCTCTTAAAATTGAAATAGAAAAAGAACAAAATCGAATTTTCGAAAAATCGCTTCGAGGTGCACACCTCCATGCTACAAATGAACTTTGTACCAAATTTCATGAAAATCGGCCGAACGGTCTAGGCGCTGTGCGCGTCACAGAGATCCAGACAGAAATCCGGACAGAAATCCAGACAAAGAGACTTTCAGCTTTATTATTAGTAGAGAAATAAGAGACGCGCAGTTATTGAATACTTATAATCTACTACAGTAGAACCTCCATTAAGGGACACCTCCGAATAAGGGACACCTCCGAATAAGGGACACCTCTATTTAAGGGACGTTTTTTCTGGTCCCAGTCCCTTTGAAAATGGACTTCCATGCATTTACCTCTAATTAAGGGACACTCTGTTTAAGGGACAGTCACAAAACCGAGAAAAAAAAAATGCAAGAAATAATGCATAAGTACATAAGAAATAGTGAATTTACTGGAATTCAAGTTTCACTTTTCCTCTAAAAATTTATTGAATTAAGTTTGACATAAACACATGTGAAGGAAATAAGTAATTTATTGTAAAAAACACTTGCTGAAATTAACATGCATAATTTGCGCCCTCAACAATTTATTCAAGTGGGTTCAGCGCCGACGAAAAGTGCACAGCAACTAATTAGCTTTGTATATGAAACTTTAAAAATTTGGACATTAATTGTAATTCACATAGTATTACATTGTAAATTACGTAACATAAAGCAAATACATATAATAATGAATTGCTTCAAAATGATTTCTGTATGCTACAAAACTTTGCCATTACAAGATTTTTGATTAAATTTTAATTAATAAAATAATACATACTGAGAAATTTGAATAATTATGAATTATATTTAACATAATGAGACATTTTCAGCATTTAATCTTAAGTATTAATAGTCAATGCTTATTGTGATATTATACTACTTAGTACACAGCATGCATCAATTCATGAACCTCCGAATAAGGGACACCTCTATTTAAGGGACAAAATGTCTAATCCCCTTAGTGTCCCTTATTAGGAGGTTCTACTGTATTTTCATTGAAGATAAATTAGCATTAGGTAATTTTATATGCTTCAAAAAAATAAATGAACACCCATGTAACAAATAGCACTTATTAGAGAATTTGTCTTTTGCGCTGAAATAAGTTCAATCCGAAAAACGAGGCTTTTAAACTGCGAAATCAGCATGCAATCGCTGATTTAAAACGAGTCCGATTGAGGAGCATAACGTACTCCTCGAGCGCAGCGCCATCTGGATTTTCCTCAGATCTGACCTCACTTTTTATCCGTCGATCGGCACACTACTCTTTCTAGGCACTATAGCACGGCAGCGACTTCGGTAGGAGAATGACCGAATTCCTACTCCGAAATCTCGAATTTTAGAGCCTTCTAAAGTTCACTATGTTTCCGACTTCTGTAACCCAAAATCCGTCCGACGCCGACTCCGTACCACTGGTTTTTACTGTGATGTAATGATTGTTGAGCTTATTTATTCTTGCTTAATTTTTTTCTAAAGTTTGAAAGTTTTCCACCACAAAAGTAATTTCTAAAATTAACGAAAATGGGTTGTTTAACAGTTTGTGAATTTAAACGTGCAATTAGTTTCGCGGTAACAAATTATTACCGTCTCCATTAGGAACAAGGTATTTGTTTTAACTTAAAAAAACTGGAGTTAGTTTGTTGTAAGGTTGTCTATCTGCCTTGGTTACTTCAACGTAAAAGTACGAGAACTTATGCGTACATTTAACTTTCAAATAAATGTGCTTTGAATTTTTAAAACTATATTTTTAAACATTGGGACTAAGCCTAATGGATTATTTTAAGTAGACTATTGAATACTTGAAGCAGATAAAAACTTCACACTTTGTACTAAAACTGACTTTTTTAAAATTGCATGAGAACTTGAAAGAAAATATAATGCAAATCGAAGCTTAATTGGGTTCATTAAACATAAAAGGAATCCCTTTAACTTGACAGAAACGCTACGATGTATTTCTTTTGAAAATAATTAAGATAATTTTGAAAAGTTAACTTGTGATATGTAAGTAACGAGGCACATAATAATACTCGTAACGTCTTTTTAAAAAAATATACGGTAATTATCCCTAATGGGGAAAACTTTTTGATTGTTATGTACTCGCATAACGTGAACTAATGAAAAAAAAAGTTTCCAAGTGATATAGTTTTAATGAACAATTTGTAAAAGAAAGATTTACATTTAGTTTTCGATTTCACAATGGGTTTTGCGAAAAAGTTTAGTCAGGTATGTTAGAAATGCAAAAAATTTATTTCAAGGAAATCGCGAACAATTCGATTGGAAAAACGTTAATAAAGTTAAAAAAGAGTTTCGACTGTGTACTGTGTTTAAAGATGTTTCAGATTTCAGTTGTACTGATTCTTTTTGTTACAAATTAGGCAGAACGCTAATTGTGAATCCGAGTCAAGCATAGTTTTACTGCTTTTTGTAAATGTCTCGTCTGCTGTATTTTTCCATTAGTATTTGTCAATCTATTATAGTTAGCAATGCATTCTATTTCTTTGCAATGCCCAATTTAACTATCGTAAGTACTTTTTACCGTTTTCTGGACTGGCAATGCTTAAAGAAATTGGATGGAAGAGATGGAATGTTTCAATGGAGTGATGGTAGTTATTTTTTTTTACCGCTAGTTGTGAACGAAGAAAATTATTGTTTCTTTCATTCAAATAAGTAATTAAAAACCTTTTTTTTTTTTCGAACATAAATCGGGTAACTAGATTTTATTGACTATTCAGACACGAATTATTTACGTATTTTTAAGCACTTTTATTAAACTTGGCTTGATTGTCACGGAAAAACCTGAGTCCTGCTTTTGCTTACATTTCAGCAACTAGACCACTTAGAGACTTCGGGATTAAACTAAATAATTTGCTTAATTTTAAGGTACAACTTAACGCTGAAAAATTCAATTCTAAAATAAAACTATTATTTCGGTTAGGATGGAAAACGGAAAAATTTCACGTAATTTCCCCATTAAATGTTTAAATACAAAACCCTTTGTTACAAATTTTGTTGCCTTACAACAGCCTACATATTCGTAGTAATCATAATTAAAATTTTAAATCAAGGCTTCGCTCGAGCAAGCATGAAAATTTTATCCACTATCATTACTTTCTTAGGATGTTCATCCTCATCTATTGCTATAATCGAAAACGGGGCTTAGTAAAGACACATATTAGGTTCTTTATAACGAGTAACTTGCATGTTGTGATTTGTGAAACACGAATTAGTTTCTCAAACCTTTAATATTTAAAGGATCCTCATTAAATTAGCACACAAACAAATCCTAGAGGGGAACAAGGATTCATTTTTAGTGCCTAATGCTTAAAGTTTTAAGAACGTATATATATTTTTTTCCCTTTTAGTATGATGCATTTATATGAAAAAAAGAGGTGAAATTTCGTGATGGTAACGTTATTTTATTTCTGAAATACATTTACACTAAAAAGAATAAAATAACAGAATTTTTTTAAAAAAATACTAAGCACTTTTCATAATGCACTCAAAAGGACAAAATAACTTTTCTGGGTCAGAAAGGACAATATTTAAGTATTCCTGTAGTTTTCCGTTACTCCAAGAAAATGACTATACAAACGAGGAAAAGTGCGGCTCAAGTCATTTCAAACCAAACTTTCCCAGAAAAATATACATGGTTCTACACTCAAATTTATGACAGAAAGTTAGATAATGATAAGAAATTCTCCACCTGACTTGAGCCGCACTTTTCCTCGTTTGTTGAGTGATTTTCTTGGAACAATTTAAAACTACAGGAATACTTAAATATTGTCCTTTCTGACCCAGGAGAGTTATTTTGTCCTTTTGAGTGCATTATGAAAAGTGCTTAGTATTTTTTAAGAAAATCTGTTATTATATTCGTAAGATTCTGCGCATATCGTCGCCACAAACCAACAGTAGGATTATTTTACTGTTGCTCTGAGGTGGCTATATATAGATTTTTTCTACAGCAAATAGCATTTTGATCAGTGGAGGACTACCTTATGTTAGAATACTGATCATATAATATATTTCAATTAAGATAATCTGTGTACTTATATAGTTCATACAAATCTGCGCTTGACGATGGCTGTTTACTAATTTTTACGCGCAGTTTAAAGTTCAGAAGTTCTCATATTGATGTTTTTGAAATTTTAAACACAACTGAAGTTGTGTTCGTGTAACTCGAAGAAAACCTTCCAGCATTTAAAAAACATTCAACAATATTTTTTTTCATACACATTTTAAGTTAACAATAAATGGACGAAGCCTCACGACGCTCCATTGAATTTTTAGGCCTCCTATTACACACGAATCGTTCAGTTGATTCAACCAGTAGCGTAACTATGGGGTCTAGCGCCCCTGGAGAACTAAAGAAATTGCGGCCCCCAGGGGGTCCACAATTTCTTGTGGGAAGAGCTCCCCCGTGGGTGGATGATCTCTCCAACCCCCCACGTGAGAAGTCTTCGGAGGTCATTGTGACCTCCCTTTTTGTTTTTGGAGCATTTTGATAAATTTATTCCACAAATAGGAGGCAGCATTGTAATTTTTTTCTTATTTTCTTTTTTAGAATTGTTTTCAATGATGCCCAATGTTCCTTCTCAGTAGATTATATCTACCCCCTCTAGCTCTTTTTCCTTGCGAGTTTTTTTTTTTTTTTTTTTGATTTTTTATATTTTAAAAGCATTTTTTAAATTCTATAATCAAAAAAAAATTAATCAGTTGAAATGCCGCCCCCTTGGCTGCTGCGCCCCTGGCGAGAGCCACTCCTGCCAACCCCTAGTTACGCTACTCGATTCAACTCTTCGAATAAGTTGCTTATTAACTTGGTGCCTGGCGTTTTTCTTTGTGCTCACGCAAGGTAACTTAGCTGAATCAACTTTTCATCTAATAAGCCGAATTTATTCGAACAGCTGTTCCACAATGATGTTAAAACTTAACCGAGTTGACTCAACTAATTGTCTCGTGTGTTCAGCGAATGATTGGCAATTCCCAATACGTTGAATCTACTAAAATGCTGATTCAACTCATGGTGGTGAGAATGAGAATCAGAGGAATAACTTCAAGATTCAGAGATGTCTTTCAGAGACTGGTGTTAAACGGAGAGGTGGTTGATCATTTAAAAAGAGTAGCGAAGTCATCCCAAGATATTGGTCATTTTACGGCCCTCCCTGCGGACCAAATCCATGTCAAAACTGTGGAATGTGTTTGCCCCAGTTAAATAAATTTCACTGCAAGTGTCCTGTGGCAGATACTGGGCATTAGTGTGAGAAATGTGAGTAAAATTATTTCCTTTTTCGGATTTGTAAAATTAATACATAATAATATTGTCCAACCACGGATTGCATGGAATTTTCAAACGTCCAGATAAGACGAATATATGTGAATAAGGGGGAAAAGTAAAAGTTTGATGCGCGTATTCCGATCATTTGAATGAGACTCTGCTTCTGCAAAAGCTGACATCGGTAAAAAATAATAGATTCGTCCATTTCCGGCTGTAAAACGGATGTTTGTCTTTCCATACAATCCGTGGTCAGACAGTATGCGAGTTTTTTGGTTTAAAATACTCAACGCAGAAGTGAAACTTAAAAATCAAATTCATTAAAAGATCATTTATTTTAATAAAAATATATTAGCAGGAAATAACAGTTTTTATGGGCAAAAGACCTTTTGCTTTGTAATGATTCTTAGACCTCTTACACACGAGGCGGTTAGTTGAATCAACTTTTCAAGAAAGTTTCCTGTCAACTAGTTGATTGACGGTTTTCTTTGTCTGCACTCGAGGCTACTTAGTTGCATCAACTTTTCTTCTAAAAGGCCGAATTTATTTGAGCTGATGCTCCATTACGCTGTTAAAACCGAACCGTGTTGACTCACCTAGTTAACTCTTGTGTCCCGATGAGTTGATTTAACTAAAATTTGACGCAACTCATTATAAGAATGGTAGTGGCACATGTGCCAGGTATGCTTGATTGCCGTGTGAAGAATGCCAGGCGATTCCTTCACTTTTTATTAACTCCCGACACACAAAGGAAGGGGGTTATAAGTTTGACATGTCTGTGTATCTGTGTGTCTGTCTGTGGCACTCTAGCGCCTAAACGGATGGATTGATTTTGAAAAAAAAAAAAAAAAAAAAACATGTTCCAAAGGAGAATTGATCGAGAGTGTTCTTAGCTAGGTTGCGTCTTTGGATGACATTAATTAACGAATATGTTAATTAAAAACCTGTAAAAGGTTTTTCCCGATTTTTGCAGTGAAAACATAGTTAAGAGTTTTTAAATTTAATACCAAAATAAAGAGAATTTTTTTCTGCGTCTGATAGAATGTCTTTGGAACTTCCATGTTTCATAGAATTCAAATTATAACGTCTTTTTAAGCACATTTTAATAACGGCTAAGCCTTTATCCACGCGATTGAAAACCGAATTCACTGTTAACCGACCAGGAAATTAAACGCAATGATTTTAAATTTTTATCTGTTGCCAGTTTCTATTTATTTGCAAATAAAATACTTGAAATGGATTTTTAATAAGATAAGGCTTGAAAAGGGTTTCCAATTTCCCCTCTTGATTCTGCAGTTGCGACTCAGTCGGTTTTTTTTTTTTTTAATTTTAGTTACTTTTCTTATCTACCTCAATGTTACACATCCTGTTAACCGCCTGCTCGAAAATTGATGGAACTAAGTAGCCCAGTGTGAAAGAAGCCTTATTCTAAAAACAAGTTTCCACACTAAGTTTTCTCGTAATTCTCACAATAACAATTCCAGTAAATACAAAACCTAGTTAAAAATAAAGTTTTACACAAGAATCTTCTCCCCGTTCTCTAATAGAGTTTAAAAAAAAGTTCATAGTTTTGAGCTTGAAGAGGCCACCTTGCGGCGGTTTCGGAAATTAGCCAAAAACGCTAACTATTTCAGTTTATATCGGACAGGTCTCATTGAACCTTAGAGCAGGAATTAAAATAGAGGGGGCAAGTCCAATCATTTGCTTAGCAACAGTTGAGGCAAAGACCCCTAGTCACGTGACTCAACAACGACGAATGGTTGGCGTGAAACAAGCGAAATAAACCTGATTTCTTCCAATGCTTTGCTTTGAAATCTATCACGTGATCTGGGGTCTTGGTTTCATGAATGAAAGCCTTTACTCCCTTCATTTTATCTCTTCTCAATGCATTGAACAAGTCATATCCAACGCCCCCTTAATACTAATTGCCTATTACATTTGCTTCCAAATCAAAAGCGATCCCCCGCCTAAACACTAACAGCGCTACCTGGCGGCAATACATGGATGGCGTTGCTATGACGAAGGATCCAAACAATTCAAACCAAATTGTTAATATGTCAGTTTCAAAATTGAAATTTAAAAGTTAGCCATTTGTGTTTTACGCTATTATTTTCTAATACTTTTGACCTTCGATAGATGGCAGTAGTGAGAAGACCGAAATTATGCTTACTGGGATCATTTTGCTCTATGCTAAAAGTGAGAAAGCGATAGGCATTTAGTATTTAGGAGGCGTTGGTCATATCCTACTTAAGTGGGTCGATCTCGGTTTTAACTTTTTCAGGCTCCAATTGCCAGAGACTGCAGTTCCACCTATATTTTATTTGAATTGCGAATAGATAATTATAGACAAAAGATACTTTAGGATGATCTGTGCGACAATATACAAATTGAAATAAAGGAAGATAAAAAAGAACAGCCAACTTAAACTTAGCATTAGCACATTAGTCTTCAATTTGACAACTTTCCTCAGTAGTGAATTTTAGAAATTAATATTTTAAATTTATTCTACGTCTAAGATCACCTCCTTGATCAAGAGTACGCTATTAACAGTTCGAAACCACTTTAATCTTATTCAGTACTAGTGGCACCCGCACGGCTTCGCCCGTAATACAAAAATTAAAGGTCTTTTGGTTCGCTTGTATATTTACAAATAATGTATGGTGAATTTTCTCGCCAATTGGCTTGTACCGACGTTACAGTTCCACGTTATGATCATTTCGTATCTCGCCAATTGGCTTGTGCCCATGTTACGGTTCCACGTTACGATAATTTCGTAATTTATGATAGTTTTTTTTCTTAAAATTGGAATAAAAAAAGAACCACATCGAATTTTCGAAAAATCGCTTCGAGGTGCACACCCCCATGCTACATACTAACTTTGTGCCAAATTTCATGAAAATCGGCCGAACGGTATAAGCGCTATGCGCGTCACAGACATCCTACGGACATCCTACAGACATCCAGACATCCAGACATCCTCCTGACAGAGAGACTTTCTGTTTTATTATTAGTAAAGATAAAGAAGATTCATGAAAATCGGCCGAACGGTTTAGGCGCTATGCGCGTCACAGACATCCAGACATCCTACAGACATCCAGAAATCCTCCGGACAGAGAGACTTTCTGCTTTATTATTAGTAAAGAAAATAAAGAATAATGTATGGTGAATTTTCTCGCCAATTGGCTTGTACCGACGTTACAGTTCCACGTTATGATAATTTCGTATCTCGCCAATTGGCTTGTGCCCATGTTACGGTTCCACGTTACGATAATTTCGTAATTTATGACAGTTTTTTTTTTCTTAAAATTGGAATAAAAAAAGAACCACATCGAATTTTCGAAAAATCGCTTCGAGGTGCACACCCCCATGCTACATACTAACTTTGTGCCAAATTTCATGAAAATCGGCCCCGAACGGTTTAGGCGCTATGCGCGTCACAGACATCCTACAGACATCCAGAGAGACATCCAGAGAGACATCCTACAGACATCCTCCGGACAGAGAGACTTTCTGCTTTATTATTAGTAAAGAAGTTACAGCCCTATAGCCAGGGCTAAGGCAGAAATACATGAAATACACCGCCAGCTCAGTCAATTCCACGAAACTGCAGTCCTCGGCTGGAACTGATTGAGCTGGCGGTGTATTTCATGCATTTTAATCTTAGTTTTCAAACCCAAAAAGTGCAAATAAATCAATAAAAATAATTATGTTACATTTAAATTTTTCACGGCTTTAAAGCAAGAAACAAGTAATTAAAATTAAAAAAAAAAAAAAAAAAACGACTGAGTCACAAATGTAGAATCAAGAGGGAAATATGAAAATCCTTTTAAAAGCCTTATACTACTGAAAATGAATTGAATGTATTTTATTTGTTAACAAATATAAACTGGCAACAGATAAACATTTTAAATCATTGCGATTTCTTTCCTTCTTGGCCATAGAGAGAGAAAGTAAATAAATTGATATAGAGAGGCCCCGTCTATGGTAAAAGAAGATGAAATTGAAGGCGGAATTACGGGATACAGCGGTGAAATTATGGACGGGGTTAAGATAACAACCGAATAAAGTCAGATTCGTTTACATTTTAATTCATGTTGCTATGCAATTTCAAAAACGTGCTTCATAAACTTGTAACAATATCTAAGTTTAAATTGTCTACCAATTGAGATCCAGTAATGAAATGTTTTAAATCAAAATGTATCTCAAGATATTTAGCAAGAAGCTAAGGATCTTGGGATACAGCGATGCAACTTCCGGCTTCAATTTCTTAGTACAGCATGGCCTCTCTATGTAATTTCTTTACTCTATGTTGTCGGCCAACTATGAATTTGGTTACCAACCGCGTGAATCAAGGCTTAGCCGTATTTAAAAATTTTTTTTAACTAAACGTTATAATTCGAATTCCATACAACCTGGAAGTTCTAAACATATTCTATCGGACGCAGAAGAAATTGCTCTTTATTTTGATACTAAATTTTTAAACTTTTAATTATTTTTTTCACTGCAAAATTCACAAAAGAACATTTAGGGGTTTTTAAATAATATATTCGTTAATTAATGTCATCCGAAGACGCAACCTAGCTAAGAACACTCTCGAAGAAGCAACTCTCCTTCGAGCCAAAAAAAAAAAAATAAAAAAAATGTTTTCAAAATCGGTCCATCCGTTTAGGCGCTTGAGTGCCACAGACATTTTTTTTTTTAAATACACAGATTCACAGACATGTCAAACTTATAACCTCCTTCCTTTGTGTGTCGGGGGTTAAAAACAGCACGAAAAGAAGATTTTTGAAGATCGTGTGCAAATAAGAACACATTAAATTAATTTTGCTAACCCGAAACTAAAATGAAGGCTTAATGCAGCTTCGCCACACACATTAAAGCATTCCTTGAAAAATGGTTTTCGTCAAAAATATGTGTACAGTGGACTCCCTCTATCTGAACACTCTTTAATGTGAACACCCCAATATTCTGAACACATTTTGGTGGTCCCGGCGAAACTCCGTAGACTTAACATAGGCTGATCTCTCTCTACTCTGAACATCCTAAAATATGAACATCCCAGTATTATGAACTCTATTTTCAATCCCCTCATGTTATCACCTCTCTATATACAGTAAAACCTGTCTACAACAATACTGTTGGGACCAAAAAAAAAAAATCGTAATATATAGGTTATCGTTATAGACGGTTTGATTATTCATGCTGACATTTTGCTGGGGCCAAAAAAAATATATTGTTATAAACAGGTTATCGTTATAGACAGTATCCTTATACACAGGTTTCACTGTACTGAACATGTTCACAATCGGAACTCGGGAATTCCTATGAACCAAATTTAAAAGCCTAAAACACATTCACGTTTTTATCAGATTGAATGGCATGAAAGAGAAAATGGATAGAGGAAGAAGAAAAATTATTTTCCAGAATATTACTACATCACATGAAGTCATTTAGCTGAGCAATATAAGGCTGAAGTTTCTGCCACTGAACTCTATTTCAAGAATCCAACTATAGTATCAAATTGTATTCAAAGACCTATAAAATATAATTACATTCAAGCAAACTGCGGCAGAGAATCGCCCGGAAACATTTTCACTTGGATGAAAACTGCAAAAATAGAATAAAAATAACTTTTTTTTCAGGTATTGTACCGATAGCTGAATTGTAATACTTCATTGTTGAATGTTGGTTTAACTTTTTTAATTAAAAAGGAAATAAATAAATTCAAGGGTTTAGGTCCTACCAGGGTGGCTTTTGATCCAAAAATTTTGAGCTTACTTCCAAAACTGAAAAATCATTTTAAAAAAAAAAACTTTGAAAAGAGTTTTTTTTAATGGTTTATGGCATATTTGAGGGATTTTTTTTACGACGGAGGGGGGGGGGGGGGGGAGTCGAACTTCCTCATAGTTTCAGAAAATTGCGCTGTTTTTAGAAAATTTTACTTGATTTGATTATCACCCCTGGGTCCTACTGAGTTGAATTAGACACTGCACTAGACACCAATCCAAAATTCACCACATCTGTCTCAGTAACTGGTATATCTCACTGGGCAAAGCACTGAACATAGTCCATTAATGCAATAGAATATATTATACAAGCATTATCCAGTCTCCCTCTATAATGAACACCCCCATAATCTAAGCACTTTTGTTACGGCTCATGAATGTTCAGATTAGAGAGTCCACTGTATTTTAATACTTTAACACGTAATTTAATATTTTCTACTTCTCTTTAATAGTTTTAAAGAATCTGCAACTAAATCGGAAAATAATTCAAAATAAGTTATGAATGTATCAAAATAAAAATTGAACTGGCAATTTTTTTTACGAAAAAAAACTAGTATGTTGTGGCCATCACGAAACTTTCTTCTATATCTTTCTTATAATTCTGATCCCTCCCCATGCTTAACGAGGAAGCAATATTCCCAATGAAAACAAAATTATACATGCCAAAACTTGATGACCATCCCAATTCCTGATTTATCTCAAAAGCAAAGCAAAGAATGAAAATCGAAAATTATTTTAAAAACCTTGCTTAAAATATTTACAAACATTTATCTGTTAACAGACACAAGATGGCAACAGTTAAAAATTTTAAATCATTGAGATAATATTTCGGATCATTTCCATGCAATTAAAAGCACGAGCTGAACGCAGACGACAGTCTGTTACGATTTATTTTTCTTATTGTTGCAATTAAAAAGCTATTATTATTCACACAAATAAAAAAAAAATCAGCGCCCCATGGAGCGATTGGCGCCAAAATTAAACCAACGCCAGTTTACATATGGATTCATATTTATTCCAAATTTCATCCAGAACGTAGCATTACTTCTTGAGATATGGCACTCACAATGGAAAAAAAAGAACGTTCGATTGCGCCACCCCCTTTTTAGCTGTTGACACCAAAATAGAATCATTTCTTATACCCTCTAAGGGCTACTTGTCGATAAATTTTTGTTTGATTACGTTCATTATTTATTGACAGTCATTATATACAGCAGTCACAATTGACGGCAAAAAACGATCTATAGCTCAACCCCCGTTTGAGCTATTCACACCACAATTGAATCAGGATCTGTACCTGTTAGGGACAACATATGGACCAAATTTTGTCTGATTCCGCCAGTTACTTCCTGGGGAATAGCAGTCACGCAAAACTCAAAAAACGTCCCATTGCTCCACCCCCCTTGGAGGAATTCGCGCCAAAAACCAATGGGCACAAGTTCACATAGGGGCACATATGTGTACCAAATTTCGTTCGATTTCATGCTGTAGTTTTTGCTGTAGAGCGGCCACAAAAAACAGGTCACACACAGACGTGACACACATACACACAGACAGACAGACATTTTCCAAAAATAGTCGAAATGGACTCAGCACACCTCAAAACGTTCGAATCCGTCAAAATTCGAAATTCGAAAATTTGCACGAATCCAATACTTTCTTCAATATATTAGATATAGAAGAAAGTAAAAAACGTTAAAAGCATTTCATAAATTAAAATTTTGTTTGCTAGTAATGTAAAATTTAGCACTAAGTAACGAAAAAAAAATCAAACTATCTTACACGTTGTTAAAAATAAACAAATACTTAAGCGATACGTGTAATAATTCTAAATGAACAATTTTTTGACCTTTTTTTTATTAAACTCAATTTAACGTTTTTAAACATATTTGTTGCATAAGAAATACTTTTTCACTTTTGTTTTTATTTTCTTAGCTGCTATTTGTGCTATAGATAATTTGCTTTTTCCTTCTTCAAAAATTGAAAACAATTCTGCTTTTAAAAAAATTTGCGATAAAAAAAATCTAATTACTCAATTGTGGTTACTCTAAACGATACTAACAATCAAAAAATAGTTCCCTAAAGTTCTACTCATAATGAATGCACAGCTTTTCGTTTAATGTAATATACATTCTACTAGTTCCGGAGAGCAAACACTTTATTGCATCTTATATAATTTAACGGCACGTACTTAATAAATGCTGCTTGCAGCTGGTGTTTTCAGACTGAGTATGTAATTTGGTTTTATGAAAATGCCAATCACGCATCATTTGTTCCAAGTTTTCTATTACGGCGAAATGAAATAGAAATATGCATAATCTTCGTAGTATGTAGACGTTGTACTATAAACATGAAACTAAATTATGGGTGGTTGCGTCTGCGTTTCAAAGCATTTACAAACAGTAGTTATCTGTTATTCTACAGAGACATCAGGCAATTTTTAGCAATAGTTTATTACGAATGATACTATTAATTGTAAATAATTGAATGCAATTACACAATTTTTGAAAATATTAATTGAATAGTGTCGACTTGAAGTATATATATATATATATATATATATATATATATATATATATATATATATATATATATATATATATATATATATATATATATATATATATATATATATATATATATATATATTACCATTAACGTATGAAATCCGTTATTTTATAGAATACCTAGTTATTTCATGGAATAACTGATCGTGTCCATTAAAGTGAAAAACTCTCTTGTACTTCATGGTTTAACTAGTTATTTCATAGAATAACGATCTGCAGCCCGTTAAAGTAAAATAATCTATATTATATATCTTGCACGACAAATACATTTACATTCCACCCCTACTGCATTTATGAACTATTCCAGGCCATAGGGAGAGAACTTGTACAGCGTGTTGGGGCCAGTTTTTGTTTAGAAATAATGTTCTTAGTGAATCCAAGTGTCATTTTATTAATCCTTGTTGTAACAAAGGATTTTATGGTACGTTTCCATAAATACCACTTATAAGCTGCATAAACTAGATGAATTGTTTCTTAGTCATTTTAATTGTCAATCATTAGTTTATGTATAGAATACTTAGTTATTTCATTTTAGATAAATTGTTTATTTTACATTTTAACTGTCTCTCCCCATTGGTTAATTTATAGAATACCTAGTTATTTCATAGAACAACTAGTTAAAGTTTCAAATTAAGAACATATTACACACTTTAACAGACACGAGTTATTCCATGGAATAAGTAGGTATTTTATAAAATAAATGCATTGTATACTTTAACGGTATTATATACATAATATATCTATATGCTTCGAAAATGTAGCAGTTATTGCCTATTTTATAGTATTTTTATTGTTCAATGGTTTTTGTTAAATTTCTTGTTGTTGTCGTTTTGTACTTATCATTGTGCAGCCTTTTAGTGCGATACTGACAAATTGATACCTTGTGTAGAATACATTTAACACTTAGCTGAATTTTACGATGCTTAGGTGTAACACATTTTATTCTCAATAATTGGTAATTATATATATATATATATATATATATATATATATATATATATATATATATATATATATATATATATATATATATATATATATATATATATATATATATATATATACATATACATACATACATACATACATATATATATGTATGTATGTATGTATGTATGTATGTATGTATATATGTATATATAACCACGTGCAGTTTTTGTTGGGAAAAGGGGGGAGGTACAAATGGGAACTGCACACTGATTTAGATGTCAACCTAGACTTTCTTTTCTGTTTCTGAAAGTTAATTTTCAAATTCATCATCATAAAAGACTGCTTCAATTTGAGGGGAAACAAAACTCCTTCATTACCCATGCAGCATTTTAGTTTTTGAGTTGTTTTTGACACGCTCAAAAAATACTCTTCCTCTGTCCAGAGTTCTAGAGTTATTTTCGTAAACCGAGTTTAATATGGTGTGGTTCAAGAAAGGCAAATTGTGGATGCACCAGTAGATCACGTTATACGTTTTTGGTGCCAGAAATAAAGTTTTTTTCTTGGAGACCACAATAAAAAATTCGCATTCAAATAAATTACGGCATTTGAGACTGACCGAGCATTAAACAAGGGAAGAATGGGGGATGGTGTAGTTTTGTAAAATTGCAGGCAAATAAGCTGTATGGCATTTGTTTGCAGTTTAGTCTTAGGTTCAGCACTATGAGTTTTGGTGGTCCAGAGCAGAAAACGCCAACTTTTTGCCGTAAACATATCTAAGTTTTCTGTGAAAGTACCTGATGTATTTCAGAATCATACTGGCATTCAATTGGCTAAAAACATTGGAAATATTGCTGAACTATTCAGAAAATAATCTTTGCAAATTTGAGTAAGGTTACCGACTTTTAGCAGGAAGCTTTCCTGTTTTTTGCCAGACACTGGCTACCCGTTGTTTACCAGGAACATTTGGAATTTACCTTTGCAGTGACTGTCGGACTCTTATGTTTATACAGGGTGTTGCAAAACTAATGGTTCATACTATAAGGGGTGATAGACCTTGCCAAAACAAACAACTTTCACAATGCAATGTGGGGTCGGAAAGCAAACGGCATGCCAGGAGAGGGTACTTGGTTTGCAGAAATGGATAATGCAATAAAGATCAAGGACAACAATATGAAGACAAAGATCCTTTATTTATAACTATATAACTACGTTATTTAGATGGATACAAGTACTGTAACTTCTTCCAGCAGATGTGCCCGATTTATGAACATGTACCAACAAATGTTCGAGGCACAGAAACGTTTCCACTTCTTGTGTAAAGACACCAAGAGAATATATGATCTTTAAGAGACGTTTAATGCGATCAATATTTACAGCTATTTTACAAATTTCAAAATTATTTTATGTAACAAAGATATTTAGAACTTCGAGAGCCCATCGTCCGTGGCTCTCTGCATCTTTGCTCGGTGAATGTCTCCCCCTCTGACCTATTTAATTTCTCTTATATACGGGGATCGTTTGGCGGGGAATGCACCCCTGTTTACAACAATCAGACGATGTTGAGAAAATGCGTAAAGCTGTTTTCCTTCTGCTATCTGAGGTTTCAAACTGCGTTGACTGGGTGGTTGGAAAATATTTCCTATAGTGTCATGGACATCATATCACACTAAACAGAGAAAGTTTATGTGCACAACAAGTGTCAAGCTCCGGATAGAATTCAGCTATTTCGAAGATCTCATTTCGAGCATTTCGCAGAAAAGGGAAGCTAAAGCTGTATTTACGTGTGGTCCTAGACTTATCCAGCTTTCATTCTGGTGATGGATATTAAAACACCAGCGTAACGTACTTTTCTCACGATGAGTGTGGTCTGGGAAAGAATTTCTTGATCGATACCACACATTGAATCGAACTAGCAAACAACTAGAGAAATTGCATCGGTATAGCATCATTTCAATCCAACACTACGGAGGATAAGCTAAATTTTTCCAGAAATGTTCGAAACTACCTGGATACTGCTTTTCCGAACAGATGAATTGGCAATGAAGGATGAGTTTCTTGGCCTCCCAAATCGTCCAATTTGTCCTAGTTAGATTTTTTTCTCTAGAGACAGCTAAAAGGTGTCGTGTACGAGGCGCCCATCGCGTAACCAGAGGACCTTTCCCAAAAAAGCGCTGCAGACCTTTAAGATATGACATGAATATTCTAACGAGAGCGTTGTTCAATGCAT
The DNA here is from genome assembly GCF_026930045.1 of Uloborus diversus. Classification (NCBI taxonomy): domain Eukaryota; kingdom Metazoa; phylum Arthropoda; class Arachnida; order Araneae; family Uloboridae; genus Uloborus; species Uloborus diversus. Next base: position 158,434,708 of record NC_072736.1, read on the forward strand.
CGCTGATATAAAGCTTGTTTTGCAGCTGGCGGGCGCTCATTTGAGCATTTGTAATAAGTAAAGATTCTTTGTCTTAATATTGTTGTCCTTGATCTTTATTGCATTCCCCATTTCTGCGAACCAAGTACCCTCTACTGCCGTTTGCTTTCCGACACCACATTGAATGGGTTCGTTTCCAAAAATTTAAAAGTATTTTTTTCTGAAAGAGCATGCTTAAAAATACAGGATCTGACCATTTTTTAAATCATTTGTTCAAGTTTAATATTAAAAAAAAATACTTAAATAGCACCCTTTCATTGTTTACGTTTCTGTCGTGTGACATCACAAATGATGAAATGCCATTTAGTGTGGCCCTTTTCACTGAGAAAAATATTTAATTCGCATCTTTACTCACGTGTATTGGCAACGATAGGGTTGATAGCAAGCGTAGAGCGTAATATTTAATTCGCTTCTTGATTATCATAACGTGGAAACGTGGTAGAAAGATGCGCCAAATTGCATCATTTGTGACGTCATCAAGACCACGCCTTGTTTTCAAAATCGGACATTATTTTTAAAAAATTAATTAAAAAATAACTGTTGGGAAAATGAAAGTATTTTCTGGGTCCATGTTATTTTTTTTACTCATTCTATCAATTTCAATGACTAAAAGTAGTACTTTTGACTGAAGGAAACAACCCCATTGTGAAAGTTGTTTGTTTTTGCAAGGTCCCCCTTTCAGTATGGACCATTAGTTTTGTAGCACCCTGTATCTTCTGTGACGTCAAGTTAAGTAGTAGGCCTGCAAGGTATATGCTTGAGTTTTTTCTGTATTCTTTCAAACATGCTTTTATTCTGCATTCGCTTTTAAATATTTTTTATATGGCTCTTCGAAATCCAGAAGCGAATGTGTTACGAATGGTCTTGTATTAAAAAGTACCTTCTTATTGACATTGATGTCACAACCAGCCCTTGACTTACGCAAGTGTTGACGTCTACCCTGCCACTTGGCAGCTTTAATGTATAAGGGTGACATCCAGGGAAGCATTTCCCATTCTTTTTTCATCACACGGACCGGAAGGAGATTAAAAAAATGTGAAGCAGTGATTTATATATTTATTCATTTTATTTTATTTTTTGACCTGAGAACCGTTACAGACTTCTGAAAATATTTTGCTATTAGCCGAGTTTTTTTTCCCCCAACAAAATAATTATAAATTAATTAATGATATCTTAATAAAAATTGTTTTGTTCTATTTTTCTCAGAAATGTTCTCTTTCATTTCCTTACAAAACATTTCATTTAATTAAATAGTAGATACTAGCAATTAACGGAAGAACTCCAATGCTATTAGTCATGCCTCTACACAAAACTTCTGAGGCAAATTAATGCTCCGAATCATTTACAGTGACAAGAAAATAAACAGGCGTACTGAGGTTAACTGAATGCTTCATTAAAGAGAGTTGAAATACAAACAGCTCTTTGTCCGCACGTTTATCTCCTCACTGGAAAAGCAAATTAGAGCGATATATCCGAAAAGGAGAAACTTTCGTGTTTAAGAGTGTGCATCCAGCCATTTACCACCATTTATGGTACTGTTCATCATTCATAGTAATAAATTGCCTTTCTCGAATCTTATGAATGCGATTCATGCTTTAAAGTGAAATTACTGTTCAAGTTTAAATAAAACGAACCAATCAAGTCAGGTATGTCCTTTTTACTAATAATAAAGCTGAAAGTCTCTCTGTCTGTCTGGATCTCTCTCTGTCCAGATCTCTGTCTGGATGTCTGGATCTCTGTGACGCGCATAGCGCCTAGACCGTTCGGCCGATTTTCATGAAAGTTTACACAGAATTAGTTTGTAGCATGGGGATGTGCACCTCGAAGCGATTTTTCGAAAATTCGCTGTGGTTCTTTTTTTATTCCAATTTTAAGAACAAAACTATCATAAGATGGACGAGTAAATTACGAAATTATCAAAACGTGGAACCGTCACATGGGCACAAGCCAATTGGCGAGATACGAAATTATCATAACGTGGAACTGTAACATGGGTACAAGTCAATTGGCGATAAAATTCACCATACGTTATTTGTAAATATACAGGCGAACCAAAAGACCTTTTTTTCTATTACGAGCAAAGCCGTGCGGGTACCACTAGTTACTAATAATAAAGCTGAAAGTCTCTCTGTCCGGATCTCTCTCTGTCTGTCAGGATCTCTGTGACGCGCATAGCGCCTAGACCGTTCGGCCGATTTTCATGAAAGTTTGCACAGAATTTGTTTGTAACATGGGCGTATGCACCTAGAAGCGATTTTTCGAAAATTCGATTTGGTTCTTTTTCTATTCCAATTTTAAGAATATTTCACCGAGCAAAATTATCATAAGATGAACGAATAAATTACCAAGTTATCATAACGTGGAACCGTAACATAGGCAAGCCACCTGGCGAGAAATTCATCATATATTATTTGTAAATATGCAGGCGAACCAAAAGACCTTCTAATTTTCTACTACGGGCAAAGCCGTGCGGTTGCCACTAGTATTCTAATAGAAGATGTAATTCTCTAGAAATTATTTCAATATAAATTGTTACAAATTATAAGTTAAGAATGTTTTCACATACTATGTTGCAATTTGAAGTTCATTATGTTGTCTTGAAGTAAATATCTTTCCATAGATTAATGTGTTTTTTAAAAAACACTTTAATTTTAAATCCTAATTTCCAGTTAATAATAATGCGTTAATAATTGAAATAATTGGCTGAAAGTAAGCTTAATCTTACGTGAAACATGTAGATAAGAAAAATAAACTAAATATGTAGCCTACAGGCATTATTTTGAACTTTGACGTTTCAAATTCCGGTTTTTACTGTCTTCTTTATCTAATTAAATAGAAGAAAGTATTAATTTCGTGCAACTTTTCAAACTTCGAAGGATTCGAACGTTTTGAGGTGTGCTGAGTCTATTTCGACTATTTTTTGGAAACTGTCTGTTTGTCTCTCTGTGTATCCGTCTGTCCGTGTGTGTCTGTATGTGTGTGACTGTTTTTTTGTGGCCGCTCTACAGCAAATCCTACCGCATTAAATCGAACGAAATTTGGTACACATATGTGCCCCTATGTCAACTTGTGCCTATCAGTTTTTGGAGCGGATTCGTAGAAGAGGGATGGAGCAATGGAACGTTTCTTGAGTTATCCGTGCCTTCTATTTCTCAAAAAGTAACAGACGGAATCAAACAAAGTTTTGTCCATTTGTTTCCCCAGACAGGTACAGGTAATTATTCAATTTTGGTGTCCATAGCTTAAACTTGGGCGGAGCTATCTAACGTAAATAAGGAAGGTAAGATTAAATAAGTAGAAAAAAGGAGTTTTTTAGTGAGTCTCTTTGTCTGCCGTGATCCTTCTTCAGTTTCAAACAAACTCAGCTACGATGTCTCGAACATCGTAGCTAATGGTAGTTTAATTCTACTACACTACTCCACTGGACAAGACAACAAAAACAACAACAAAAATGTTCATTGAAAAGTCACTCCTTGTGGCTTGTCTAATTTCTGTCCAGCCCTTCAATTGATAAATTCCGATTAAATTTAAAAGGCCACGTAATAGGGAAAAGATAAGAATAAGAAGGACATCGGTTCTGACATCGAACATTTTTGACAAAAATGGACCAGTTTAATTCTACTGCATTATTCCACTGGACAAGACAACAACAACGACAAAAATGTTGATTGAAAAGTCACTCCTTGTGGCTAGTCACATTTCTGTCCAACCCTTCAATTGATAAATCCCGATTACATTTAAAAGATTACGTAATGGGAAAAAGATATGAATAAGAAGGACATCGGTTCTGACATCGAACATTTTTGACAAAAATGGACCAGTTTAATTCTACTGCATTATTCCACTGAACAAGACAACAACAACAACAAAAATGTTGATTGAAAAGTCACTCCTTGTGGCTTGTCACATTTCTGTCCAGCCCTTCAATTGATAAATCCCGATTACATTTAAAAGGTTACGTAATGGGAAAAAGATATGAATAAGAAGGACATCGGTTCTGACATCGAACATTTTTGACAAAAATGGACCAGTTTAATTCTACTGCACTATTCCACTGGACAAGACAACAACAACAACAAAAATGTTGATTGAAAAGTCACTCCTTGTGGCTTGTCACATTTCTGTCCAGCCCTTCAATTGATAAATTCCGATTAAATTTAAAAGGCCACGTAATGGGGAAAAGATAAGAATAAGAAGGACATCGGTTCTGACATCGAAAATTTTTGACAAAAATGGACCAGTTTAATTCTACTACACTATTCCACTGGACAAGACAACAACAACAACAAAAATGTTGATTGAAAAGTCACTCCTTGTGGCTTGTCACATTTCTGTCCAGCCCTTCAATTGATAAATCCCGATTACATTTAAAAGGCCACGTAATGGGGAAAAGATATGAATAAGAAGGACATCGGTTCTGACATCGAAAATTTTTGACAAAAATGGACCAGTTTAATTCTACTACAGTATTCCACTGGACAAGACAACAACAACAACAAAAATGTTGATTGAAAAGTCACTCCTTGTGGCTTGTCACATTTCTGTCCAGCCCTTCAATTGATAAATCCCGATTGCATTTAAAAGGCCACGTAATGGGGAAAAGATATGAATAAGAAGGACATCGATTCTGGAACTGCAGGGAAATTATATTTTGGGCCTTAATGTAACAATAAGCAGTTGTGTTATTGCTTTCTGAAGCATAATATGCAACTGTATGAAGCTAAAGCTTATAAATTAAATATTGCTAGTAAATGTTTTCTGATCGAAATAAATATTTTCTCTTTAGTTTATTTTGAAAACTATATATATATATATATATATATATATATATATATAAACGTCATAGGTACAAATAGAAACAATTATCTCTTTATAGTAAATAAAAGTAAGGTTTCAAAGAAATTCAGGAAGGAAGTCTGTGGCGGACATGCGTCCAGGAGACCCCATAGCACCTGAAGCTTTCAAATTTTGTACAAAATTACTTCGAGCGCCGGGGGTGTGCACCCGGAGTTTTACTTTTTAAAATACGAATTAGTTTTTTTTTCTTTGTTAATTAACATTTTAAGCTCAAATTTCGCGTAAATTAATCATTATTGCCTATTAAAGGGGTGAAAAATTACTTGCGCATATTAATATTATATATCGGTAGAAGGGGTAGAACTTTGCGCGTTCTACGCAATTTGTTTCAATGCTCTAACTTAAATACGGCGGGAGTTATTTGTGTTTTTAGCTCGAACCTTTTTAGGCTTAGCTTAAATTTAGGCACTACTTTCTTCATTAAATTTATTCATAAAAAACGAAGGAATTGTCCCACAGTTTTCTTTTTGATACCATTGGAAAGAGCGGCTTTTTTTACTCCAAATCTAACTCGACTTATGGTCGAAAAACTTTTCTTTCTCCAAAGGAAAAAAAGTTGCAATCCATTAAAAATCAAGTTTGAATAATTTCATCTCCATTAAAATATTGGTGTTTTATTTGGCGTTGCCATAGTTACGTCTTTTCGATTCGCATATTTCTTTTTTCTTATTCACAAACTTTTGAGGGTTTCAATTTTAACAGAAAATCTTCGGCTGAACTCAATTCAAGCCCCGAGCTAAAGAGCAAAACATATTACTAGAGACCACGAATATGAAAGCGACTTTTCAAACGTACAAAACTGCAGTTTTGCAATGCTCAGGAGCCCTTTAGCCCTTACGGCTCTGCAACTTGGTACAAGTTAATTTGAAAGCCGGGGAAGGGGTGCTTTTTGATCCAAAGGGTGCTCATAATGCGTTTTTAATCTGTTTCTTTTTGATTCACGATTTAAATCTTTGCGAATCAAATAAGATTGCGAAGCAATCTTCGGGGGCTGGTGAGCGTTAGCGAGCAGGGGGCAGAGCCGCCTAGTGTCACAAAAATAAATAAATAAATATCCGAAACTTCTAAAAGTGCCAAGCGTCTTACGTAAGTCATAGTGATTATTTTTAACTCTAACAATAGGACAAAAATGTCTTTATTTATAGTTCAGAAAAATTTAATTCATTTTCAATGAACTGCACAAAAAATCATAATAATTCACTCAAAATACAAAGGCCCAAGATAAATTTTATTCTACATAATGAATGTAAACACAGCACACGAAATTAAATTTGAACGAGAGAATAGAAAACTTATTTCAGCTCTTGCCGTAACTTAATCATAGAAATTATGCAAATTTAGTAATAAAAATATTGCGTAATATCTTTTGATGTACTTCAAATCATTTCACAGATTTTATTCAGTCAGGCTAGTTGAATTCAAGCACACATTGGAATAACGAATTTATTGCTCCCCCCCCCCTTTTTTTTGTCTCTCGTTAGACTAAACATTTTTCATTTCAAAGTATTTGTGAAATAAATTTTTAGTTAACCCAATAAGTAGTTTTAACGCATTTAAATTACATAATTAATTCTTTTATACCATATGTATTATTTCTTGAAGGTCTCTTCTTGTGACAACTTAATGAATAATTCATCAAATTTCGTAAGTAAGAAATCATTTACGATGATTTCTTACCGCTTTCGGCGAAAAAATAAACAGAGAACTCGAAATGGGGCAGTTTTTCGAAAAAATCGGTTTATTCCTTTTCTCAATGTCATGTATAACGTCCAATGAGCGAAGTCTTATACAGTAAAACCTGTTAAGTTGACCACCCTTGTAAGTTGACCACCTGTCTATGTTGACCGCTTTTGTCAGGAACGGAATTAGCCCTATCTCATATAATGAAGGAAAACCTCTGTAACTTGACCACCTCTCTATCTTGACCACCTGTCTATCTTGACCACTAATGTACGCCAAATTCGGTCTGGAGTATTGTAAAAACCCTTTGTAAGTTGACCACTTGGTTTATTTTTTTAAACCTTCTTCAGCATATTATTTCATTTTATTACTTATTTATTTATTATAATAATATTTTTTTGATAGCTTTCAAAGAATGTTTTTAATGCTTTGATGACATACTAGCATTTTACTAACTAAACAGCAGCATAAAGTTTATGCTGCTCTTTATTCTCCAAACTTGTTTTTCATTTGTTGTTCTATTTGAGATAGCTTTTCGTACTCTTTTCAATGAAAATAGGTGTCAGTAGAAAAGTTCTTAGTCTTTTCTTTCAGTTGCAATACGGTGTGGCAACACAGGAATTCTGCTAAACAGAGCAGGCCCGGATCTATACATTTTGGGCCCCCTGCAACAAAATATGTGGGCCTCTCCCTAGTGGCCAGCACTGTCTATTTGAAAAGCGATAAGCCTAAGTGCTAGTTTTTTTTCTATTTTTTCATCAATTTCTAGGGCTGTTAGCCCCTTTAAGGATGCGGGCCCCTCGCACTGCGGGTACTGGGAGAGTCGAGCTTGTTGCTCTTTGTGCTATAAATTTTACATAAAAAGGCTTCAAAAAGAAAGTTAGTGGAACTTGAGATTAATAAAAAGTATGAAATATTAAAAGTAATTGAAAATGGAGAAAGCCAGAGAAAATTAGCTGGCATATATGGAATTTCTAAATCTACAGTGTCTAATATAGTTAAAAACAAGGGAAAATAACAAAAAGTATTTGAATAGTATGTTTAATTATTGTTTCACTTTCAATAATGTTAAACAATGAAAGTGGAGCTGAACAGAAAGAGTAAGGGTGAATTCCTCAAAAAATGAATACATGGTGCAAGAAATGACAAAAAAAAAAAAAAAAACATTACCACCCTTTATAAGTTGACCACCTGTCTAAGTTGACCGCCAAAGTACTGCACTGCGAGTGGTCAACTTACACAGGTTTCACTGTACCTCGGTTAGTTAGAGCTTCATCCATAAGGTTTGTCGTTTTTAAATGACTCTTTTTTCCTCGGAATTAATTTGATCAAAATTTCTAAATATATAAATTAAAGTCGTTACTGGGTTCTAAACCATCGATGTACTGTTGCATTAAAATCATTTTTTATGCATTTAAACCTGTTTTGTAAGTTTTTTTTTTCTTTTGGCTATTTTATTCGTTCGATTTTTTTTTTTTTTTTTTTTTTGGGTGCTTTTTTTTATTTATTTATTTATTTATTTATTTTTTTTTTTTTTTTGTGCGGATTTCAATATGCAAATTTCAATCAAATTTTAACATAATTAAAGATACAAGGTTTATAAAATTAATGAGTGCGAGGCAGAATCTTCAGTTGACAACAGTAATTTTGAACCAGTTTACTTCTAGAAACTTCGAGCATTGTCAGACTACGAAAGATAATAGTTATACCTTCTGAAAAGTTTTGTATGAGGAATTTAAGGACAAATGTTGATAAAATATTAAAAACTGTTCGCATGTGTATTTTCTAAATCAGATTATAAAAGGTATGGTAAAATTAGCCAAGCAGCTGCCGCTTGTTGATTTGTTTTTAAAGAAACGATTCCTACTTATTTCGTAAGGTTCTGAGTTATTTTTTAAATGTTTTACTTTTTTCTGCGGTCCCTATCCACCGCATATTTTTTTTTTCTTTTTTCTTTTTTTAAATTGTTCTGCGAAAACTATTTTTTATAGCTACTAAAAGCATGACTGATTTTGCTTTAAAAAAAAATCAAGGATTTTTATAAAAATTAGTAAACGAAATAAGCCCAGATTGGAAGAGATGCTGATCAAGTTTAAGTGCCAAATTATTTCAAGCGGGGGGGGGGGGGGTGAGGCGCAATGGAACTTCTCTCTCCTGAAGCTTGATTGCTATATCTCAAGAAAAAACATGAATTGCCTCTTGGTATACAAATAATAAATAAATATGTGGTCAGCATCTTTTTTACTTCCTTTTACAAAAAAGGAAGTATTGTATTCGCGAAAAAAATTTTACTCGAAATTCAGACTTAATTTCCATTTGACTTACCCCCGAATGAATATTGAGTTTTTTTTCGACTCGACCACACCTGGATAAGTGCCTAAGAATGTATAGACAAGCGAAATATCCATAATGACGATTCCCTAGTTGATTACAACGACTTTTCTCGTGACGTCCGTATGTACGTATGTATGTATGTGCGTATATGCGTATGTATGTCGCATAACTCAAGAACGGTATGTCCTAGAAAGTTGAAGTTTGGTTCGTAGACTCCTAGTGGGGTCTAGTTGTGCACCTCCCCTTTTGATTGCATTTGGGTGTTTCTAAAGGGGTCTTTTGCCCCTTTTTGGGGGGAAATCATTGTTAATTTCGATGTATACTCAAGTGGTGTTATAATTTGGCGGACACATGGCGATATATCGCCAGTATTTTGGTCGGCAAGTTCTGTCGGCAACTTGGCGACAACTTGCCCGTCGCAAGAACTAGTGGTGTGACATCGATGTTTCAAAATATCGGTGTTCAAAATTGAAACATCGATGATATCGATTCATCAGCTGAAAACATCGATGAACCACATCGAAACATCGATAGTATCAATACATCAACCAAAAACCATTGATGCTCAAATTTGAAACATCGACGGTATTGTTCATCGACCAAAAACATCCGTGTTCAAAACTGAAGCCTTGATGACATCGATTCATCGACAAAAAAACATAAATGCTCAAAAGTAAAAAATCGCTATTATCGATACATTGTCCAAACACCATCGGTGTTGAAAATTGAAACGTCGATGTTATCGATACATTGACCAAAAAACTTCAAAACTTTTAATGTACATTCCTACATAATCAAAATCAAAGAAAATGTTTAAATTTTAATTCACCGAAGTCAATTTATTAATTAAGAAGATTTCTGAACTGTCCAAAAAAAAAGGTAATAGAGTAATAATGATGATTAATTACTTAATTAACAAACCAAATTCAGTAATGCAGAGAAATAAATGAATGTCTCATTTGCCGAATCAATTAACTCCATAAAACAAAAAGTCGAGAAATGTTATGAAGAAGATAGTGTTATCCATAGAACTGAATAGGCCCTCGTGTACCATTTTCTGCTATCACAGGGTCAGAAATGTACTGAACCAAAACTTTAATATAAATTCACATGCTAAGCATTGATAAAGCACCATTTGTTGTATGTAATCGCTTTATCCATTGGTTTAAAAGAAAGAACTGTGCTTATATCTTATTGGAAGAGACATTTGCAGCTTTCCACGGAGTTCGCAAAATCTCTTCTTTAATCCACCATCGGACTTAGGAGAAAGCTTATTGCTATTTGAGAAACATCATTGGATACTGAAAATCTGCTCTCTATTCTATTTAAAGAGCCGCAGTCTGTTTATCAGGGCTTCACTACTTTCTCTATGTCTTGATGTATGTGTGTCCCCATGTTTCGTATTAAACGTATTTGTTTATGTTCAGCTGTCTGAATCTCTGCTTTACACAACCTTTCAACAGCAGAGCGTGGTTAGTTCTAAGTTTCACCCAGCTACTAAATCACTGCAGTAGCGGAGTAACATGGGGGACGAGATAAAATATTCCGTTGAGCCTTTTGACGGAAGGAATTTCTCTCTGTGGTGCAGGAGAATGGAAGCGGTTTTCGCAGCAAAGAATTTAGAGGTGTATTTGGAACGTGAAGCGGATTCTTCGAAAGCTAATGAACTTTTAGCGAGTAAGAAGGCCTATGCCTTGATGTTATCATTTCTTAGTGATAAAGTTTTAGTTTCGCTTTCGGAAGAAAAGACTTGTGCTGAAGTAATTGCAAAATTGAAATCGATCTATGTTCGAGAAGGAGCGGTCAGTCAGATATTGGTTAGAAAGAGACTTTCAACTTTGAAAATGAAAAAGGACTCATCCATGCAGGAGCATATTGATGAAGTGAACAGGCTCGTTACCCAACTAAAATCGTGTGGCGTGAAAGTGAGTGACATGGACAGTATTGTCTATCTTTTGATGTCTCTTCCAGCAGAGTATGACGCATCGAAATCTGCAATAGAAAATCAGCCTTCGGAGAACCTGACTTTAGAATTTGTTTGCGGTCGTCTTCTGGATGCTGAAGCGCTGATGAGAGATCGTCGAGTCTCGGAGCCCAAATCTTGGAAAACAGAGTCATCAAATGGTGCAGCCTTTTCTACAAATCATCGGGTAGTGTGTAACAAGTGTAGCAAAACAGGGCACATTGCGAAATTTTGTAGAAGTAACATAGTTTGCTACCAGTGCGGAAGAAAAGGACATTTTAAGAGGAATTGCACAGTCCAGACAGAAAAGAATACTTCATCAAAGGATGGAGCAGTTGCAGTGACTTTCGTTGTTGGCGAAGTAGAACATCGGTCATTTATAGTAGATAGCGGATCTACATCTTATATGTGTGCACATCGGGAATGGTTTGAGGAATTAAAACCATCCTCAGGAACTGTGTCATGCGCTGCAAAAACCAGTAAACTGGAAGTAAAAGGAATAGGAACTATTCGCGGTGTATTAGATGACGGTGTGCAAGAGGTCCTACTGAAAGATGTGTTATATGTTCCAGAACTAAATGGAAACCTCAATTCAGTGAAACAGATACAAAAAGCTGGATACACTGTGAGCTTCAAAAATGACGAAGCAGTCATTGAAAAGGGAAGTACAAACTTCGTTTTGTGCAAGCTGAATTCAAAAGGTCAATATGCAAATGATTTTGTTCCCTTCATTTCAAACTCCTTTGTTGCAGAAAAAGATGGAGGTGAACTGTGGCATCGCAGGTTAGGACATTCCGGAAACCATGTTCTGAGCAAACTAGGATTACCAACAAGTGATACATTGTGTGAAAAATGTGTGTTAGCGAAACAGTCCGCGAACCCTATAGGATAAGGAAACCGAAGAAGAGAAAAAGCTCCCATGATGACAATCCATTCTGACCTATGCGGTCCGGTCAACCCACCAACTCAAGCGGGTGAAAGGTATGTGTTAACATTAGTTGATGATTATTCTCGTTTTTGTAAAGTTCGCCTTCTTAAAAAGAAAAGTGATGTTCCCGTGGAAATCAAAAAGTTTCTCAAATTGAATGAAAGCGTTCGAAAAATTCGTTGTGATAATGCCCATGAATATGTTTCAGGTGAACTTAAAGTGAAAGCAAATAAACTTGGAGTTACGATAGATCCCTGCCCCCCTTATACTCACGAATTGAACGGAATTTCAGAGCGGATGAACAGATCACTTTTTGATAAAGCCCGTGCACTTTTATAAGATGCAAATTTACCTAAGAACTGTTGGGGATATGCTATTCAAGTTGCAGCATATATTCATAACAGAATCCCTAGTTCAAGCATAAATGAAATCTCACCCTTTGAACTAAAATATTCCCAGAAACCGGATTTAAATCAAATTAAATTATTTGGTTGTGATGCTTATGCCAAAATTCCTGATACTCGCAGACAAAAAATAGATCCGAAATCTAAACGAATGATCTTCATTGGATATTCTAGCGTGGGATATCGATTAATGGATCCTGATACGCACAGAGTTATTGTGTCGCGTAATGTTCGCTTCAATGAAAATAAAGTATATGTGCAAGATAGAAGTAATTCACCAGACGAGCTCCCGAAAGGAGAAGGAAAAGACGAGGGAAAACACAGCACCGAAGTAAATAAAGAGCTAGGAGAAAACGAAACCAAAACGCCCGCAGCTGCACCCCGACGATCAGAAAGAAAAAGTAAAATGCCAGAACGATATGAAGCTATGTACACGTCAGAAGAGACGTTGACCTTTTATGACATCTCAAAACTACCGGAAGAACAACAAGCCCAGTGGAAAGTCGCGATGGGGGAAGAATTGCGCTCCATCCAGATAAACAAAACTTGGGAACTGGTAGATCTCCCTGATAACGCGACCCCCATAAAGTGTAAGTGGGTGTTTAGGAAGAAAAGAGATGGAACTCTCAAAGCCAGACTTTGCGCCAGAGGAGACCAGCAGAAGGAATACGTACAAACTTATTCGCCAGTCATTGGAATGCCTTGTTTACGATTAGTTCTTGTTTCGATTCTTCAAGAGGATTTAAAGGCTTATGTGATGGATGTGAAAACAGCTTTTCTGAATGGTGAGTTGCAAGAAATTGTTTTTATGGAACAACCGCAAGGATTCAACGATTCATCTGGCAGAGTATGCAAATTAAATAAAAGTTTATACGGATTAAAACAAGCTCCTAGACAATGGTTCTTCAGATTTTCGCAATTTATGTTGAAAATTAATTTTAAGCAGTTAAACTCGGAACCGTGTATTTTCATCAGAATTTTGAATGGAAGAAAAATAATAATTTGTTTATACGTTGATGATATTCTTATCGCTGGATCAGATGTTTCAGAAATAATGATTGTGATTAAACTTCTTCAAAATGAATTTCAGATGTCCAAACTCGAACCAGCTTCTGCGTTTTTAGGAATTCGTATGGAATTTACTTCTACTAAATTAGTGCTAGATCAAAAGGAGTATAATCTTAAACTATTGAAGAGATTTAACATGAGTGAGTGCAAGCCGAGTGCAACACCTTTAGAAGCAAAGTCAACTCCAGCTGACTTTGAAGAAGGAACTATCTTCAAAGGACCTTACCGTGAACTAGTTGGATCTTTATTGTATCCTGCGATGACAACACGACCCGATATACTGTTAGCTGTGAACTGTCTCAGTCAATTGCAGGAGAATCCAACAGAATCGGCTTGGAACGGACTTAAAAGAATTCTGCGATATTTAAAAGGTACATCGGATTATAAAATTGTGTATAGTAAGTGTTGTGACTCTAATGTTGATTTATCTAAATATGTTGATTCAGATTGGGCATCAGATCCGCGTGATCGCAAATCAGTTTCAGGTTACGTTATTTTTTATAAAAAGTGTCCAATTTTAGGGAGCGTGAAGAAACAAAGTTCAATAGCTGTTTCTTCTACTGAAGCTGAGGTACTTGCAGTTGGTAAGTCTTTATTAGATCTAGTGTATTATAAAAATATTGCATGTGAATTTCTTACTGTAAATAACATTGTCATATATGAAGATAATCAGTCTGCAATCAAATGTATAACTAATGAAAATAGTTCTGGTAGATTGAAACATATTGATGTTAAGTTAAAGTTTATTAGAAATATTTTAAATGTTGAAAATATATATATTGAATATGTTTCTACTGATAAACAAATTGCTGATATGTTTACTAAGGCTCTTCCTAAATTTAAATTGCATGAACTTATGTCTTTGTGTTGTTTAGTAATAAGCGATTAAGAGCGGGTGTTGTATGTAATCGCTTTCTCCATTGGTTTAAAAGAAAGAACTGTGCTTATATCTTATTGGAAGAGACATTTGCAGCTTTCCACGGAGTTCGCAAAATCTCTTCTTTAATCCACCATCGGACTTAGGAGAAAGCTTATTGCTATTTGAGAAACATCATTGGATACTGAAAATCTGCTCTCTATTCTATTTAAAGAGCCGCAGTCTGTTTATCAGGGCTTCACTACTTTCTCTATGTCTTGCTGTATGTGTGTCCCCATGTTTCGTATTAAACGTATTTGTTTATGTTCAGCTGTCTGAATCTCTGCTTTACACAACCTTTCAACACCATTAAAGTAGAAAATTTAAAAAGTGGAGTTAATCGATTTGGAATTGAGGCATCCAAATAATAATTAAACAAGAAGTTACGCCTAGAACTAAACGAGCCTACTTTCCCGTGTACCCATACTAGTACTTTCTAGTACCTGATCAATATTCTCAAAAAAAGCCAAAATCGCAAATTGTTTCAAACATATTTTTTAAATATTTTAAGCTGATTTCTAGGAATAAAATATTAATCACTCATCTAAAAAAATTAGATGCATTAAAAAAAAAAACGAACAAATAAAAAGCATCACCTTTTAAACAAAGCAGCTAATACACTTTTTTCCATTAAAAAAAATCTTTAACAGCTTTGAAAACGAAAAAATAATAATTAAAATTGATAAGCTCATAAAAATAAATACATCATATCAAAAAAAAAAAAAAAAAAAGAAAAAAAGAAATCGTTTCTTTTTCCCCTCTTGCCAAAAGTAATTTTTTTAATGAATTAATGCACTTACCAAAATAAATAAAAAAAATAAAATGGTCAACCTAAAAGAAAGAATTTTCGTTGTCAAAAAAAAAATCTTCTGCGCATACTTTTATGTAGAAACATAAATTCGCAACTCCAGCGCTCGAATACGCTACCTTGCGGAGATTTACAAAACTGCCGACAAAACTAAAACATTGCGTTCCATGTGTTCATTTTGGGCAAAACAAATAGTTTGTTATGTGTATTTTTTTTATTTGCGTAATTCATCATTTGGAATCGTCATCCGCAACAGCGTAACATCAAAAATATCTGATATAAACTGTGAGTAAACATTTTATTTATCTTGTTCTGAGTGAATTTGAATAAATATCAGTTTTTCAATTCGATGAAAAAAAACGAACTTAACAACATTAACTGGACACTTTTCCTTAACCTAATTCAACATAAATGATTTAAATAACCTTTGTTACTACAGTATCCTACTGAAATAGACAGTATGCAAATAAAAATTCTTGAAAATATTTATCGCAGAACAGATTGAAAAATCCAGAAAGAACGTTAAGAATTTGAACAATAAAAAACAAAAGTTCGCCAAAAATCTGTTTATAGGGTTATGGTTTTAAACTTGTGTGAAAGAATAATGTATCTTCACAAGATTTCGCATATCAGGTAAATCATTTCCATGACGAATGAATTAAATGCATGATTTCTTTTGATATCCAATCATATAGTCATAGAAATAAATTATCTAGTGTTAAACGTTACTCTTGACAGTCTGCCACGTACGTGCACTATGTGACAAAAATGTCAACAAATGCCGGAAATGTCACGAAACTGAACTTAATATGTACTAATGTATAGAAAAAACGGTACAAAATGAAAATGCCGTTCGAAGCGAACCAAAAATTTATGAATTCCGAATTCAACATCGTGAAAATGGCTGCTTCAGAACAACTTACTGTGTGTTCTGCATAATTTTTTACTTTCGTAATACTTTTTGATTTCTAATCTCTTTCTACATGGGCCAGAATAACCAAAAGACTTTGAAAAATCTTTTCAAATGAATAAAGAACAAAAAATCATACATGCGAACAAAAATATCTATCATTTCCTAAGTTTAGAAGCAATTTATATGTTACAGCGTGCGTTTGTTTTAGTTTTTTCATCGGCCATTAGACAGTGGCTGCAGCGCCCCCTATAGTTTGTTGGAGTTGTGAATGTCATCGAGTTTATTCGCCGAAAACTGAATACCTAAATTAAAACTTTAGCGTGAAAATAAAAACAAGTCATATCAACAATACTTTATTTCACAGTTAAAACCATAGCTGCGGAGTCGGAGTCAACCTCATTTTGAGATAAAGGAGTCGGAGTCGAATATCCAATAATCGGAGTCAGTCATTTATCCTCCGTGTATAAATTTTTGTCAAAGCTACGAAGTCAGAGTCGAAGTCGGGGAGTCGGAGTCCGATTAATTGTCGGGCACAGGAGTCGGAGTCAGGTGCCCCTAAATTCTCGGAGTCGGAGTCTGGAGTTTAGCGTCAAAAGCTTTTTCCAACAAAATTTTTTTGAAGTAAATTCGCCTTCAAGTACGGAATCTACATTGACTTTCAGTTTCCCCGTAGGCGCTACTGTTAAGGGATTTGAACTGTTCAAAATTGAACGGGAAATTGTTCAAATCAAAAAGATATTTTATATACAAGTTTTTCATCAAAAGCTTTTTCCTACAAAGTTTGTTTGAAGCAAATTCGCCTCACTGTTCGGAATTGCCTTGAATTTCCCCGTAGGCGCTAATGTTGTTTTTTTGAACTGTTCAAAATTGAACAAAAAATAGTTCAAATCAAAAAGTGAATTATGGGAATGAGGTGTCTTCGCCGATATCTTTCGAACAAAAAAAAGTTTGTTCGAATCGGACTATTCACTCAAAAGTTATTAGGGGGGGACAGACAGACAGACCGACAGACATTTTCCCCCATCTCAATACCCTACTTTCCAATTTTTAATTTTTCAATTTTTATTTAATTATTTTATTTATTTTTGACTTTTTTTTGTTTTTCGCGATATTTTTAAGATGCATTAAGCCTTCTTTCATGGTTTTTTCTTCTTTTTCCGACTTTTACTGGGAAAGTAGGCTAAAAAGAATCGTTTCTTTTCTTCTTTTTTGTACTTCGATTAAACACGCAATAAATATTACAAATAAATCGCGAATACAATACTTCCTTTTACGAAAAAGGAAGTATTGTATTCGCGAAAAAAATTTCACCCAAAAATCGGCCTTAACTTCCATTTTGCTAACCCTCAAATGAATGTTGAGTTTTTTTTTTTCAACCCGACCACACGTGGATATGTGCCTAGGAACGTACAGACACCCGAAATATGCATTTTGATGATCCCCGAGTTAATTACAACGAGTTTTCTCGTGACGTCTGTATGTACGTATGTATGTGTGTATGTATGTCGCATAACTCAAGAACAGAATGTCCTAGAAATTTGAAATTTGGTACGTAGACTCTTAGTGGGGTCTAGTTGTGCACCTTCCTTTTTGGTTGCATTCGGATGCTCCAAAGGGGGTCTTTTGCTCCTTTTTGGGAGGAAATCATTGTTAATTTCGATGTAAACTCAAGTAGTGTTATAATTTGGCGGACACTTGGAGATATATCGCCAGTCTTTTTGGTCGCCAAGTTTTGTCGCCAACTTGGCGACAAATTCGGCGATTTTTTTTTTTTTTTTTTCTTGAATCTGGTTTCAATTTGGCCACTGTTGGTGATATTTAGAGAGTAAACTATTGAATCATATTAAAACTGACAATAATAAGAAAATGACATTAAATTGGAGTAAAAGAAAGTCATGTGATGCACACATCAGCTCGTTTTTAGTAGAAACATTACAAACAAGCTTGTACAATACAGCTAAAGTACAAAAATTGACAAATTTGCTGTTACTGCGCTTCACCTTTCCACAGCATAGCATAACCAACGCCCTCCGAGTATTAATTAGTGTTCTCGTTGTTTACAATCTATTTTCTTCATTAAAATAGACAATTTTGATGTAAACATGCCTGAAACGTCTTAGACGGGACTCGATTTGGTTCGAATGCTTAGCGTTTGACTTACTTTTGTTCGTATGATAAACTCATAACGAAACACAAGGGAAAACCCCTCCCCTACGGTGGTTCAAAAAAAAAGTTACTCCTAGATACCAGGACACCCCTCAATATTTTCAGACTTGTGGATAGCAATATACTGGAAGAATTCTAGCTTCTTATTTCAACTGAAAGAGGGTGCTCAACCCCCTCCCTCAAACTTCATCAGTATAAGGGGAGGGGGGGTTAAAAAATACATTGAACTGAAAAAACAATGCTACATATTATAATTATTATAATATACACGAGTAATATGCATATGCATTAAAATAAAATAATTATTTACCAAAAAACAACTGGGGAAAGTAAATGTCTCTAAATTTGTGACATTTTCTATGCTACGGCTAATGTTAAATGGAGGGGTCATTGAGCACCCTCTTAAAATTTGAGTGAAAAGCTAAAACTTTTACAGCATAATACTATTACCAACTCTAAAAAAAGGGAGGTGTTCTGAATTCTAGCTGAAAAAAAGTTTCTTTGAACCACCCTTACCCCCCCCCCCTTTTTTTTTGAAATTTGAATTAAAGCGCAAATACATTTAATGATAAAAGATAATTTACAAGCCATCTGAAGTTATTAGCATCACTGCATATTTCATCATTAGCGCCTGATTACATGAATGGTGGAACTACCGTTAATTAATGAAGAATTAGGACGTAAGCGTACATTGCTCCGCTACTCATTACGATTAGTCGGGAAGACAATTATAGATGAAATTCTATAATTGACTTCAGTTGTCTTATATTCACGTTTCTATTAGTATTTTTATACCATTATTAAAAATTGAAAAATTTCATGATTATTTTCAACACAACACCTAAAGATTTTATTAAATACAAGAAATGTTCATGAAGGTAATTATTCGACTTCTTTTACTTTATCACTTTACTAGTGGTACCCGCACGGCTTTGCCCGTAGTAGAAAAATCAAAAGGTTTTTTAGTTCGCCTGTATATTTATAAATAATGTATGGTGAATTTCTTGCCATGTGACTTGCCCATTTTACGGTTCCACGTTATGATAACTTGGTAATTTACTCGTCCATTTTAGGATAATTTTGCTTGGGAAAGTGTTCTTCAAATTGGAATAGAAAACGAAAAAGATCGAATTTTCGAAAAATCGCTTCGAGGTGCACACCCCCATGCTACAAACTAATTTTGTGCCAAATGTCATGAAAATCGGCGGAACGGTCTAGACTAGACGCGTCACAGACATTCAGACATCCCGACTTTCAGCTTTACTATTAGTAAAGATAAAAAAAAAGAGTAAAGAGATAAAAAAAAGAGTAAAGATAAAGAAAAGAGTAAAGATAAAGATAACATGAGCAAACAAAGAAAAAGAAAAATGTGGTTGTGCAAACTGAAGCCTGAACTTTACATTTGAGGGAGTGAGAAGCAAAGGTACGTAAGTGGACATTTACAAGTTTTGAGTAAACCAGGTTTAAAGATAACATCTTAGGTAGGCTGTCATTTAGTTTTGTACCAAGTTTCTTACCAAACAGAGAAATGAATTGGATAAATGAACTTATGTACAAGCATTGTTTATCAGAGAAATGAACTTATGTGCAAACAATTATACTTCTGATTTTCTCAAAGCAAAATCTACGAACATTATTGTACAAATTGAAAATTTGATGGTAGATTTTTTAAAATTCTCATTTACATTCTTCAGACTGAATTATGAAGTACTTAAACAAAAAAGTTTTTATTTGGTAGGCATTGGACTACGGTAAAGAGCATCTTAGAGACAAAATTTCAAGCTCGTAGGAGAAAAATTAAAAGAGTTATGACAAGTCCAATAGTTCGGACAAATATTTTTGAAATAAAGGTTACAGATTAAAAAAAAAAAAAAAGATTAAACCTCAAACGAACTTTATTGTAAGTTATTTTCTGAGCAATAATAAAACATTATGTAAGCATTTGAAATGATTAATAAAATATTAGATTTTTTTTAAACCAGAAAAAAAACTTCTCTTTTGCGATCAGAATCCGCAGTTGAGAAAATAAGCCAGTCTCAATCTCTCAATCCCTATTTCTTAATGCTGTCAATGGGGTTGTTTCCTTCAGTCAAAAGTACTACTTTTAGTCGCTGAAATTGATAGAATAGCAACAAAAAAAAAAACATGGACCCAAACAATACTTTCATTTTCCCAACAGTTATTTTTTAATTATTTTTTTAAAATTTTTCAAACAAGGCGTGGTCTTTATGACGTCACAAACGCTGTACTTTTGGCTAGAGCCGCTATATAGACAGTCCGACGCATCAGCTTAAGTTTAGCGATTTTGGATCGGATTTTTCATTGTTGCACTGTTAGGGTTACTACAGCAAAGTTTCGGATTTCGCCAGATTTGCCGAAAGTATTATTTTATTTTATAAACAATTAACTTGTGTGCCGCTAATAATTACTCACAGTGAACAATCACCAAACGCGAGAACTCGCCAGAAAGACAGCCACTCAAACACGCGCTCCGATCCAAAATGGCTAATCTTAAGCTGATGCGTCGGCTCGTATATATAGGGGCTTTACTTTTGGCTAGGGCCGCTATATAGATATAGGCCGACGCATCAGCTTAAGTTTAGCCATTATGGATTGGATTTTTCATTGTTGCGGAGCTAGGGTTACCAGAGAAAAGTTTCAGGTTTTGCCAAATTGGCCAAAAATAATATTTCATTTAATAAGTAATTCACGTGCCGTTAATAAATGTTCCCAGAAAAGACAGCCACTCCAACACGCGCTCCAATCCAAAATGGCTGATCTTAAGCTGATGCTTTTGGCGCATCTGTCTGCCGTGATTCCATGGTATGATAATCAAGAAACGAATTAAATATTTCACTCTACGCTTGCTATCAACCATATCGTTGCCAGTACACCCGAGAAAAGAATCAAATTAAATACTATGTTCTGCGAATGGCAACAGTGAACGGCATTTCATCATTTGTGATGTCATAGGCAGAAGCGTAAACAATGAAAGCGCACCAATTAAAGTATATTTTTTAAAGATTTAACTTAGTCAAATTATTTAAAAAATGGTCAGGTCCTATGTTTTTAAGCATGCTCTTTCCGAAAAAAATACTTTTAAAATTAAGGTAACGACCCCATTCCAAAACGAAACTTTCTTGCACAGATATTAATAAGCAAAATGTAAAGAATTAACTAGGGAAAAATCGAGTAATTAATTTAATTAATAAATGATAAGCAGCTGTTTAAGGTTCATATCCAGTATACCGGACGCCACGTGTGAAAAGGTTAAGCAATTCAGGAGTTGATTAAGTAACCGATTTATTTACTCTTTAAACCTACAGGTTTGATCACGAAATACTAAATTAAAAAAAAAAAAAAACTTTATAAGAAATTTTATTTATTGAAGCTTCTACTAACTAATCTTAAGAAAATGAAAAACAACAGATTAGAAATTGTAATTATGCGAAAATGTCTAAAAACATACTGTGCACACCGAACCATGTTCATTCGATTTGTACTGGTGTGAAATTTTTAAGTAAAAATTTTCACTTTGTTTCAAAAATTTTAAAAATTATCTTTTAGTGGTAATATATTTGAATACCAAAGAAACCATTATAAAGTATCAACTATCTAGAAATAATTTTTAATTGAAAAAATAATGACTTGTACGTGTTGCTCAAACACGTCACACTCACAACATGCGAAAAACATTATTTTTTAACACAAAAAAGTATTATAGAAAGTTTATATGCACTATTACTCGATATGGAAAAATCAACAAAACACGAATTTGCTCATCAAAAGTTGCCAAAATCAAATTGAAACTTAAATTTTAATGTTACATTTTTAATTCAAACACTCCATTAAATAAAGTAAATAGTACCATTAAAATGAAAAAAAAAAGTCACCAAACAATTGACTTAAGCAATTAAATATACACACTTTAGATTAATCGAAAGGTCTATGCCACAGTTTGATCTGTTTTAGCTTTGATGCAGTTTTGATTCATTCTCTATTGCGTTTTCAGTTTGAATTCCCCTCCTCAGAAATATTTCTGACTAACTGTTAGATTTGTTTCAGAGTTGCAATTTCAGCAAGACATCCACAAGTCCTCCAAGCTGAGAGTAATTAAATAAGTATTTGGGAGAGAAAAACATATAATCCAACAATTTAAATTCCTGAAATAGTGCAAATTATGCATAGAAACGTATCACTCCCGCAGCAATGGATTGAGCAATAAGTATTCCTTTGAAATGGGAATCCGAATTTGGGCAACCTAATAATTTCTGAATAACTACTTCATGAGCATTATGGAACCACCCATTCAGTTGATTTCCTTATCCTAATCGTAAATTAGTTTCTAGTTTTATAAAAAAAAAAAAAAAAAAGAAAACCGAGCTGATGTGTGCATCACATGACTTCCTTTTACTCGAATTTAAAGTCATTTTCCCATTATTGGTAATTTTAATGTGATTCAATAGTTCACTTTCTAAATATCACCAACAGTGGCCAAATTAAACCAATTTAAAAAAAAATTGCCAAATTTGTCGCCAAGTTGGCTAGAAAACTTGGCGACCAAAAGACTGACGATATATCGCCAAGCGTCCGCCAGATTATAACACCACTTGAGTCTACATCGAAATTAACAATGACTTCCCCCCAAAAGGGGTAAAAGATCCCCTTAAAAACACCCGAATGCAACCAAAAGGGGAGGTGCACAACTAGACACCACTAGGAGTCTACGTATCAAATTTCAACTTTCTAGGATATACCGTTCTTGAGTTAAGTGACATACATAAGCACATACAGACGTCACGAGAAAACTCGTTGTAACTAACTCGGGAATCGTCAAAATGGATATTTCGCGTGTCTATACGTTCTTAGGCACCTATCCACGTGTGGTCGAGCCGAAAAAAAAAACTCAACATTCATTCGGGGGTGAGCAAAATGAAAAATAAGGTCGATTTTTGAGTGAAAATTTTTTCGCGAATACAATGCTTCTTTTTTTGTAAAAGGAAGTAAAAAAGGCAATTAGCTTTTAATAAATTATGTCTATCTCGTTGCGTGCTCTTTTCTTTCCTCGGCACTTGCAAATTAAATTATCCACAGTAAGTGCAATTTTAGTTAATTGTTTCATTATACGTGTTTTATTTTGATTGCGCAAATGCTTGTTGAAAGAATTACCTTTGAATATATATGTTTGTTTTTATCAGCACTAGGCTTCTATTTGATACAGTTGCCGATTGCTTTCACAATTAGTGTAATCGTAATTTCATCAGAGTAAGATACTAAAACAATTAATTTGTATACGATTAACGCAAGATTTACTTATTATACTATATATATATATACTATTATATAAGCGTTAACAAATTGCATAACACTAATTACGTAACATCGCGTTAAATAATTATCTCATAAGAAGTAATTGATCTAAATAATTTTACATTTTTGTGCAAATGAATACTATTTTTTACATTAATAATGTTATATTTTTGAAAATTAGGCATTAAATTGTTTCAAGTTTTATAAATTTTCAGTACATCTAATTCAATACTGACATAAATGCAATTTTTCAATTTTTGATTTTATGCTGGTATTGTAGTGTGAATATGTTGAACTTTGAAATTAAATACAGCCACAAGTGATTAAGTTTAATATATGTATAGGATCAAAGCACTGCAATACCGTTATAAAATCAAAAATTTTAAAATGTGCAAGAAAAATTTACAACTTGTTTATAATTTTCGAGAAGAAGAGGAAAAACAAAGCACCTATATTTTTCGCTTTGGAACCTCAAAACTGAAGGCAAAAATCGCTACAGTTCATGCAAAAAATTTCTGAAATGCTGCAAAGTTTGGATACGACGATTAAGCAAAAACGAAACATACACCAACACCCGTTTTTTTTTTTTTTTTTTTTTTTTTTTTTTTTTTTTTTTTTGTGCGGTATGTGAAAATTATTTATAAAATGAGTGAAAATTATTTATAAAACGAGTGCGAGGTAGTATCTTCAAATGACCTCTTAGAGCAACCCGAT
This sequence comes from Uloborus diversus, assembly GCF_026930045.1. Taxonomy (NCBI): domain Eukaryota; kingdom Metazoa; phylum Arthropoda; class Arachnida; order Araneae; family Uloboridae; genus Uloborus; species Uloborus diversus. The sequence goes on from NC_072736.1 coordinate 158,458,808, forward strand.
GAGAAGTCACTGTGACCTCCCAAAACTTTCCTTGTTCGGGAAATTTTTCGGGAGTCAGCAAAACTGTCATCACTTGGTTTATTTTGATTTCGTTTAAAGATAACTTTTTGGGTTATTTTCTAAGTGACTTTTTTTATGCAGTCACTATCCACCGCATAAAAAAAATACATTTTTTAACTGTGTCGCAAAAACAACTTTTTATAGCTACTCGTGAAGTTTCGAACAATTTTTTTATGCGATTTTTTATGCGGTCTCTATCCACCGCATTAAAAAAAAAAAAAAAAAAAAAAAAAAAAAAAAAAAAAAAAACTGTGTTGCGCAAACAATTTTTTATAGCTACTCGCGAAATTTCGGACAAATTTTTTTTTTATGCGATTTTGTATGCGTCCCTATCTACCGCATAAAAACAGGTTTGGGTGTAATACAGGGTATTTCAAAATGAATAGCGGGGTTTTAACATGTTATAATATTTATTACACCAAACTTACAGCCACAAGTGATATATCAAATGAAAGAGAAACTCAAACAGTTTTGTTTGTTGTCATCAGTGCGCATGCGCGTGGAATATTTCTGCTGCAATCCGCTAGAAAGCGCTTGTAGCAAAGATGGCGACTAAAGAATAGAAAGCGTTTTGTGTTTTACAGAAAACTTCATCTTTCAGCAAGATGGTGCGCCGCCTGACTGGCATGATGAGGTACGCGATTGGCTTAACCTAACTGTACCCGACCGCTGGATTGGCCGTAAGGGGCCTAATGACAGGGTTTGTTCCCCATGGCCTCCACGGTCACCCGACCTAACGCCGTGTGATTTCTATCTTTGGGGGTTTATTAAGGACCGTGTGTATGTGCCTCCACTGCCAGCCGACCTTCCCGAATTAAGGAACAGGATTGAAACAGCTGTTGCAGCAATTACTAATGAGACACTCATCAAAGATTGGGAAGAACTCGCATATCGTCTTGACGTGTGCCGAGTGACGAATGGTGCTCACATTGAACACTTCTCGCTATTATGTAAAAAACTGTTTGAGTTTCTCTTTCATTTGATGTATCACTTGTGGCTGTAAGTTTGGTGTAATAAATATTATAACATGTTAAAACCCCGTTATTCATTTTGAAACACCCTGTATAACGGCAGATGTGGTTATGAGTGATAGCGACATTCGTCGTCTTTGTATTCACACTGAAAGTTAAAACTATTGAGAGAAAGATAGAAACTCGCATTTATATATTCCAAGTTGTACTTCAAGACCTAGTAAAGCTATTTATTACAGTGATTAAAGTAGATTTATTTTCATACTCTCATAAAACTTTAATATGATAAAAATGTTCTTTAATTTTTGCATATACAAGGTGTTGCATATTAACCTCCCTTATTTAGATAGGGCGATGTTTCAGTTGTGATGGGGACACGGTAATGGAAGTGGTATCGACATATAGCAATTTAGTGTGCCATTAGCTACAGTAGCAATGTCATAGAGCGGTAAGTATCGCCAAGTGTTGTTGAGGAGCATATTCAAAAATAAATAAATAAAAACAAAAAACCCGACTGCGTAAAAACCAAAAGGTCTAAATAATAATAATAATAATCCCAGTAGTTTACAATGTTTCTAAGTACTACTGAATAACGACACTATTGAAATAGTTTTATAATCGATACACACGTAAGACAAATCATCAACAAGACAAGGATCAACAGTCGGGGCCCATTCAAATTTTACGGAGTTCCTTGATTGGTCAAAAATGAATGGGCCCCGATTGTTGATCCTTCTATCCTGCTTTTGAATTTATGCTTTGTCTTATGTATGTTTCGATTATAAAACTAGTATTTCAATGGTGTAATTATTCAGTAGTACTTAATAACATTCTAAACTACTGGGATTATTATTTTTTCTTTTTAGACCTTTTGGTTTTTACGCAGACGGGTTTTTTGTTTTTTTATTTAACAATTATTTTTATTTTACACTTTTTAGTTACTTTTCATTGACTTAGTTATTATGATTATAAGACTGCAAATTTCGCAATCTTGTCATTTCATTGAGACAGTTTATATCGTGAGGATTATTAAGTAATTTGCAGTGATCTAAACTACTGATTATTAGTCCCTCTAGGGACCTAACTCGGCTTAAAGCTGCATATGCTTGACCTTTAGCAAAAAGGCGCGAACGTAAGTCGAGAGCGCGTCTCATATTTTGCATGCTCCAGACAAACGTTTTTCCTCTACCCTGAAAAGTAGCGATTATGGGTCATTCCATGTCAAGTGATCCAAAGTTTTTTCCCTCACCTTTTTGTATTTCTTTGAAATTTGGCTCATCGATTGTACCCTTTAAGGTAATCAAAAGTCCAAATTTTTAGATGTTTATCACTATTATTTTTTTATTTATGACACTTTGATTTTTCAAAAAACCCGCTTTTTTTCATGGATGCTTGAACATAAAATGGACGATAACTCAGCACCAATTATAGATAGAATGATTTGGTAAAAAGCATTTTAAAGTACATTAGTTGTTGTTTAATGGGATATGCAACATGACTAATTTTTAAAAATTTTATTTTTTAAAAAATAAAATTTAAATTTTAAATTTATATTTCTCAGAAAAGGTATAATGAATTTTTTTTAAAAAATTCTCAAAAATTTGTGTGTATTTTATCTTTATTTGTGCAAAGTTTCAAGTTGGGATCTCAATGGGATCATATTTTTATGAATTTTTAAATAAAATTTGACTTATGAAATAATGACATTTTTCAGATTCTAACCAGTTAAATATGGGGTTCTTTTACTGGGGATGGTCTAGTAAGTAGTAATTGATCATGACTATACTTGAAATGAGCTGACATGGCTTTGTAGATTAGTACCCCACATTCCTCCGCCACACAACCACTTTTTATCTTTTTTTTTTTTTTTTCAAAACTGTATTTTAAAAAAAAGCCGGCACGTAAGAGTTATAACCATAATAAACTGGGACGCACGCTGCTAAACATCAGTAGTGACTAAAGCTTATAAATGGGGTGGGGGTTATAAAAACTAAATGTCAGAAAAACTGAAGAGAACCACTCATTTGCAGCTTTTTTTTCTATCGGAAAGTGGGACGGTAGGGGGAGGGGGGGGGGGTAATCTGGAATGAAACATAACAACATGGAAGGTTATGCTCAAATTAGCAAAATTTGTTTGATCTATAACTGCTTTTAATATATGTATAAATAGATCTCGCTGCATTGCTCTCGTTTACAAGTGAAATTAAAAGAAAACTAGCATTAAAGAAAAGAAAAAACAGCTGCACTCCAAATGATGTAGAAAGACAGTTTTGTGCGGACAAGACATATGACCTGATACTTAGATTTATTTTTAGTTTAGTGTAAAAAGAATGAAACAACACGGGGGAAACGCTCCTATTTTGCTGTGATCTTGGGGCAAACTATTTCTTTCCTCCATCCAAAATTGAAAGTTGGTGCAGGGGTAAGGGACGAAATGAATCATAACTTTCCTTATCAGAAAGTGAAATATTCAAGTACACTTTGTGAAGTTCGGATTGAAAAAGAAACACTTTTGGTCTGAAAAAAAAAGCATCAGGTGAAGCGTGATACTAGTATAGTGTTAATCGTATGTGTGAGTGAGTGTAGGGGGGGGGGTAATGTACTTTGTCTTGCTTTAAAGAAGAACATTTACCAGCTTTTAATATGTTTTCTATTCATTTTGTTTTATTTTATTCATTTATTTATTTTTTACATTTTGAAAATAGTTTTGGAAAAAAATAATAAAAGTGGTGGCCCGGGGGAAGGGGGTTTTTTTCTTACTTTAAAGAAGAACATTTACCAATTTTTAATAAGTTTACTATTCATTTTGTTTTTTTATTCTTTTATTTATTTTTTACATTTTGAAAATAGTTAAAAAAAATAATAAAAGTGGTGGTGCGGGGCGGGGGGGGGGGGGGGGGGGGGGGCTTGCCAATTTACAAATTCACGTCAGCTCATTTCAAGCATAGTTATGATCAATTACTACTTACTAGACCATCCCCAGTGAGAGAACCCCATTTTTAACTAGTTAGAATCTGAAAAATGTCATTATTTCATAAGTCAAATTTTATTTAAAAATTCCTAAAAATATGATCCCATTGAGATCCCAACTTGAAACTTTGCACAAATGAAGATAAAATACACAAAAAATTTTGAGAATTTTTATAAAAAAAATTCATTATACCTTTTTTGAGAAATTTAAATTTAAAATTTAAATTTCATTTTTAAAAAATTAAAAATTTTTTGAAATTAGTTATGTTGCATATCCTATTAAACAGCAACTAATGTTCTTTAAAATGCTTTTTACCAAATCTTTCTATCTATATTTGGTACTGAGTTATCGTCCATTTTATGTTCAAGCATCCATGAAAAAAAGCGGGTTTTTCGAAAAATCAAAGTGTCATAAATAAAAAAATAATAGAGATAAAAATCTAAAAATTTGGACTTTTGATTATCTCAAAGGGTACAATCGATGAGCCCAATTTCAAAGAAATACAAAAGGGTGAGGGAAAAAATTTCCCAAATTTTGGATCACTTGACATGGATCTGAGGTACAAAATGTATGCTTCACCAAGTATCTTGCTTTGAATGGTTACATTGTTTGTCAAATTCAAAGTGGCCAATTTGTAACCTTTTGGAATAAAATATGCTAGATTACCCACTAAACCCCAACTAGACTCGGCAGTTAAATATCTTCAGAGGATAAATAAGTGTATCTAAAAACTTTGCTTTAAAGCTGAGCTTTAACTACATGATGCAGCGAGAACATTTTGGCTGTTACTACAAACGCCGCCGCTTATATGAATCACGTTTGTTCTAAACACTTTTGATTCCACAAAGCAGCTGATTCAATAAAGCGGCTCATTCAATAAATCTCCTATGTTTCGACTATGCCTTCATTGTATTAACATTTTGTTTATTATTTCAATGTTATCAAGTGTTGAAATAAATCGAACGATCTTTCCCGAAAACCACATCTGCACAAACTACAGTTTACTTTGTAACGGAATAAACATTTCATTAGAAAGTCCTAGAGGTCGGGAAAAGTGTATTTTAATCCATTATTTGGAAGGATTAAATATTTATGAATTGCTAAAATTAAATTGAAAATAAAATTGTCTAGTTGTTTAAAATAAAAAAAAAATAAAAAATAAACACACACACATTATGTGAAAGTTAGAAACTATAATTCAATTTCTTTCCTTATTCCGTAAAAACCAGAGTAAAAGAAAGAATAATTAAAAAATAATAATAATAATAAATTTTGGAAATCGCAAAAAATTTGTTTCTTAATGGGGTCGTTTCCAAAATTTTAAAAGTATTTTTTTCTGAAAGAGCATGCTTAAAAACATAGGATCTGAGCATTATTTAAATAATTTGTTTAAGTTGAATATTTAAAAAAAAATACTTTAATTGGTGCGCTTTCATTGTTTACGTTTCTGCCGATGACATCACAAATGATGAAATGCCATTTAGTGTTGCCATTCACAGTGCAAAATATTTAATTCGCATCTTTACTCACGTGTATCGGCAACGATAGGGTTGATAGCAAGCGTAGATGGCAATATTTAATTCACTTCTTGGTTATCATAACGTGGAAGCGGGGTAGAAAAATGCGCCAAACTGCATTATTTGTGACGTCATAAAGACCACGCCTTGTTTGAAAATCGGAAATTTTAAAAAATTAATTAAAAAATAACTGTTGGGAAAATGAAAGTATTTTTTGGGTCAATGTTATTATTATTACTATTTTTGAGCAATCACGATTGCTTATTGCTTTTATTTGACCGTCCTTGATGTTGTGGTTCCTTTTTCAGCTTGGACCAGGGACACAGCACCACCGCCCACCGGCCTCTGCAGGCGAGGCTCCGAGCACTCCTCCTGGAATCCGTTTCTCATGGTCGGGGACGTCCATGTCCTACACACACGCGCGCTCACACACACACATACACACACACACACACACACGCTCATACACACAAGCCTTTACACACACACACACACGCCTACGTGCATACACACAGGTCTACGCACACACACAAGCCTACACATGCACGCACGCGAGCCTACACATACACACACGCCTGCACACACACGCACACACAATTATACACACGTAACCGCCCAGGAGGAGGGGTAGGCTTGGGGGGACAGGAGCTGTTTCTAGAAACAATAACTCCAATGAGTAGGGTCCTTCGTGATTGCGAAAAACATAATTTGAATTCTAAATTTCAGAATTCAAATTATCTTTTTTTTTTTTTTTTGCTTATTCTATCAATTTTAGTGACTAAAAGTAGTACTTCTGACTGAAGGAAACAACCCCATTCAATAAAACTGGATTTTATTCTGTTTTTGACAATTTGATTCATTAAAGCGGCTGATTCAATTAACCACTGATTCAATTAAACGGCATCCACTGTATAAAGAAACAATTCTGCTTCACTGCATTTAAATTCATTATATATTAAAGCTCAACTAGAAACAGGAGCATTCTTTACTAATAATAAAAGCTGAAAGTCTCTCTATCTGGATGTTTGGATCTTTGTGATGCGCATAGCGCCTTGACCGTTTGGCCGATTTTTATGAAATTTGGCACAACTTTAGTTTGTAGCATGGGGGTGTGCACCTAGAAGCGATTTTTCGAAAATTCAATTTTGTTCTTTTTCTATTCCAATTTTAGGAACATTTTCCCAAACAAAATTATCATGGACGGGTAAATTACCAAGTTATCATAACGTGGAACCGTAACATGGGCAAGCATAGCAAATTGGGGAGAAATTCATCATCCATTATTTGTAAATATACAGGCGAACCAAATGACTTTTTAATTTTCTACTACGGGCAAAGCCGTGCGGGTACAGCTAGTTAGTATATAAGCGAAAAGCAATAACTCCCATTAGATGGTGAACACGGAATCATTGAAACGCATGCGAAGGAACATATTAAGCCTGAGTGCCATTAGACAGCAAACGCAGTCAAAGCAGTTGATGCATTTGAACATGAAATAATTAGTCTTTAGATATAATTCCTAGACATATTAAGTAACAAATATCTGTTTTGCTTCGGGAAGCCTGATTGTTACATATTTGATATGTCTCTAAAGTACTTCGAGTGATTGTGTCAGATTTCGAGCATGACGTAATACATATATCATTTATAGTTATGTAATGAGTTTTCAGTATGTTACAACTAATTTATTTCAATGAATGTATAAATATTGAATTCGGTACCTTAACTCTTTGCATTCAGAGTTAAATGCATAACAGTTTTACAAAAAACAACGGAAGTGAGTTAGTTTATAAAATGTTAACCTTTTTTTTTCTAAAGTTTCAATCTTCTATTGGGTTTTAATTTTCTTTTTTAGTTTTAACAAGAAGGCAGCTCACAAAAACTCAATAGCATCTTCTTTAAAGTACGTAAAAAATATACAAACACATCGAATTAAAAAAACGTGATTTTATTTGCCTACTTTTAAATTGTACAGTCGGACCCCAATTGAACAAATTCATTGGGACCGAAAGTTTTCTACGTTAAATCGGGGTTATCATAATATCGGGGTGTAAACAAATTTAAAAAAAAACTGCACTTACCTTATCTAAAAGCTCTAAAAAGCAACTGCGTAAAAATAACCATAATTGGATAGTGTACACTTTTTTTTTACTCAGCACTAGTGGTACCCGCACGGCTTTGCACATAGTTAAAAATTAAAAGGTCATTCGGTTCGCCTGTATATTTACAAATAATGGATGACGAATTTATCGCCAATTATCTATGTTCATTCGCTCTCCCATTCCACGTTATGATAATTTCGTAATTTACTTGTCCATCTTATAATAATTTTGCTCCGGAAAGTGTTCTTAAAATTGAAACAGAAAAAGAACAAAATCGAATTTTCGAAAAACCACTTCGAGGTGCAGACCCTCATGCTACAAACTAACTTTGTGCCAAATTTCATGAAAATCGGCCGAATGGTCTAGGCGCTATGCGCGTCACAGACATCCTACAGACATCCAGACACAGAGACTTTGAGCTTTATTATTAGTAACTAGTGTTACCCGCACGGCTTTGCCCGTAATAGAAAAAATAAAAGGTCTTTTGGTTCGCCTGTGTATTTACAAATAATGTATGGTGAATGTTCTCGCCAATTGGCTTGTACCCATGATGCGGTTCCACGTTATGATAATTTCGTATCTCGCCAATTTGCTTGTGCCCATGTTACGGTTCCACGTTATGATAATTTCGCAATTTTCCATCTTATATTTATGTTCTTAAAATTGGAATAGAAAAAGAACCACATCGATTTTTCAGAAAATAGCTTCGAGGTGCACACCCCCATGCTACAAACTAACTTTGTGCCAAATTTCATGAAAATCGGCCGAACGGTCTAGGCGGTATGCGCGTCACAGACATCCTACAGACATCCAGACATCCTCCGGACAGAGAGACTTTCAGCTTTATTATTAGTAAAGATAAAGAAGATAAAGTTAAAGATTCTTTCCCATTTTATTAAATTCCTGTGAAAAATGGGCTTAAAATTGGAATAGAAAAAGAACAAAATCGAATTTTCGAAAAATCGCTTCGAGCTGCACACCTTCATGCTACAAACTAACTTTGTGCCAAATTTCATGAAAATCGGCCGAACGGTCTAGGCGCTATGCGCGTCACAGACATCCTACAGACATCCTACAGACATCCTACAGATATCCAGACATCCAGACATCCTGCGGACAGAGAGACTTTCAGCTTTATTATTAGTAAAGAAGATTCCGCAACTTATTACACACTAATTAACTTGAAATTTTAGAGTATTGAGTAATAGATGTTTGACAATTTCCTTGATACTTGAGTCGAAATATTCTCTTTTGAGTTTATGGAGAAAAGAAAATACTGTGTTGTTTACAGCCTGCTGCATGAGATATGTTTTTAGTTTCCAGGCCTTGTAAAGCATTTGAAAAAGTAAGGTTTCATGGGAGTATTATCTCTTTCTGCATCAGAATTGCTATTCAATAATGGGGTCGTTTCCAAAATTTTAAAAGTATTTTTTTTTCTGAAAGAGCATGCTTAAAAACATAGAATCTGACCATTTTTTGAATAATTTCTTTAAGTTTAATATTAAAAAAAATTACTTAAATCGGTGTTCTTCCATCCTTTAACGCTTCTGCCGATGACATCACAAATGATGAAATGCCATTCAGTGTTGCCATTCACGATCCAAAATATTTAATTCGCATTTTTACTTTCTTCTATATCTAATATATAGAAGAAAGTATTGGATTCGTGCAAATTTTCGAATTTCGAATTTTGACGGATTCGAACGTTTTGAGGTGTGCTGAGTCCATTTCGACTATTTTTGGAAAATGTCTGTCTGTCTGTGTGTGTGTGTGTGTGTGTGTGTGTGTGTATGTGTGTCACGTCTGTGTGTGACCAGTTTTTTGTGGCCGCTCTACAGCAAAAACTACCGCATGAAATTGAACGACATTTTGGTACACATATGTGCCCCTATGTGAACTTGTGCCCATTGGTTTTTGGCGCGAATTCCTCCAAAGGGGGTGGAGCAATGGGACGTTTTCTGAGTTACGCGTGCTTGCTATTCCTCAGGAAGTAACTGGCGGAATCAAACAAAATTTGGTCCATATGTTGCCCCTAACAGGAGCAGTTGCTGATTCAATTTTGGTGTCAATAGCTGAAACAGGGGTTGAGTTTTAGAACGTTTTTGTCGTCAATTGTGACTGCTGTATCTCAAGAAATAACGAACGAAATCAAACAAAAATTTTTTGACAAGTAGCCCTTAGTGGGTATAAGAGCTGATTTTATTTTGGTGTCAACAGCTAAAAAGGGGGTAGCGCAATCGCACGTTCTTTTTTTCCATTGTGAGTGCCCTATCTCAAGAAGTAATGCTACGTTCTGGTTGAAATTTGGAATATATGTGAATCCATACGTAAACAGGCTTTGGTTCAATTTTGACTCCAATCGCTCCAAGAGGTGTTGATTTTTTTTTTTTTTTTTTTTTTTTTGCGAATAAAAATAGTTTTATTAATGCAACAATAAGAAAGATAAATCGTAATAGATGGTCGTCTGCGTATTTCTCGTGATTTTAATTGTATGGAAATGATCGGAAATATTATCTCAATGATTTAAAATTTTTAACTGTTGCCATCTTATGTTTGTTAATAAATAAAATATTTGTAATTAATTCAAGAAGGCTTTTAAAGTAACTTTCAATTTTCGCTCTTTGTTTTGTTTTTACAATAATTCATACATTGGGATGGTCGTCAAGTTTTTGCATGTGTAATTTTGTTTTTGTTAGGAATATTGCTTCCTCATCAAGCATGGGGAGGGATCAGAAAAAGGAAAAATATAGAAGAAAGTTTCGTGATGGCCACAGTTACTCACGTGTATTGGCAACGAAAGGGTTGATAGCAAGCGTGAGCGCAATTGTAATTCGCTTCTTGATTATCTTTACGTGGAAATGCGGTAGAAGGATGAGCCATAGTGCATCATTTGTGACGTCATAAAGAACACGCCTTGTTTGAAGAATCGGACATTTTAAAAATTAATTAAAAAATATCTGTTGGGAAAATGAAACTATTCTCTAAATCCATGCTTTTTTTTTTTTTTTTTTTGCTTATTCTATCAATTTCAGTGACAAAAAGTACAACTTTTGACTGAAGGAAACAACCCCATTACCCCCTCTGCCGTCGAAAAGTGCAGACTCCAAGAAAAGTCTTTTTCTGCATCGGACAGTATGGCTATATCAGTTGGAAAACAATCCAATATTTCCTAACTCAAATTAACAAAAAAAATACTTTTTTTCGGCTCTTAAAATAATTTGTTAATTCGAGGTTTATTATTCAGTAAATATTGGTTTTTGCCATCATTTCAATAGGGGGAAAAGAAAAATTCGCTAAATCCCGAAATTCGTTCTATACAGCAGGGGTGCCCATCCTCCCAAAGTTCAATGACGCAAATTCCCCCCCCCCTCCCCAAATTTTTCTCAATCCTCTTTCTCTTTTTATTTATAGCTTTCTTTTTTATTTTATTTATTTTTAAAAATATTTTTAAATAATTTATTTTGAAAAATCGCTTTTATTTATTTATTTTTTAAAAATATTTATTTATTTATTTATTAAAAATGTTTTTAAATTATTTTTTTAAAATAATTTTTATTTATTTATTTAGTTTTAATTATTATTAATATTTTATTAGAAAAGTTCTGTGCTACACCAATAACACACACGCCAACTAAATAAATAAATGAAATAAAATATAAACAGGATAAAATAAAATAAAAAATAACTTGATTTAAAAATAAATCGATAAATAAATTAAAATAAATAAACTTTTAAAAAATTTTAATCCTCCCCCCCCTAATTTTGATGGCGGAACTTGCGCCATAATCCCCCCCCCCCTGTGGACACCCCTGCTATAGAGGTTCGTTAAATCGGGGTCGACTGTAATATTTTTGATCCACACTTCCTTCACATACGCGAGGCATGAGATGCACGTGATTGAGGACATGGACATGATTTGAGAATATTTAATTCAACGAATGTTGTATCTTGATTCGTTGATTCGTTGAAACTGAGAGAAAAATAAAACTGCGCTCGTCCGGTACCGTCAAATATTTGGGATCGTAGATATTTTCATTATGATTTCATTTCTCGATGATCATTGAAGTCCTTTCTCTGCTGAAATCGTACTTTTTCCTTCTCATTTCTTCTCATATACTGACTATTTCATATCACTGGTTACACCCGTGAAATCCGCTAATATATTAAACAATTTTCTTTTTAATAGGATCCGAGTTCAAAATCTTCATTAAAGGTGCCCACATCTCTTAATTTTTTTTTCCGCAACCGATTCTAATGCTTGCAGTAAGTTTTTTACGTCCAAGTTTTTTTAAATCGTGCATGAAATATTCTTGAAGCCAAAAGTTACGAATGTATTCAGAAGCTATTAAATTTTCCCAAATTTTTTGATATACTCAAAATAACTTTCACTATTATCGGTTTTCCAGGAAAAATGTTTGAAATTCTCTCGTGGGCAATAATGTTTAAGACATTTACTAGTTGAAAAAATGCGATTAAAATGACGCAAATCAAGAAATCGCTCAAGAAACACCTTTGCTTGAAATTTAATACTTTCAACACCACGATATAGTGGGAGCATTTTACCCGTTGTTATCTTCTATATATATATATAAATGAATGTTTGTCTGTATGTCATCCATGAACTCAAAAACTACCCGGCAGATTTGGCTGAAACTTTCACCGTTTGTTATTTTTGGTACTGGGAATGTTAATAGACCAGTTCGAAAAAAATCTGATCGATAGTTCCTTTTTTATTCCAATTTAAGTCACAATCCATTGGATAAATACGAATAAAATTATCGGCTGCAGAAATTAATTCGCGTGAAAGATCTCATTGATAAGAAGTTAGCTGTTGCCACTTTTCTTGAGTTTGAACAAAAAAATTCTTTCTTTATTGCTTTATGGCTTTTCATGCAACGGGGGGATTTAAAACTTTTTCTATTTGATATTTTTAGCGATTGATTGATCTTGCAAACTGCGTGAGTACAAAATTTGAGTATAGTCACGGCTTCACTTGATATGTGGACCGATTATTATGAAAATTGCTATATATGTGTATTTTTCCACGGAGAAGGTGCATAATATGATCATTGAAGCCACTCGCCACCAGGTGGCACTGCAGAGTAGCAACTTCTGCCCCGTACAACCGATTGTCATGAAAATCAGTATAATGATGTATTTTTTTGTTGGGTACAGCTAGTAATATATAAAAATCTTCTGTGCGGATGTGTGTCCCCATAAGGCTTTTAAACGGCTGGACCGATTTTGATCAAATTTTTTGTGTGTAATTAAGTTGTGGCAAGCATGGTTTCGAAGCGCGATGGATTGAATCGGAAACGTTTTTTTTCATTAATTAAATAATTTAAACATTGAATGCCACGGAAATATGAGATGCATGTTCGAGGCGCCTGGGGACTCCGCCCCTTATCCTCAGGTGTGAACTGCTAATGGAGAATTTCCCCGAGGGGAGACGTTGGCTGCTATTGGCAAGAATGGTAGCCGTTTGTTGATTCCGGAGGGAAAGTGCACGGGAAAGAGGGGTTGAAAAGGTACATGATATGAGAGAGGGAGAGGAAAAAAAAACAGACAGATTAGTCCAAGTTGCTAAAAACTTGGACTATGGAGGATAATTTATTTAAAATATTTTCCTGACTTTTTAAGATAGGGAGGATTGACTTAAGGGTCGTTATGACATTGAATGGTTATTTCTCCCAAATGATTAATATTTATTTTAACCTATTGTTGAGCGAGAACTGAAATAAACATCTAACCCGTTGCCAAAGGACAATAAGAAAGTCAGCTCTGCTTTTTGTAATGAAATTTCCTACTGTGTTATGTCAATTGAGAATAGATAAAACGTAGAGAGAGAGAGTGAAGCCTTTATTTCTTAAAAGCAACGATTTTAGTTCCCGTGATATATTTTAATGTTGGAAGGTTCACGCAAAACGTTGTAGTTGAACCATATGACCGGATCGGTGCTTTATGTTTTTCCTAACCAAATGATTAGAAAGTACCGAACCTAGCAACATTTGTTTCTTGGCTGAAATGAAGTTTTGGCATCAATGTCAAGAATATTTGAAGGATTATCTAACTTATTAGTACATTATTAAAGGAAAAGATGATGGAATTTAAAGACGAAACAAATTTTATTTTCGTCCCGATAAATTACAGCAGGGTAGTTCTGTACACAAAAGATCAGTGCAGAGGAAGATCCTTATCTTTGGTGGAAAGTACAAGTTAGGCAATATATGAAGTTTAAAAAGTTTTCGTTCAAAAGATCGGACCGCTAATTGTCGGAGTTAGCTTCGCTCACTGATCGGCTGGATTACAGTAACGTGGTATCTTGGCGACTTTGGATATAAACAATAGAGTTGCGTGATCATTTGTTTATATTTTAAAGCTACTGTTAATGTAATTGATTGTATTTATTGTTAAGTTGGCGAAATATTTCAACTTGCAAAGAATTGTTTTTCATTTTTAAAGAGTTTTTAATCATTTTAGTTGAAGAATGTGTTTATTTTGCGTCGGGAAGGGGGGGGAGGGATGGGTGATTTTCGCTTAATCAGAGAACTGTTTTTACCTTTATCATTTTTTAAAACGATATCCTTCTGATTGTTTTATTCTTTTTCATATGAGGGATGTTGCAGCGGGATTTTTCGTTTGTTCTAGATGGGTAGCTAGTTTTTCACACTTAATATCTAAGGACACTTTTTATCCTTTGAGTATGGCTGAAGGAACAAGCCATCAAGTACGGGAGAAAAAATAGTTAATAAAACAACTGCTCAGTGGGCATTAGATAAATCAAGTTGTAATGAGTATACGCACTCTGACACCAAGCAGCTTAAAACATTTTCCTTTTATTAATTTTTTTTCAACAAAACGGTTCAAACACTTGATAGTTTATTGAAATTTTTTAACTTTTCAATTTACAAAGTTTGAACAGAACAACGTCTGTCGGGTCCTCTAGTCCTCATACAAATAATAGCCGATGAGGAAGTTACCCGCGAGTTTTAACAATGAAACTCGCGGAACGGCATTTGATAATACGTTTTGGTAATGTTTAAACATGCAGGGAAATGTTTTATCGTGACAAGGCTGAACTCGATCCGGTGACTTAACTGTTTTACTTGTAAGACTTTCATTTTAGGAGAATAAAGAAACGTAAAAATGGTCAACAATGACCGCTATCTACTGGAGTTAATGTTTAATCCACTGGAGTTAGGATTAAACTATCAAATTTAACTTAAAATACCAAAATATCACCAATCAGGCAATCACTGCGTTCAAATGTACATAAAGGGTGTCCCAAAATTAACGCAAGATTTGAATTTGCCACAATTTTTGCTGTGGATTGTTGTCAGCCACGGAAAAAGAACAATTTGACAGCTGGGAGTTTAGGGTTAGTAAAAATGGAGTGTTATGCTATTATACAGCCAGCGAAACAATTCAATCACTGCATAAGGAATTTCCTGTTCGTGTACTCTCTCGTTTCGGTGATATGAAAATTGTACCCTAGATCGTGTGATTTTACATCATTAGACTTCTCCCTATGGGGTTACTTGAAGTCAAACGTCTATGTCAGCAATCCCACAACCACCTGCGCATTGCCTAATTGCGATATCGAGCGCCAATAACAGTAAACTGCTTGACCCGGCCAAACTTCATTATTTTTCATTATTTTTCAAATAATTGTTCGATAATGAAAACTCTTTATAGAATCGAAAACGCTCCATTTGTAATAACCCTAGACCCTCAGCTGCCAAATTGTCCTTTTTTCAAGATTGCCCACAATTTATTGCAAAAATGGCGGCAAATTTAAATCTTGCGTAAATTTTGGGACACCCTTTAGAAGCAAATTTTCACCCGTCATACCATGACGGGCGACTTTCTAGTAAATAAATAATTGTACTTTACTGCAACTGAAAACGATAATTGTTTACGTTCAACAAGAAACTAAAATATTAGTATCCAAGCGAATAGCAATAACTCGCGTCAAATAGTGAACATAAATCACCGAAACACATGCGAAGTGACATATTAGCCAGAGGACAATTATACTGCAATCGCCGTCAAAACAGTTGCAGCAGCCGGACATAAAATAATGAGTCTTTCGATACAATTCCTTGAAACATCGAGCAATAAATATCTGCTCTAGGAAAGCTTGGGGATCATTTGATACGGTCCAAACACACTTCGGGGGATCGTGTCAGATTTCGAGTTTGATATAATATGCATCATTCACAGTTGAGTAATGAGTTTCAGTGCGTCACAACCAATTTATTTCGAAGAATGTATTAATCTTAATTTTGGTGTCTTAACTAATTTGTGTTTTGAACTGAAAGCATGACGAATTTCTTGAAAACAATGTGAGTGAATGAAAATTTAAAACTACAACAATGGGGTTGTTTCCTTCAGTCAAAAGCAGTATTTTTAGTCACTAAAATTGATAGAATAAGCAAAAATAAATAACTTAGACTCAGAAAATACATTAATTTTCCCAAAAATTTATTTTTTAAGATTATTTTTTAAAGAGAGAAAATAAGTCAAAATTAAGAGAAAAGGTAACTTACCCCATGTTTTTGACCAAGCTGTTTCAGAAAAAAAAATATTTTTGAGAAATGAGAAACAACCTAATTAAACATTTTAATAACAATTACCTGCATTTATCTTAAATACATAAATAGTTTCAAAAATAACGACACATTTTCATAAAGACACTAACGCAATATTTTCTTTCAAAAGTGTTCGAAGAAATGCTCTCCTTACCAGGAAGCCATAAGATGGTGTAAATCAATGGTTAAAAAAATAGCGATGAAAAATGTATAGTAAAACATGTTTCTCTCCCCCCCCCCCCCCACGATGCATAAATTACACTACCCAATACCAAAACTCAAAACTTAACCCAGCTCAAAAATAGCTCTTTTTGAAGTATTTTGCCTCGCTGAACACGATAACTAGCATAAAAAGCTGAGATTAGCTCTGGTTCTCAAAATAGAAAGCCAACTGGGGAAGTAAAATCTCACTAATGCTCTTTTTTTCCCGGCAGATAGAAGCCCCCCCCCCCCCTCTCCCATGGGACTGACGTCTTCTAAACTTCGATCCCTGATGGAAATAAAAAATCTCACTACATAAAACTGAAATGGACTTTAAGAAATTTAAATTATGAGAAAGAAATATCTAAAATGAGCCGTTAGTAGACTTCTTCGTCCATTTATGCCCATTCTGATGAGAATAATGAGGAACTTCGTGAAAGCTGCGAACAAAAATGGTTTTCCTACACCTTAGAGCAGAGTTTTCCAACCGTGGTCTGCGGACCCCCGGGGGTCTGCAAGTCCATAGCAGGGGGTCCGCGGTGCTATCCAGCTAAAATGTCAAATATAATTAAGATTGATGGACGAGTAACGATATTTTAATTCAAAAAACAAAGTACATTTATCTTCTTTACTAATAATAAAGCTGAATGTCTCTCTGTCCGGAGGATGTCTGGATGTCTGGATGTGTGTAGGATATCTGTAGGATGTCTGTAGGATGTCTGTGACGCGCATAGCGCCTAAACCGTTCGGCCGATTTTCATGAAATTTGGCACGAAGTTAGTATGTAGCATGGGGGTGTGCACCTCGAAGCGATTTTTCGAAAATTCGATGTGGTTCTTTTTCTATTCTAAATTTAAGAACAAAACTATCATAAGATGGTTAAATTACGAAATTACCATAACGTGTAACCGTAACATGGGCACAAGCCATTTGGCGAGATACGAAATTATCATAACGTGTAACCGTAACATGAGTACAAGCCAATTGACGAGAAAATTCACAATACATTATTTGTAAATACAGGCGAACCAAAAGACCTTTTAATTTTTCTGTTACGGGCGAAGCCGTGCGGGTGCCACTAGTAAGGAATAAAAAAAGTTCTTGCATAAGTACACGCAGGACGCAGCCCCCCCCCCCCCCCAACCACACTCAGAAGTAACAGATTACCAACACATTAATTTATTTTGTGTACAAGACGAAGTTCATATTGTTACAAAACCATTTTTAGAAAAATGCAAGTATTGGGGCACATTTTTACAGTTAGGATATTAAATTCAAATTTAACTTTTGCTCCAAAATTTTCAAGATTAATAGTTAATATCCAAAATGCTAATACGCCATTAAAATACATCACATATGAAAAATTAACACATTTAAACTGAGCTAAGTGTTTTGCTCACTAACTTCAAAAGTGCATTTTTATTAGCTAACTTGTTGTAGAAATTTGGTGATAACATATCTATTCCTAATTGAATTTCAAATAGAATTTTACTTCCATAGCTCAAAATAATAATGCAAAAAAAAACCAGACAAGAGCTCTGAAAACATACACAACAATGAATAAATAAACTAAAAGAAAAAAAAAGCTTAAAAATATATTAGAAAAATGTACATTTAACTATGTGAAATCATTTTTTTTTTTTTTTTTTTGGTGCGCGAGCGCCGGGGGGAGGGAGGGGGGGGGGGGTGCGCGAAGTTCGTAATTTTTCCGGAGGATGTCCGCGGAGGTCTGAAGTTTCGGTACCTCTTAGTAGGCCTTAGAGGAAAATTTTGTAAGGTATATTGAAGTTAAGGCTAAGGAGAGAATTTGTAACGGCCCTGCAAACACGCGCAATTATGAAAGTCACTATTTTTGATTTTAACAAAAAATGTAGAACTAAAAACAGTTGGTTGAAAAATCCCTACAGGAGTTCTGTGACCATTGATGAACTATATTGTTACAAATTCTGTAAATAGTAAATATTTTTATGATTAATTTGTTGTAATCTGACTAAATTTGGCGTTATTCCATTAACTGTCATCTAAAATTATCTTAGTAACGTAACCAGTAAATAGTTTCTTATAATGAATATACATCCCCCTTATATTCGAATGAATATAAGGGGGTCCCATTTCTGATTGATAAGATTCGTAAATGGAATAAAAAGTAAATATGAGAAATTGGTAGAACGTAGTAGGATTTTCTGGATATTTCTTTGCTGGGTATAAAACGCCCAGCGTCTTGTGAATGAGGGAAAGAGTTAGTTTGCCTTTTAATCGTCTGGGTCTCAGCCGTTGGCTGGAGAGAGTGTATTCGCTTTGTTTTATGAAGGCTTTGCGCTGTGTTTTTGCGTATTTTGATGTAAATACGTGTGCTACCGTTGAGTTTACGGTGTTTATTGATATTTGCCTAATTGCTATGGTTAATTTAGCAGCTGTTAACTACATTTCTTGTACATAGTTGTAAATAAATCTCCCGTGTTTTCTCAAGAACTGTTTCTTCATTCAAGAAAGTTTGAAGTTGCACCGAACTCGTAACAATATGTTTCCGAAACTCTATTTCGTTCACTTCTTCCGTCACATTTTTCTTAAAAACTGTAGAGCTATGATCGATGAGCATGAATAAAGGTTTCCCTAAGTTACTATGGATCACCGATATGAGGGTCATTGGGCTGAGTTAATGCGCCAAATGATGCTGAACAGAGGTAATACTTCTTTGACGTACAAGAAGCAATCGAAAACTAAGCGTTTGCAGCAATAGGGAAAAAGCAACCGCTGCTATCGAAAAAATAAGCATTGTTTGATGTAACAGGACCTATAATAACATTTATTGAGCAGGATTCTCTGTTTTCTTATTAACCCCCGACACACAAAGGAAGGGGGTAATACGTTCAGGGTTGCCAGACGTCCCGGATTTCAAGGGACAGTCCCGTATTTTGAAAAATTGTCCCGCGTCCCGGGGAACTTCCATACGGGACGGCTAAAGTCCCGTATTCTAACTAATAACATTATTTTACAGAACGAGACATTTGTTTTAAGAAAAAAAATTAAAGTAAAACAAAAAATGTGAAATAGTGAGCAATAAGAAAATCATGTGGCAGTCAGCAAACGCAAAAATTATTTTCCATCTGATTTGGTTTGTTTGTTTTTGTTTTGGCGGCAGAGCATGAGGACTGAATGGTTGCTTCTTTGCTCATTGACTATAGTGGAAATATAATTTCTGTGCATGCGTCGTCAATCGCAAAGAAATTGATTTTTATACTTTTAAAAGCGACATTTTGCGAGGTTTAATGCTTTGTTGCGATTGAATTTTTCAGATTGCTCATGATTAGACGTCTCAAAAATATCTCTCCCCCCCCCCCTTTTCACTCCTGGAAGCCTGTCCCGTATTTACTGTTCTTAATTCTGGCAACCCTGAATACGTTTGACGTGTCTGTGTATGTGTGTCTGTCTGTGGCCCTCTAGCGCCTAAACGGATGGACCGATCTTGAAAAAAAAAAAAAATTGTTCGAAAGGAGATTTGATCGGGAGTGTTCATAGCTAGGTTGCATCTTTGGATGACATGAATTTAACGAAGATATTAATTAAAAACCTCTAAAAGTTTTTCGCGATTTTTGCAGTAAAAACATAGTTAAAAAAATTTTAAATTTAAAA
Organism: Uloborus diversus; assembly: GCF_026930045.1. NCBI lineage: Eukaryota > Metazoa > Arthropoda > Arachnida > Araneae > Uloboridae > Uloborus > Uloborus diversus. The sequence goes on from NC_072736.1 coordinate 158,478,854, forward strand.
TCAAAATTTTTCCGCGTCTGATAGATTGTGTTTGGAACTTCCATTTTCATAGTATTCAAATTATAACGTTTTTTAAAAGCAGATAACGGCTAAGCCTTTATTCACGCGATAGTTCCCCGAATTCATTGTTGGCCGACAAGGAAATGAAAAGCAATGATTTAAAATTGTTTTCTGCTGCCAGTTTCTATTTAATAGAAAATAAAATACTTGACATTGATTTTTAATAATGTAAGGCTTTTTAAAGGATTTTCAATTTTCCCTCTTGATTCTACAGTTGCGACTCAGTCGGGTTTTTTTTTTTATTTTTAATTTTATCGTTGTTAACTTTACCTTGAAATCTATGTGCGGTTGTTGCGTATATTTTTCCAGTGTTCTTGAAGACATCTGTGTGTGTGTATCTAGAAAGCAAAAACCGATTAAAAAAAAAAAAAAAAAATCCCAAATTTCATTCACATTCGGTTTTTTTTTTTTTTTTTTTTTTTTTTTTTTTTTTTTTTTTTTTTGACCCAAAATTAGTAGGAATTGACTGTTTAAAACCAGGAGGCAGACAAAAAGGTATTTTTTGTTGTGTAGTATTTTTTACCCTTGTGTCTCTGTTATCTAAATAGGAAGGCTTTCGAATTCGCTTCAAACACACGTTGTTACAAAAAGCTTGTAATGACGAACAAGTATAGAAAATATCTTTTTGATTTGAACAATTGTTTGTTCACATTTGAACAGTTCAAAAAGGAAAAGGAAAAATTTAAGGCAAATATAATTCCAGAATTCCAAGGCAGATTTGCTTGAAATAAACTTTGATAGAAAGCTCTTGATAAAATAATGTTTAGAAAAGGTATTTTTGATTTGAACAATTTTTCGTTCAGTTTTGAACAATTCAAAAACTTTACTAATAGCGGAACTAGTAGGAAAACTTAAGGTCAATAAAAGAGATCCTCAATTTGGGGGTGGATTTGCTTAAAACAAACTTGGATGGAATAAGATCTTGACGATGAACACGTATAGAAAAGCTTTTTTGATTTAGTTGTTTTAAGGGGTTTTTTTTTTTTTAATGAGCAACTAAATTTTTTTTAAACTTTGACGACAAAGTGTCCTGGTTGATATCTTTTGAATCAGGTGGGGACAGACAAACAGACCCACATATCTCCATCTCAAATTATTACCTTTAATTTTGATATTTTGCAAAAGTTTTTCTTTGTCTTTAATTTCTGTTTTTTTTTAACTTCTTTACCGATATTTTGTCGAAGTAAAAAAAAAAATTCCTTTCTTCTATGCTTATTTTCTTCGAAATATTTAAAGGCTGTTATTCTGATTATTTATTTATTTTATTGCGAAGCAATATACACTTCCCAAAAATACACGATGGAAAGCTTTAGCATGAAAGTAAAATTTAAGGCGAAACTATTAAAGAGGCATTTGATGGGAATGGGAGAGTTTACTTGAGATAACCAAAATGCTGTAGCACCGACGTCAAACTCATCTAATGTTTAAGTCGGTTCATTCACAAATCAAAATGTCATTGTACAGTGCGAATTTTGTTCCGCTGGTATAGCTCGCAGAGTTGTATGCTATACGGAACATACTTTTTGGCCAAGTAAGTACATATTCCTTCTGTTATAGTGATAAAGTTAGACTAGACATTTTTGCCCCCAAAAAAATAAGCATTTTAATCTTTATTATCTTTACTAATAATAAAGCCGAAAGTCTCTCTGTCTGGATGTCCGGAGGATGTCTGTAGGATGTCTGGACCTCTGTGACGCCTAGACCGTTCGGCCGATTTGCATGAAATTTGGCACAAAGTTAGTTTGTAGCATGGGAGTATGCACCTCGAAGCGAGTTTTCGAAAATTCGATGTGGTTCTTTTTCTATTCCATTTTTAAGAACAAAATTATCATAAGATGGACGAGTAAATTATGAAATTATCATAACGTGGAACCGTAACATGGGCACAAACCAATTGGCGAGAAACGAAATTATAACGTGGAACCGTAACATGGGCACAAGCCAATTGGCGAGAAAATTCACCATACATTATTTGTAAATATACAGGCGAACCAAAAGACCTTTTAATTTTTCTATTACGGGCAAAGCCGTGCGAATACCACTAGTTTAAAATAAACATGCAATAGGATCTGAAAAGAATAAAAAACAACGTTTAGTTAATATGTTATGTTTACCTTTTAACTGTTTGCTGTTCTGCTGTTGTCAGACATATTATCATCGGCAAGTTCACGGATTCTGCATTGAAAAAAATGGTTCCTTGCAACCCTGAAACACGGTGTAAGCGCCTTTCTCACTAAATTCTGCATTAATATTTTGATTTTTACTTTTTAATTTAAGCGCAAAGGTATTTATTTAATTTTTAGGTATTCAAATCGTTTAAAATTTATTTGGATGCTTTTTCTTACAAGTAACTTTTGCCTTACCCCCCCCCCCCCCGCTCATTAGTCACCTTCCTTCCTCACACACCTAATATTCCATAAAATAACTTACGCTGTAGCTATGTATTCATTTTCTGTCAAAAATAAATAGATCATTTTGTCAGCTTTTCTGCAAAAATCGCGCCTAAAGGAATTAAATACCAGGCTAAGATCACATGAGGATAAGCAATCTTTTGAAATTTAGTATTCTTTGGGACATGGGTATACTTTCAATTCCCTTTTGAACACTTTTAATCTCAAACTAATGTTGCCTACAGCAAAATTGAACCGATTCCATAAAACGAATATGCTTTCTTCCTCCAAATCAAGAAACTTCTATTGAACAAATTTACTACGGAGTTTGGTAAAACTGGAACTATCACTTGAATAAAAGTTCAAATATATGCAACAGAAATCCTAACTCTCTGCGCTCTCAGCACAAACAATTTCAGTTCTTGAAACGAAAAGAAAAAACGTGTCCTGTTACGATTGACATATTTCATTAAATTCACAATCTCATATCCTCTTTTATAAAAATCTTACTTTCAATTTTCTACATGTTGACATTCGATAAATAGTATATCGGTTGCAAATGTTTTTTTCGCTTCCTTTTCCTTGTTAAAGCATTTTTTTTTCACAAATATAAATATTTAAAACAAGCAAATAAGTAGTTGACGTCTCAACACAGTTTCTATTCTAGAAGAAATGCTTATAAAATTTGTCTTTCAGAAATCGCAATGAAAAATTTTCATTCGGAGAAATAAAATCTCTGTCAAAAATGATTATTTTTATAAACCAAATGTTCCAACTTGTTTCAAATTAAATTTGGAAAAGTTCTTTGAAAAAAAATCCTTTTCCATTGAAGCCCGCAAATGAAATATACTGGAGTTATTTTTCAAGAAGACGAAATAGTCTTTTCTACGAAATTAAAGCGAATTAAATTAAAAAAAAAACATATTTAAGGTTAGAAAACGTTTTACAGAATTTTCTTTTTATACTTTTCTTTTAAACTAGTTAACTCTCTTTTGTGAAAAATAGATTTCATCTACTTCCAGTTAACTGCAAAATGTAAGAAATGGTAATCGTAAAATAATCAAATTAATTTCGAAGAACAGAATAAATTATAAAACGTTAAAGCAGGTCATTACAAGTGTTCTATACGGGCATTGCACATGGTGCTATATGAGTGCTTTAAGCACAAAATAATACTGTCAGAACTACCAAATTCTACTCAACATCAGATCAAGATCAAACAAACAAGTTCAGTTCGGAATCCAACGAGCCCCATTTCTTTCCAACTTTTGTTTTTCAATGTAGGCAAAATCTTTACTTAGTTGAACAACGATTCAAGGTTTTTTTTTTTTTTTTTTTTTGAGCAATCACGATTGCTTATTGCTTTCATTTGACTGTTTTGATGTGCTATCATTTTATTTTCCCGCCAGCACCCTCTGCAGCATCACCGTCGACCGGCTCCTTGCGATGCTGCTCCTCTAGCGAAAGCCATCTCCAGGTTGCGTCAATATCCTGCACTTACACGCATACATACACGCACGTACTAACAAACACATACACAAACACATACACACACACGCATACATACACAAACACATACACACACGCATACATACACAAACACATACACACACGCATACATACACAAACACATATACACACACGCATGCATACACAAACACATACACACACACGCATACATACACAAACACATACACACACACGCATACATACAGACACCTACACACTCACATACACACACCTACACACTCACATACACACACCTACACACTCACATACACACAACTACCCACACACTCATGCCTGCACACAGACACAAACACACATGCCTACACACACATACACAATACACATCCCCCCTACCACAAACACTCATACACAAAACTACCCACACACTCATACCTGCACACAGACACAAACACACACGCCTACATACACACACACACTCGTGATTGCGAAAAACATAATTTGAATTCCAGAAGTCAAAATTCAAATTAATTTTTTTTTTCATATGACTAGTCGATTTTTGGATCAGAGGGTTACAAAATCCAAATGGTCATTTAAGAGTGAAGATGGATAATCCGACAAACACAATTTCTTATCTCACCACCCTATCTTCCACATGTTTTATTTTTTAATATTTGTTAATTTTTTTTCTTAAATTTGACAAAAGAAGGAAATATTTTTTTACAATGCATTAAACTATCCATCATTTCTTTATTCATTTACTTTTACGGAAAAGTAGGATAAAAATGAAAAATGCATTTGACTTCTTCTACACAAAAGTATTATGCAATATGACATGTTATCAATAGTGCAGTGTGCTTTTTTTTTAACACGCTTATATTAGCTTCACCTGTATGTATGTATGTTTGTATGTATGTATGTATGTATCTTGTAACGGAATCTTGCAGCTCAAATTTCGCCCACTTCCTACGATCGGATTCTTTTGAAATTTGGCACGCGACCTCAGACCCGATGACAATGCAATATACTATAATCAAATTAATTAATTAACTCTTTTAATTGTTAGTTTCCTCCTATTTTAATCAATATTTTGGCATAAATCAAACAATGTGAAAAAGGAAAAATGAAAAAAAATACATTATAAAATGCTCGCAAAAATTATTTAAAAATATCTATAAAAACCTTTAATTTTTCTGCATCAGACAAAATTTGTTCCAATGTTCCAAGGTAATTAGAACATGAAATATAATTGTTTTTAACTGATTTCATGCCAAAATTTAGGTGAGCCTTCAATTGGAAATTCATTGCTGATCAGACCATTGTTGAACAAAACTTTTATTCAAATGCATCTCAAATTTTCAAAGTAATATAAATATGATTTCCGCAAACATACATCGATGACTCACAGTAGCTTCCCATCGGGGTGCCCTTGTCTTAACTTTAAGGTATTACCTCGCACTCGTTTTATAAATAATTTCGTCGCCTGATAATTCTCCAACATAAGACGAAAAAACAGAAAAATAAAATAATAGTTTAAAAAACTTAAAAAAAAAAACACGCTTTCGTAGCAAAATGAACTAAAAAGTGAAAAATAATCTTTGGATGATAGTAGTTGACCAATCACTTAATTTTAATGTAATACAAAAAAGCGTGGGGGGCTTCTTATCAGTTGTCTTGAATTTCTTCCATTTGTTATCCAAGCAAATATGTAAATAGACAGCACCCCACGCTTTTTTGTATTACATTAAAATTAAGTGATTGGTCAACTACTATCATCCAAAGATTATTTTTCAGTTTTTAGTTCATTTTGCTACGAAAGCGTGTTTTTTGTTAGTTTTTAAACTATTATTTTTTTTTAACCAGATAGGGTTACTTTTATTATAGAGCAATATTTTCCGGAAAAGCTCTTTCTGGTTTAAAAATTTGATGTAAAGAACTATAAGAGGGCTACTTTTGACAAGTCAGTGTTCCTCCTATTCTGTGTTATTTGTTCTCATTTTACATGTATATCTCTAATAATTGGACGTAGTTTTTACATTAAAAATCTTGACAGAATTCCATGCTTGTTTTTTTATTCAGTCAGAAGACGAAAATATTATACAAATCAATAATTTTACCACACGCATTTCCAGAGTACAGTACTTGGAACCCTTAAAGCTATTTTTTATTCCCAAAAAAAAAAACAGTTATTGTTTCTAAGAAAAAATTATGAGAAACTTTCAAAACTTGATTTTCGGAGCATTTGTCTGTTATAAAACACTACATAGAACTACATTCACAAAATCGTACATTTAAACGCGTTTCAAGAACGTGACCTTGAAATGAATTAGTGAAACGTAATGGGAATTTCTTTATGTGTTTGCAAAATAAATTTCCCAATATTTTGTAAACTACTATCATTGGTACATGCAGAATTTTAAACATTGCTCTGGTTTGAGTGCGACACGTTAAAAGGCGACAGACAATGCATATTATATCTACTAATTAGTGTTTTTAACCAGATTTTCTTTCTTGAATTTTCAATTTCTTTTTGTGGGCTTCTAATCATTAAATTTGAGACATTAGTAAAAACCTTTATTAAAAGAGAATACTGAGAATTTTCCCATAGGAACCTTAAGTTCAAAAAAAAAAAAAAAAAAGCGAAGGAAAAGAGTACTTTTAATTAAAGAGAGATATTTAAAAAGCATTTTAGAAAGAGACATTTTATGATATTGTGCATATGTAAATTTCTTCATTTATACTCTTCCCGAGGTAACGCCTCTGGGATTGCAGTTTAATGCTGCGGTCTCTGGTACGTGCGGGAAAAATTGTAAGATTGGGGCGGCATCATGTATAACCAAGTAAAACTACACCAATAAATTAAGTGAAATTCAGATTGTGTTAGCCTCAGCTATTTTTCACTTTAGTTACAGTCCACTTACCAGCGACCAGCACTTATTGAAAATTAGTTTGCAACTAAAAACGCTTTTTTACACATTTACATATTTGTAGAATAATTTAAAGTCGTAAATACAATATAACTTTTTAGTATGATGTCAAATCAGCTCACGTAAAAAAAATTTAAAGTAAAAAACATATTCATTTTGACTTTCAAAAAACAGAACCGAACGAGTATATAAATGGTAACTTGTTGTAAAGCTAAACATTACTAAGATGAAATAAATTTGCAGCAGGCTCTCTGTTTAACGACGCTCTATTTAACGACTTTCTCTATTTAAAGACGACTTTTCAAGGTCCCGAGTGCTCCACTGTAATTTTAAAAGCATTCTGTTTAAGGACACATTCTACTTAAGGACGGTTTTTTTTTCGTGATCCGTCGAAAGTCGTTAAGTAGAGAGCCAGCTGTATTTATAAAAATTGAGGAAACCTTTAAGTAGGAAAAAATATTGTTGAAAAAAATTATGAACAGATAGTACAAACACTTTTTCGTAATGGATTTTTTAAGTTTTGTGTCATTTATTTATTTTCCTAAGTGTGCCTTATCGTAGAGAGACGATAAAAATCACTTAACACTACGGAGGGTAATCAAAAAAACATTATATTTCTTTGGTGTGACTTAATGAAAGCGAACGTTTTTTCCGCGTTTCACAAATTGAAATTCCATGCTATGACTTTACGTCTCATTCAATAGTCTTATTTTACCATTGATTCACACTTCTCTCAGTGGTATTTTTTCGCTGAAATATACCCCAATGGGGTTGTTTCCATTAGTCAAAAGTACTACTTTTAACTACTGAAAATGATAGAATAATCAATAATAATAATAATAATAATAATAATAATAATAATAACATGGAACCAGAAAATACTTTTATTTTCCCAACAGTTATTTTTTAATTATTTTTAAAATGTCCTATTTTTCAAACAAAGCGTGGCCTTTATGACGTCACAAATGATGCACTTTAGCGCATCTTTCTACCGCGTTTCCTTTCCACGTTATGATAACCAAGAAGTAAAATTGCGCTCTGCGCTTGCTATCAACTCTATCGTTGCCGATATACGTTAGTAAAGATGCGAATTAAATATTTCGCTCTGTGCACATGGCATTTCATCATTTGTGATGTCATCGGCAAAAGCGTAAACAATAAAACCGCGCACCGATTAAAGTATTTTTTTTTTAAATATTAAACTTAAACAAATTATTTAAAAAATGGTCAGATCCTATGTTTTTAAGCATGCTCTTTCAGAAAAAAGAACTTTTAAAATTTTGGAAACGACCCCATTAAGAAACAAATTTTTGCGATTTCTTAAATGTATTATTATTTCTTTTAAATTATAAAACTGAAATTACCTTGTTATAAAATAATCTTTCGTTCACGCCAATTTTCGCTTCGCTGAATAAGGAAAGAAATTGAAACATAGTTTCTAACTTTCACATAATCTGTGTGTGTTTTTTTTTTAAACAACTACACAATATTGTTTTCAATTTAAATTTAGCAATTCATAAATATTTAATCCTCCCAAATAACGGATTAAAATACACTTTTCCAGACCTCTAGGATTTTCTATGAAATGTTTATTTCGTTAAAAATTAACTGTAATTTGTGCAGATGTGGTTTTCGGGAAAGATCGTTCGATTTATTTCAGCACTTAATAACAATTAAATAATAAACAAAATGTTAATACAATGAAGGCATAGTCAAGACATTAGTCAATAAGTTAAGATCTTGCTTCACTAATATTTAAAAAGTTCTTCGTAATGTTGTTTCTTGAATTATGTTTTTAATATAAGGTTTTATTGAACTAAAGTTCCAGAAAATCATGCAATGAGAATTTAGTAACATCTATTCTACTTTAAACTGCACCATACAAAACATAAAAAGTTTTTAATTTTTTATTTTCTGCTTGAAGAACTAATGCTAGAAAAGTTGGTAGTTTTAAAAGTATAAAATTCAAAACGTCTACATTATTTATTTTTAAGAAAGATTTTTCAAACAATCAAAAATGTTTTGTAATCAATTTCGTTTTCCAAAAAAGAGAGAGAGAGAGAGAGAAATACAATGGTTAAATAATTTTCAAGTTAAACAAATATTTTTATAAGCATTACAGAATATCAAGCTTTTTTTTTTAATATGCGAAGATTGGTATAGCATTTTTTGTTTGAAAATCAGATGCTTTTTTTTTACACAGTTTTTCTTCAGAAACATATTGCAAATTTCACAGTTGTTTTGGAAGACTAGTCAAAACAATTTACCTACATCAAAAGGGAAAAGTTTTCTCGCAACAATAATTAAATTAACTTTAAAATTTTTGGACTGAAAAGTTGATTTTTTCTTTTTTCACACCCGTGAAACTTTCCCAACATTCCAAACACTAAATCAGAAGAACAAATGTTCCAAATGGACTCAGCACACCTCAAAACGTCCCAAAACCGTGAAAATTATACACATAAGATATAGAAAAAGTAAAAATGCAATTCGATTGGCGTAATCAATGCATAGCAGTAACTGAGACAGAAAGCAGAGTTCCAGTTAAATTTACCAGACCTCTACCTCTATGTCCCGTCAATCTAAATGTGACCATCGTTTTCCGCCATCACTTAGCACATTTTGGATGGATTTATATATACATATGGCTCTCAATATATATATCTTTACTAATAATAAAGATATATCGGGATCTCTGTCTGTCTGGATGTCTGGATCTCTGTGACGCGCACAGAGCTTAAACCGTTCGGCCGATTTTCATGAAATTTGACACAAAGTTAGTTTGTAGCATGGGGGTGTGCACCTCGAAGCGTTTTTTCGAAAATTCTATATTTTTCTCTTCATATTCTAATTTTAAGAACATTTTCCCGAGCAAAATTATCACAAGATGGATGAGTAAATTACGAAATTATCATAACGTAGAACCGTATTATTGGCGAGCAAATAGCCATAGCAAATTGGCGAGAAATTTATCATCCATTATTTGTAAATATACAGGCAAACCAAATGACCTTTTAATTTTTCTACTACGGGCAAAGCCGTGTGGGTACCACTAGTATACATACACACTGCTCGACATTGAAAATGCAACACCAAGAAGGGGTGTTCAGAAATTTATGCAAATTTTAGAGTAGACGTACATTACTGAGTTATGTAAATGATGTGAAATGCGCAGCTCTCCGACGCACGTGAAGTAAGATATAAGAGAAGGAACTTGCAGAATGGGCAGTATTCGTGTCGTTATTTCTGACTGGAGAATTATCGAAGAAATTTTGTTTTTGTCTTGGAGGATACGTGTAACACGAGAGAATGCCAGGCCGAACCAAGGCACTTCCAGCAGATAGACGATTTTACGAGGGGTATGGTAATCGGACTGAGAAGGGGAGGTTGGTCCGTACGTCAAATCGCAGCTGATACCCACATGGATGCGAGCACGGTGCATCGGCTGTGTCGAAGATGGTCGGAACAACGAAATGTGGCAAGATTGAGGGGTGCAGGGGCAGCCAGAGTGACGTCAGAACGTGTGGATCGACGCATCCACCGACAAGCTGTAGCAGACCCACAAGTCACTTGTTCCTCGATTCTGCAGCAGGTGCAAGATACCCTGAATGTTCCCGTGTCATTCAGAACCATTTCCCGTCGTTTGGTCGCACGTGGTCTGCAATCACGGCGTCCGCTAAGAAGACTGCCATTGACCCCACAACATAGACAGCAACGTTTAGTATGGTGCCGGACTAGAGCGACGTGGATGACAGAATGGCGAAATGTCGTGTTCTCAGATGAATCCCGGTTCTGTTTATTCAGTGATAGTCGCCGCATACGTGTGTGGTGTTGACGCGGAGACAGATCTAATGCGGCAGTAACTGTGGAACGTCCCACCGCACGACAACGTGGCATAATGGTTTGGGGCGCAATTACGTACAATTCCATTCACCTCTAGTTCGTATTCAGGGCACTATGACGGTTCAACGATACTTGGATAATATGCTGCGGCCGGTGGCAATCCCTTACCTTCAAGAGCTATCAAATGCAATTTTTCAGCAGGATAACGCCCGACCATGGGCCTTGGTAGCCCGATCGGTAGAGTGTCGGATTCGGGGCCGGAGGGTCCTGAGTTCGAACCTCGATGGTCGAAGACCCACCGTCGTCATTAAAGGGGACTGGGCGACGTTAAATATGCTCGTGGTCTCAATGTCCTCCAAGTGAAACGATACCTCTGGGGGTGCTAGCACCAGGCAGCTATTAGCTCCTGGACTAGTTCTAAATTCTCATTAACTGTTCGATCCGGTGATGGTGCTCCCATCTATCGGTATATAAAATAATGGAGGCAAGGCACTTAGTATGCAGTCCTCGACATAAATACAGTTGTAGTCAGTTGTGAATAGGAATAGGAATAGGAATAGGAACGCCCGACCACACAGTGCTCGCATCTGCCAACATGCTCTCCAAGGCACACAGATGCTTCCCTGGCCACCATACTCTCCTGACCTGTTGCCAATCGAATATGTGTGTCATGTGATTGGACGCCGTTTGCAGACTCTGTCCCTGCCTCGTTCAGAAGACGAACTGTGGCAAATGGTTGAAAGGGAATGGAGAGCCATCCCTCTGGACACCATCCGCGCCCTTATTGAGTCTGTGCCTAGACGTGTTTCTTCGTGTATCGCTGTCCTCGGTGGTCCTACATCCAACTAAAACGACGCCTTTCTCGCTCTGTATTCTGCCTATCATTTTGAAATTAAGACCATTTATTATTCCTTGCTGTCTCTGTCTTTTTTCCAAATTTCATCACTTTCTGACCACTCCTTCTTAGTGTTGCATTTTCAATGTCGAGCAGTATATTTTCACTTTTCGGCAGATTCATAGCCGATTCTCTTATTTGGAAAAGGGGAGAGGAGTATGTACGCTAACATTATTCAAAAGGGCCAGAGAGGGAGTAGGTCGAAAAACATGAACATCCGCAGAAAGAAAGAAGATTTAGAGGGGGGATTTCCCATAATATATTTTTTAAATCATCAAACACGATCTTTATTTCCTGGGAAAGTGAAACCAGAGTATGGGCATCACAATGTTCAAAAAAATGTTCATTTCAAAAAATTAAATGTAAAAAAAAAAAAAAATCTTTGAAGCTTCGCACGTTGCACACAACTCACATTGCAAATCTTTAGTAAAAAAAACCTTCTGGTATTATCCCTATTTAGTTTAAATTACTTACACACACACACACACACATATATATATATATATATATGTACCTTACTACTATTATATATGCGAAAGTTTGTTTGTCTGTATGGATGTATGGATGTTTGTTACTCTTTCACGCAAAAACTACTGAATGGATTTTGATGAAACTATACAATAATATAGCTTATGCATCAGAATAACACATAGGGTAATTTTCGTCCCGTTATGGGGGGCAAATCCCCCCTTAGGGGGGGCAAATAAAACACAATTTTCGTATAAATTCTCTCATATGGGGATGAAAAAATACTTGCACATATTAACATTATATATCCATCGAAAGCTCTGGTTTTTCTGCTGAAGATGGCACCTGTTAGAAATTTCTAAGTAGAATAAAAAACGAGTTTGAGCTTTTTAGTTCCATGTTCGAAGGCATTCCTCAACTCAATATAATATGTAGTGTATCATCTCAACTCTCTGTCGATAGCGACTATTGTTGTATTGTTGACTATCTTTGATTTTCGTGACTGTTCAAGACTTTTCTCAAGTCAAATTTTGAAGCAAGATTTTTGCACAAGATTAGCAAATAATACATGGATTTGGCTGATTATTTTCCATTTTAATGCAACTTTGAGGCAATTAATGTTTTTTTTTTTTAAATTTATTTGTATTGACTGGGTATTTAATCGATCAGCAGGAATCTAGCCAAACTTTTTTTTGTGGAATTATTTCAATAGCTAAGGCATTTGGTATTTTTTTCAACTGTCGCTATTTTTGAAGCTAAAGACTACGCAATACTGTTTCTCGGTTTTCACCATGTAACCAAATATCGCCATTTCTTTAATATTTCTTTCTTTAAATTTGTTAAAACGTAAAATAATTTGCCAACTAAATTAAGCAAATCCATAAACAGCACAAAAACTTCCATTAATTTGTCTTTACACACAATTTCAAACAATTGCCAAATTTTTACTGTTTATTGGAAACATTTCGAGTAGCATCATTTTATAATCACCAGAAGTATCTCTGCATTTGGCGACTCTATCTCTTCGATGAAAATTAGTAACACACAGTTTTACAAAGTAGGGAGGAGGAGCCTCATTTAAAGTATCCCAAAACGATTAACGCAAATTTAATAACAATTTAAATCGCAGTAAGGGATTACGGGCAGCTACAATTTTTAAAACTTAGTACTTCAATAGCAATATAGAAAAGGTTTTAGACTATGTTAAAAAAGAAAGAAAAAAAACATAACTCTTTTTAAACAAGTGAAGTTTAATTTTATATAAATTTTGGAATTTCCTCAAATTTGTACATGCTTAAATATCGTTTCTTCGTTTCTAAAAGAGTACTATTTTGTTCTTTATACTTATTGCCATTTTACTTTTATGGGTAATGTAGAAGCTCTACTTTTAATCACGTCAAAGCGGTGTCTTTTGAGTTATTTCAGTTACAGCAGAGAACGAATAAAAGTAGCGATTGCTTCTCATAATTATTACAGACTCAGGCAACGATGGGTATTTTTGCTACGTACAATTATCTGGCAACTAAATAAAGTCATGAAATAGAGTCTGACCCTTTTCCCCAGTTACCGTCGAAGAAAGATTTATTTTTTGCCAGAAACGGCCAAATACATGCAACACATTTTATTTATAGCATCTTCTCTTCGGAATTAAAAATCATATCTTATGAATATAGATTAACCACACATTTTACGCAGTTTCATAAACTTGGAAAGTCTCTGCCGAATGTATGGTACCGTGGTCCTTTGGCGATAAATAATGGATTAGGATTTCTTATTTTACATCTTAACGGTTGCTTTTAATTGCAAGAAATATAAAATTACATTTTAAAAACTTATTTGATAGGCAGAGTTATGATAACGTGTTCGAGACGTGTGTTCAAAAACTTTGGCGCTACAGCCATTACAAAAGTTGCATTAAAATGTAAAAATTCCGCCAAATTAATTTTGGTAAAAAGATCATTAAGTACTAAAAAATATGAGGTATTGAAGTTAAAATTAATTCGCCAAATTAGTGACACAACACTCTTAAATAACATCAAAACTAATATTAAAATGTAAATTAATCCACCAAATACATTTTTTATGTCCAGTCTTACCAGGTGACTAATTTAGTGCATTGGCGAATTATTTAAAACTTTTATGAAACTTTTCATTTTCTTTTTCCTTTTTTGTGTGTGTATTTTCAAGGGTTAATGATGCTAATTAGGATTTTGGGGAATTAATATCCCTATTTTAATGGCGACAATGGAGTATATTGTTCTTTCTTTCTTTTTTTTTTCTTTTTTTTGTTTTTGTTTTTTTATTTGTTTTTTATCCTATGAGACCTGTACTGATGAAGATTTTTGGAAATAATCATAACTGAGAAAATCAGAGGGAAATGTTATTTGAAAACGCTGATAGAGACTATTCTAATAGAGGCTTTTGGGAATTTTTCTCTTTGCGAAATGAGAAGTTTTTTGTACTACTACTCTCATTTAAATAGGTACTTTAGAAGAAAACTGTTGTGCTTTCTCTGATTTTAATGGTATTTTTACTCTGAACACTTTCGTATTGTAATCAGGACCGTTTACGTTATTTAGAAACAGTTGATTTCCTTCTGGTGAGGATTTTAAAGGTTTGATGTTCTGACTCTAAAGGGACATTATTAGAATCAGGATTTGTAGTGATTGTTGACCCTTTTTTGGGACGATTTCTACGGTAAGAAGTTATACATTATACAATAATTTAAATTGCCGGTGCAGCGCTGGATGTTATGTATTTGAAGGAGATCGGGATTATAAGGGAACTGTTTTTCACTTTATTTAAGAATAGTTGACCTCACTCGAATTGGATCTTTTGAGAATTACCCAAACTAACTTCTTTACAACTCTTGAACGTTTTCAAGATTTATTTTGTGCGATTTTTTGAGTGTCTTCCCAGTTTCGCCGACAATTCATTTACCACCCTTCCCCCTGATTTTCAGTTTTAAGCATACCTTTTGATACATTTAAGGGGGCAGACAATTTGAAATGTCGACGAAACTCGAAACTAGAGACAACAATTTTTTGGTAAATATTTGACCTATGCCTGTAATGATGATTAAATTGAATCAATTGAAAAAAACTACATCAACGTGAGCGAAGCCGCGGGTAAAAGCTAGTTATATATATATATATATATATATATATATATATATATATATATATATATATATGAATGTTTGTCTGTATGTCATCCATGAACTCAAAAACTACCCGGCAGATTTGGCTGAAACTTTCACCGTTTGTTATTTTTGGTACTGGGAATGTTTATAGACCAGTTCGAAAAAAAAATCCGAGTGATAGTTCCTTTTTTATTCCAATTTAAGTCACAATCCATTGGATAAATACGAATAAAATTATCGGCTGCAGAAATTAATTCGCGTGAAAGATAGTAGACGTTAAATCCCGGTTATCACAAATTTGCCATTTCAACTGCGCTTGCGCGCGGACTAGCTTTTTGGGATTTCTGTTTTACGATTTTGTGTTGTTTGTTTATATTTATGCTGAGCTAGAGTCCCAACAAATTAATGACTGCGATTAGAATATTTTCACTGCGATTTCGTGATATATTATATGAAACTGCGGATATGAATACCTAATAATCTTTATAATGAAAAGGGGAAAATGACACTTCAATATTTATTGGTTTGAAAATATTTACTGAACGTAAACGTAAAACCCGTTGGGTACTTCAAAAATGATTGGAATATGAGTACAGATGTCCGTCTTTTGTGGATATTTTACGTTAGGCTTAAATAGCAGTATTATACATTTTTATTTAGGTTGATGGTTCGGCTTTGTATTAGAAGTGATGCTGCAATTCTAGTACGCCATCTGAGGTTGAAAATTTAGCCCTGAAAAGGGCCATTGATAGAAAAATCAGACTCCGAATCCATTAATAATTAAGACTCAAAACTCAATCTTCACCGAGGCCTAAAAACTAAACCAGAGTTAGCTTTGTGATTTCTAATTTTTATCTGTTGCTATCTCATATTTATTAACAAATTAAAAATGTTAGCAAGATTTTTGAAATCAGCTGAGTCCGTGCGCAAGCGCAGTTGAAATGGCAAATTTGTGATAACCGGGATTTAACGTCGAGTGTGAAAGATCTCATTGATAAGAAGTTAGCTGTTGCCATTTTTCTTGAGTTTGAACAAATAAATTCTTTCTTTATTGTTTTATGGCTTTTCATGCAACGGGGGGATTTAAAACTTTTTCTATTTGATATTTTTAGCGATTGATTGATCTTGCAAACTGCGTGAGTACAAAATTTGAGTATAGTCACGACTTCACTTGATACCTGGACCGATTATTATGAAAATTGCTATATATATGTATTTTTCCACGGAGAAGGTGCATAATATGCTCATTGAAGCCACTCGCCGCCAGGTGGCACTGCAGAGTAGCAACTTCTGCCCCGTTCAACCGATTGTCATGAAAATCAGTATAATGATGTATTTTTTTGTTGGCGTAGCAACGCGCGTCGGGTACAGCTAGTATATATATATATATATATATATATATATATATATATATATATATATATATATATATATATATATATATATATATATACATATATATATTTATTTATTTATTTATTTATTTATACATAATGGACCAAGGGCTCCATGAACTTAACTGTAACTCTACCGCAAAACCACCACGAGAGGAATGAATAATATAATCCCAGTAAAAAAACTGGGAGAACGACGTAACGCTTGAGTGAAAGATGTTTATTGTTTTGGGATAAATTCCCACATATATAAGCAAAATTAAAATGTAACTAGGTACGTTTATAATATAGCATTGATACATATTTATGTTTTTGGGGATGTAGTGTCCTCTTTGTTAATTACTTAAACGTTATTTTTTAACCATATTTATCTGCCGATAATTATGGTTTAACCCCCCCCCCCCCCTCCCCGACCTTATCAATAAGCAGCCAAAACCAATGCGCACATCTTTTCCGGTTTGCTTGCATAATAATTTTTGTTAGATATTTTGCAATACTGCTTGAGAATAATTTATATCGCTAACAAAAACAGTATTCGACTGTGCTGAGATTTACAACACCAATGGCAATAGGGATGAATATATGTAGCACATTTTGTCCATTAAGTGTACATTTTGAGTAATAGATACCAGAACAATTCGTCGCATGCAGAAAAACAGAAAAATCAATTGATTGTCAAACAGACATTTTCCAAAAAAATAATAATAATAATAAATGGGATCAGTACTTCTTTAAGCACATAAAACTTTTATAACACCAATATTCGCTTTTACACAGTTTTTTAAACAGCAGAAAATGAACAATAGTAAACAATACAAAAAAACAATAGTAAATGAACAATACAATGTGCGTGGCATATGTATCTAAATCTGAAAACGGTTGAACTGAATAAATTAGTTAGGATTATTACAAATTGGTTTACGTCCAATGCAGTGCTATTAATAGCAAATATCGATAACATCTGATACTCATGTCGTAAATTATCGATAAATCGATGATTTGACGTTGTTAATAAGAACTGAATATTATGATACGAAATATATGAGTAGAAACTGCTTTTGGGAAGTTTCTAAATACAATGTACGAAACAAAAATTATCTCTTCGAAACGGGAAACCAAAATTCGATTCTTTAATACACTCAGCGCTCTGAGAGAATACCGCGGAGGTTTGTCGAAAACGTCCATTAAATGTTTTCCTTCTCTTGATCTAAAATAGATTTTCAAGTACAAAATGACGCAAAATGACTTGGAGAAAAATTACGCTTGTGGACGCAATAGTCTCTCTTTATTTCTTTGCGATTTGCAAAATAAATTGTTCTCCTGAAGCGCAATGTCCATTTCCTGAATGGTACCATTATATATAATTTGTTCTGATTGCGTAAATGGTGATTGAAGTCATTAGATTTTAAAGGGATTTATTGCACTAGTGTATTACATTTTTATTCATATATTTTCACTTTACTCCCGGATATTTCTTTGCAACAGAGAGGATACAAAGATTACAATAAAATTTAAACGGCTCAACTCTCGCCAATTGCACATAGAATCTTACTAGTCAGAAGACAACCTAACGTAAAATTAAGCTTGCCATTAGTGTTCCTTAAAAACACAAAATACGTTTTTTTCAATTTAAAAATTATGACTTGAAACTCAATTCTAAAACAACAAAGCAATCAATGCAAAAAGATGTGATATCTCATCAAAAACAACCCCGTTGTAAAAATTTCTCGCCAAGAAAACCTTTAACTCTTCCCCGTAAAAAAGAAAGCCTTTATCCTGAACCCAAAAACCCTCAGCCTTAAAAAGTTAATGATATCTAGTTCCTCAGCCTAATATCTGCTTCATTATGATACCGATCTTCCTTCCCCGGAGATCGGTTTTTTATCTCTGATTTAGTGTTTGTTTTTTCGTCCTTGTTTCTGTTTTGTCTTTGTTTTGTTGTTTACATTTTTTGTATCAGTCAAAATTGTTTCTCAGTTATTCCTTTCGGCTTGTCGTTCAAAATTTAAAACTTCGTTTATGTGTTTATTTTGGCTTTTTTTTTTTTTTTTTTGAGCAATCACGATTGCTTATTGTTCTCACTTCACTGTTTTTTGATGTCCTTTGATTTTATTTTCCCACCGCCACCCTCTGCAACATCACCGTTGACAGGGTTTCACGATGCTGCTCCTATAGCGAAAGCCGTCTCCAGGTTGCACCCATGTCCTACACACACGCGCATACATACACAACTACACACACACACGCACACATACACACACGCATACATACAGACACCCTACACATACCACCCCCACACACATTCATACACACAACTACCCACATACTTATGCCAGCACACAGACACAAACACACGTGCCTACATACACATACCTCCGCCCCCCACATACACACACATTCGTACACACAACTACTCACACACTTATGCCTGCACACAGACACAAACACACATGCCTACACACACATACACATACCCCTACACACAACACACATACCCCTACACACAACACACATACCCCTACACACAACACACATACCCCTACACACAACACACATACCCCTACACACAACACACATACCCCTACACACAACACACATACCCCTACACACAACACACATACCCCTACACACAACACACATACCCCTACACACAACACACATACCCCCCACACACAAACACACACGCCTGCATACACACACTCGTGATTGCGAAAAACATAATTTGAATTCAAGATGTAAAAATTCAAATTATTTTTTTTTTTAATTCTAGAAGTTTTATGTCTTTTACCCCTAATTAATAGGGCTCACTTTTTTTTAGCTCTTTTTCCCCTTATTTAACAATCATTTGGCGCAGTATAACCTGTTAAGGCTCTTGCGCCAAAAAAAACCAAACCAAACAACCAAATATCTGCCAAACTGTCATCCTCCCCGCGCGTTTTCCTCTTTCATCACAACTACTTCCGCTAGAACCTGCCCCCATCACCAACTCCTCACCAGCGAGGATAGATCCTTTAAATTGCTTTCAATACTGTTTGGCGGGAAACTTTGTAAATTCAGGTAGTTTTTTAGTGAGTAAAAAGCTACCCGTTAAATAGGATTGAGAACACACAGTTCAAAGGATTTATCCTCACTAGTGAGGAGTTGGTGATGGGGAAAGGTTCCAACGAAAGTAGTTGTGATGAAAAGAGAAAACGGGGAGGATGGTAGTTTGGCAAATACTTGGCGGAAAACTAGATATCATACCTTTTTAAAGCTAAGGGGTTTTGGGTTCAGGATGAAGGCCTTCTTTATTGGGTGGAAGCTGGAAGAGATAAAGGTTTTCTTGGCGTGAAATATTTACAACAGGGTTGTTTTTGATGAGATATAAACTGGCCGCCGTTTATATGAATCACGTTAATAGTTTTGATTCCATAAAGGGGCTGATTAAATAAAGCGGCTAATTCAATAAAGTTGGATTCAACCCCCCCCCCCCCCCGTTTTCGACGATTTGATTCCTTAAAGCGATTGATTCAACCACGAATTCCATTAACCGGCGTCCACTGTATTTGAATTCAGTGGACAACTTGATTTATCTACAAAAAGCGTACAAAAGGAAACATATTGCTTACTTCAGAACTTCTTCCTTTTCTTTCTTTTTTATTACTTCCCTGGAAAAACGTAAAATGCTGGAAGTTCATAAATAACAAACTCCACATCTGGATTAAACTAATGTTATTAGTATACGAAAAAACTGAGATGTGATGCAAAAACGGGAAATGCGGGAAAAACATAGATTCAGAGGGCGTAAAATCGGGGTTTCACTGTAACTTCTTAGTGTATCAAATACGAGAGCCTGCTGGAAAGATATGTAACGCTGACACTGTCACTTAAGAAGAAACTGTATCCTTACTAGAAATGTGTTTAAGGAATCCCAGTTTCCTATAGATTTTTTCTAGTAGTGATCTACAGAATTTGTTTTGCTTTCTTTTCAGCGTAATGCCCTCATTTGTAAGTTCGGTGGAACAACATCGTAAGGATAAAATGTAGTTGTAATACTTTAAAACATTTTTTGTTCTACAAGAAATGTAAAAACTGCTATGACGTCCACATACTTTTTTTTGTACTTAAAATAAATAAACTGCATTTTATCAATTTCTTTTTAACAAACCTCTTCGCAATGGCGTGAAATAAAATCGCATAAAAATGCATTCCAAAAGATCAGGCTTAAATGCACTTGATAAAAACTTACCTGTATATGTGGGGAAAATTTTATTAACAAGAACCCTTATTACTATGCCTCAATTTCTGCAGAAGAGTTTCATTTCTAGTATACATAATAACAAAACTTCTATAACAATACGATGCTATTGTTTTGACAATTTAGTTTTTTGTAAGCATGGGCTTTTCAATCTAATCAAATATCTCTTCGCCAAAGAGCAGTTTTTTTTTCATTTAATACTTGACAAAAGAACTTGTTTTCAAAGCCTATAAATTTGTTGTAAAACTTCCATTTCTAATATTTGTCAGAACATTACTTTCTTGTTTCTTCATTTTTTGCGTTTCCTATTTCAACAATGGGGTCGTTTCCAAAATTTCAAAAGTATTTTTTTCTGAAAGAGCATGCTTATAAAAACAAAGGATCTGACCATTTTTAAAAATATTTGACTAAGTTTAATACTTTTAAAAAATTACTTTAATCGGTGCGCTTTCATTGTTTACTCTTCTGCCGATGACATCACTGTCATTCACTGTTGCCATTCACAGCGCAAAATATTTAATTCGCATTTTTAGTCACGTGTACTGGCACCGGTAGGATTGATAACAAGCGTAGAGCGCAATATTTAATTCGCTTCTTGATTAGCATGACGTGGAAACGTGGTAGAAAGATGCGCCTAAGTGCATTATTTATGACGTCATAAAGACCACGCCTTGTTTGAAAGATCGGACTGTTAAAAATATTAATTAAAAATAACTGTTGGGAAAATAAAATTTTTTTCTCGCTCCAAGTTTTTTTTTTTTTTTTTGCTTATCAATTCTATTGCTATCAAATTGCTATCAATTTCAGTGACTAAAAGTAGTACTTTTGTCTGAAGGAAACAACCCCCTTGTATTTTGACTTTCTGTATTTTTTTAGTTGATGGTATGAGTAATAGCATTATCAGTTTTTTTTTTTTATTATTATTTTTTAGCTTCTAATGCTCTAGCTGGTTGTTTCCAGTTCCTACGCAACCATCTTTTCTGGCTATGTAACGTTCTTACGGTGTATCTGGATGCTTTTTCAGATCTTACTTATTCTCGACATCTTTTGCGGTAAAAAATTTGGTTCCTTGCAACTCTGAAACATGTGCCTGGAATTTAATTTGCATGTTTGTGCGTTACACAGGGGAATGAGTGGCAAAGTGAAATGCACAGCTCAAAAAAATTAGTTGAGCACATGTTTTTAACAAAATTGAGCAAAATATTGTTCCGGAAACTAATTTTCAGTAAAGCCTCCATGTTTTCAGAAAACATGAGAATAAAACGTAAACTTTGGAAGGAAATCAACGTTTTTGTCGTCGAAAAGCAAAAAAAAAAAGGATACAAGTGTAGAAATCGTGATTTGACAGGAGCCATTTTTTCACTGTCTGAGCAGTAAAATTCAAC
The DNA here is from genome assembly GCF_026930045.1 of Uloborus diversus. Classification (NCBI taxonomy): domain Eukaryota; kingdom Metazoa; phylum Arthropoda; class Arachnida; order Araneae; family Uloboridae; genus Uloborus; species Uloborus diversus. The sequence goes on from NC_072736.1 coordinate 158,501,062, forward strand.
CGTTCATTTTTTTTTTTTTTTTGAGCAATCGCGATTGCTTATTGCTTTTACTTGACTGTTTTTGGCGTCCTTTGATTTTATTTTCCCGCCGCCACCCTCCACACCATCACCGTCGACCGGGTCCTCACGATACTGCTACTATAGCGAAAGCCGTCTCCAGGTTGCATCCATGTCCTACACACACGCGCATATATACACAACTACACACACACACACTCAAACACATACACCTACACACATACACCTACACACATACACTTACACACATAAACCTATACACATACACATACACCTACACACATACAAATACACACACACAAATACACAAATACAAATACACACATACACCTACACACATACATACACACCCAAACACATACACACACGCATACATACAGACACCTACACATACACACACACACAAAAACATACCCCTACACACAAACACACATACCCCGCACACACAAACATACACGCCTACATACACACACGCGTGATTGCGAAAAACATAATTTGAATTCAAGATGTCAAAATTCAAATTAATTTTTCTTTCTTTTTACTTTCTTCTATATCTAATATATAGAAGAAAGTATTGGATTCGTGCAAATTTTCGAATTTCGAATTTTGACGGATTCGAACGTTTTGAGGTGTGCTGAGTTCATTTCGACTATTTTTGGAAAATGTCTGTCTGTCTGTGTGTGTGTGTGTATGTATGTGTGTCACGTCTGTGTGTGACCAGTTTTTTGTGGCCGCTCTACAGCAAAAACTACCGCATGAAATCGAACGAAATTCGGTACACATATGTGCCCCTATGTGAATTTGTGCGCATTGGTTTTTGGCGCGAATTCCTTCAAGGGAGGCGGAGCAATGGGACGTTTTTTGAGTTACGCATTCTTGCTATTCCTCAGGAAGTAACTGGCGGAATCAAACAAAATTTGGCCCATATGTTGCCATTAACAGGAACAGGTGCTGATTCAATTTTGGTGTCAATAACTCAAACGGGGGTTGAGTTGTAGAACTTTTTTGTCGTCAATTGTGACAGCTGTATCTCAAGAAATAATGAACGGAATGACAGAAAAACTTATCGGCAAGTAGTCCTTAGTGGGTATTATAAGAGCTGATTTTATTTTGGTGTCAACAGCTAAAAAGGGGGTAGCGCAATCGCCCGTTCTTTTTTTCCGTTGTGAGTGCCCTATCTCAAGAAGTAATGCTACGTTCTGGTTGAAATTTGGAATATATGTGAATCCATACGTAAACAGGCTTTGGTTCAATTTTGACTCCAATCGCTCCAAGAGGTGTTGATTTTTTTTTTTTTTTTTTTTGCGAATAAAAATAGTTTTATTAATGCAACAATAAGAAAGATAAATCGTAATAGATTGTCGTCTGCGTATTTCTCGTGATTTTAATTGTATGGAAATGATCGGAAATATTATCTCAATGATTTAAAATTTTTAACTGTTGCCATCTTATGTTTGTTAACAAATAAAATATTTGTAATTAATTCAAGTAAGGCTTTTAAAGTAACTTTCAATTTTCGCTCTTTGTTTTGTTTTTACAATAATTCAGACATTGGGATGGTCGTCAAGTTTTTGCATGTGTAATTTTGTTTCTGTTAGGAATATTGCTTCCTCGTCAAGCATGGGGAGGGATCAGAAAAAGGAAAAATATAGAAGAAAGTTTCGTGATGGCCACAACATACTAGTTTTTTTTTCGATTGAAAAATGCTACGACACTGTAATTTACCGGATTCCATGGTTTGACGTTTTATCAGGGGACTGACTTCTGGGCAAACACAAAGAACTGTAGCAGACGATGTTGGTGAGACCTAATTTCGTGTTTGTTTCACTGTTCTAGCGAAGTAAAGTTCCCTGTCAAATTTGTTTTTTGCTTCTTCTTTACTTTACTGCATCTTAATACACGTGTATACTCCATTTTAAGTCTTTGCAAAGCTACCTCACAACGGTTTCTTCACTTTTCTGTGATTGCTCCCCTAATGGTTTTGAGCAGTGTAGTTAAAATATCTTACCTTTTTCAAAGTCAAAAAAATGAAAAATTGTTTTTAAAATTACAGTATATAAAGAGCGAACAATGTATTTCACAATAATATTTCCATTGAAACATCATTTTTTATGTTGCCAATAGATTTCTACCTTAAAAAAAAACGGATTTTTTTTTTTCATGGGGCAAAGTGAAACTTTTTCTAAAGAAATATTTTCTTTCCGATTGTAAAAAACATTTTTGTTCAAACAAATGAGTAAACAAAAGGATCAATTAATAAATGAAAAATAATGAAACAAAAAACGAATAAATAAATGGATAAATTAGTTACATGAGAAAAATTAAATGAGTGAATAAAATAATGAATGAGTAAGAAATTAAGGAAATTAATGAATATATGAGTGAATTATTTAAATGAATGTAAATAATTTAATTTATAAATGGACATGTAAGTGATTGAATAAGTAAACGAAGATTAACTATTTCACTTTGTCATGCATACATTTGAATAATTATAAAAATCCTTTAAAATACAAATAAACTAAATATATAAATATAAATAAATTCTGCACCGAATATTAGTAGGTCCCAATAAATATTTAAAGTTTAATTCCAAATACTTTTATCATCTTATAGCAACAAACATTATTTTTGACTCACAACAAAATATTGCAATATGTCTATCAACTTTTGAAAATCGCTTGTGTTATCATATGCTTTGATCTTTTATGGTAACCTTTTCCTGACTGGAATAGACTACATGTGTTACTATATAGTTGAAATATTACCTTATCTTATAGGTGGCGCTAAAAACAAAATAAATATTTCAGCATTTCATTATGCCCACATTCCCTTACTTATTTAACGCAAACATGTAAAATGAAGTCACCAAATATAACGGTTCTTCCAGATGTGGAGTACCTACGTTTTTTTAATACGCGCATCCTACATCCTCCTTTTTAGCCTACTTTCCCAGTAAAAGTCAGAAAAAGAAGAAAAAAGCATGAAAGAAGGCTTAATGCATCTTAAAAATATCCCGAAAAACAAAAAAAAGTCAAAAATAAATAAAATATTTAGATAAATATCGAAAAATTAAAAATTGGAAAGTAGGGTATTGAGATGGGGAAAAATGTCTGTCGGTCTGTCTGTCTGTCTGTCTGTCTGTCCCCCCCCTAATAACTTTTGAATGAATAGTCCGATTCGAACAAACTTTTTTTTGTTCGAAAGATCTCGGCAAGGACACCTCATTCCCATATTTCGCTTTTTGGTTTGAACTATTTTTTGTTCAACTTTGAACAGTTCAAAAAAACTTAAAATTAGCTCCTACGGGGAAATTCAAGGCAATTCCGAACTGTGAGGCGAATTTGCTTCAAACAAACTTTGTAGGAAAAAGCTTTTGATGAAAAACTTGTATATAAAATATCTTTTTGATTTGAACAATTTTCTGTTCAATTTTGAACAGTCCAAATCCCTTAACATTAGCGCCTACGGGGAAACTGAAAGTCAATGTAGATTCCGTACTTGAAGGCGGATTTACTTCAAACAAATTTTGTTGGAAATAGCTCTTGACGCCGAACTCCAGACTCCGACTCCGAGAATTTAGGGGCACCTGAATCCGAATCCGACTCCTGTGCCCGACAATTAATCGGACTCCGACTCCCCGACTTCGACTATGACTTCCTACTTTGGCAAAAATTTATACACGGACAAATGACTGACTCCGATTCTTGGATATTCGACTCCGACTCCTTCATCCCAAAATTAGATTGACTCCGACTCCGACGCTATGGTTTTAACTGTGAAATAATTATTGTTGATGTGATTTGTTTCTATTTTAACGCTAAAGTTTTTATTTAGGTATTCAGTTTTCGGTACTCTCGAACTCGAAGTCATTTATGTTTCTACATAAAGATACGCGCAGACGATTTTTTTTTTTTTTTTTTTTGACAATGAAAAGTATTTCTTTACGTTGACATTTTATTGTTTTTATTTATCTTGATAAGTGCATTAATTAATTTAAAAAATTATTTTTGGCAACAGGGGAAAAAGAAACGATTTTTTCTTTTGATAGGATGTATTTATTTTAATGAGCTTATTAATTTTTGTTATTTTTTTTTCGTTTTGAAAGCTGTTGAAGAATTTTTTTTAAATGGAAAAAAGTGTATTAGCTGCTTTGTTTAAAAGTTGTTGCTATTTTATTTGTTCGTTTTGTTTTTTTTTTCTTTTTTTTACGCATCTAATTTTTTTAGATGAGTGAGGAAAATTTTATTCCTAGAAAGTAGCTTAAAATATTGGGAAAATATGTTTGAAACAATTAGCAATTTTAGCTATTTTGAGAACATTGATCAGGTACTAGAAAGTAGTATGGGTATACGGGAAAGTAGGCTCGTCTAGTTCTAGACAGAACTTCTTGTTAATAGCGAATGATCGAGTGACGCTCCTGACGTCATCAACAATGAAACTCGCTCTACGGCATCATAATGTGATTTTTGGTAGGGGAGACTAATTTGGCAAAACCCGAAACTTTGCTCTTGTAACCCTAGCTCCGCAGCAATGAAAAATCCGATCCAAAATGGCTAAACTTAAGCTGATGCGTCGGCCTGTATATATAACGGCTCTAATCCATGCAAATAACACGTCATTTTAGCATTTAAGCTAAAAGCTCAACTTATCAGATTAACGCTATAACTATGCCACTTTTGCCAACTTAGAAAAATGCATGTTTCTCTAGAAATTTCAAATACATTTGGTGCTTTAGCAACTATAAAAACCTTTCATTTCCAGAAACGTTTTAACAGATTCCAAGGAATAATTTTCATTCATAAAATCGTTTATTCCTCGTTCCAAAATTCCCTTTATATCACGTCCACATTTTCACGTTCTACGAAAATAGAAATATCAGTAAAAATGCTGCATATTGAGCATTTATTCCTTCAATGACATGCATTCAAAAGCGATCATAAAACATACTCTCGTCAAGTTTTATGCACACGATAATGTATGAAATTCTCTATTTCTTCTTTTTCCGACTGTTAACAGGACCATTAACGCTTTATGTAACGTTCCCTTGATGTCATATAAAAGGGCTCAAATTATTATTACTTTCATGTTTGTTTGCCTTTATTAAATCTCCACATAGCTCTTAAATAATCTCAAAAGTTTGAATTTGAGTTAGGGGAACTATTTTGTACAACATCGTAAAATAAGCAAAAGTAATACAAGATATATATTAAATAATGTTCACACATTTTTTAAAGTTTATTTTTCATTACGAAACAGAAATAGAGTGGTAAAATAAACGTAGAGTTAGTTAAATAAATACAGTACAGAGAGAAAAATAAATTTGTAAATTAATTTAAATTATATCAATTTGAGTTCTAAAGCTGCTCATCATTTAAAATGAAGTTCATGTTCAATTAATATAAGTTTAGGGGTTAGTATAACTGAGGGGGCGTAGTTTGCGTGCAAAAGAGGAAGTTTTTCATGAATTCAAAAAAAAAAACTATCACTTACGCTTAACGGAAAACTTGCATTTATTAGGGGTTAATAAATTGAAACATGCATTTTATATGAAGACTCATAAAGAGCGAAAAAGTCACCAAAGGTTGAGCTCTATGCTTGCTATCAACCATATCGTTGCCAGTACACATGAGTAAAGATGCGAATTAAATATTGCGTTCTGCGAATGGAACAGTGAATGGCATTTCCTCATTTGTGATTTCATCGGCAGAAGCGTAAACAATAAAAGCGCATCTATTAAAGTATTTTTTTTAAATATTAAACTAGGTCAAATTATTTAAAAAATGGTCAGAGCCTATGTTTTTAAGCATGCTCTTTCAGAAAAAAATACTTTTAAAATTTGGAAACGACCCCATTGGTTGCAAAATCCGACGACTGGACTAGTACTAATAAGTATCTGTTAAAAAATTTCCGGAAAATTTACGGTAATTGTTACTGGCATCCATGTTGCCAGTAACTATTACCGTAAAAATCAAATGTTACTGTAAAATTTTACGGTATCCTCGGTAGGCCGCAGCAACCAATTGGCGCTGGGATCGCTTATTTCTCCGGTATAAATTACCGTAAAAATCAGCGATGCGTCGGCGATGCAATTTTACAGTAACAATTACCAGAAAATCTTCCTGAATTTTTAACAGTGTACCCTCTTCGATTTATTAGAGCTGACTGATTGAGAGACAATTTAGGGACTCAAAAACTACATAAGGAGAGCAAATAAAAGCTTGCGAAATAATTTTTAAGGTTTAAACATTTTCATCCGAACGCCACATCTCATATTAAAATGAATCCCGCGAGAAATAATAAGTTAAAATTTAACAATAAGTAACATTTTATTCTATACTAGCGGCACCCTCATGGCTTTGCCTGCAGTAGAAAATTAAAAGGTCATTTGGTTCGCCTGCATATTTACAGTTAAGATCTACTATACGTTCAGTATTTTTTTTAAAGATCTTTTCATATTTTTGGAAGATTTGAAAACTTATCACGTAGCTTAACAGAAACCAGCAGAAGCTTTCGACATACAGTGGCTCCCAAAAGTGTTCGTACACTTTGAAATTTTTTAGTAAAACCAAAATACCTCGAAACTGAATGGACTTGGTTTTTTCAAAATATTGACGGATCTTCTTTTTGAAATGGGTCAGAAAACGAAGAGACAGAGAAATAACACGTCACAAAAGTCATCGTACACTCAAATATTTTCGAATTAATTCATAATTAAAATTATCATATACCATTTTATTAATATTTTTGCATTGTGTTGACCCTTATTCGTCATTTGGCTTTAATTTTTTGTTTATTTATTCCTTAATATTGTGCTTATTACTGTAAAATGGCTGGTATTCGTAAAAAACCGCAAACACCATTCAAAATTTGAATTTTTTTCTCACAGTAGTGGTAAATTGGTTTGAAATGTCTCTAAATTAGTTAATTTATTTGTTTGTACAGTAAAGTGCTTGATAAAATGCTTTAAAGAAAGGAATCGGACCGAAAACAAGGTAAGAAAAGGTGAACCGGCAAAGTTGACAAAACGTAATCGGAGATTTAAAGTTAAAAAATTTATGAAAAATACACATTTGAGTGCTGTAACAGTTTCTGCAGAGTTAAATAAAACATTTTACATTTAATTTTCATTTAAAATTGTTCGCCAAGTTCTCTGATTAGCTGGATTAAATGGGACCTTTTCCCGCAGAAATTTTCTTGGTCGTGCGAAAAACAGACGCCTTACGCTTTTCGTCGCAAAAATCAATGAAACATGCTAAAAACGTTTTAGTATTACGTCTTACTTATAGATAAAAATTAAAGCAACATTTTTGATTAAATTGTTGTATAACTGTAAGTAGAAAAAAAAATTAGGATCTTAATCTTAAGAACTTATTTGGATCAGTTAATCAGGACGGTTGAGGTGTTCTAGTGTGAGGGTGCATATCAGCATCAGGACTTGGTAGTTTGTAATTTTTTGATGAAATAATGAATCATGCTGTTCCTTTGAATATTTTAAAAACCAATTTTGAACTCTTAGTAAATAATTTGGTTACTGGAAACAACTTTGTTTTTTATCAAGATAACGATAAGAAGCACACGGCTTTCAACGTTTGCGTCTAGTGCCTCGAAAATTGTCCTGAAGTTTAAAAAATATCCCCTAAATCTCCAGATTTTAACTTAATGTAACGTAGTTAGAGATATCTGGAGGTTAGATTACGAAAATAGGGCTTTAAAACGAAAATAGAGCTAGAAACATTAAGACTCGAAGCGTGGTTGAACACTTACTCGGAAATTACGCACAAAAAAGAAAGAAAAAGAATGAAATCTATTCCCAGACGTTTAAAAGGTGTTATGAATACTGTATGATATTTCACTAATTAATAACTTAATGAAACGTTAGATTATTCAATAATATATAGACATTTTATAAAGTGTACAAAAACTTTTGTGAGATAAAATTTCCGGCACTTTTTGGTTTTTGATTTTTAGAAAATTAAGTTTTAATATTTTTTAAAAACTTTTCATGTAGTTTTGTTAAAAATTGATCATAGATCTTACAATTTAATACCTATTCCGAAATATTAATTTTAACCAATGGATCGGGGCCTATTTCGTTGAAAGTCGTAAGTGTACGAAGACTTTTGGGAGCCACTGTATTTCAAAATATTAAGGAAGTTTCCCTTCCTTCCTTAAAACGCAAAATAAAAACTTTTTCCAAAAATAAACACTAAAGATGAACGCTTTAAAGCAATATTTTAATAATTTACTAACCATAATTCCATAAAAACTAAGAAAATAAAAACAGACGACTTTTACTTAACAGTTAAAATACTTTAATTTAAATCCTTTTCAATAAAAGAAAAGGATTTGAATCGCAAAAATAAGTACGTTTTTAAAAAATGCTTAGAACAAATTTTTAAAAAAGTAATGAAACAATCAAAGGGAGTAAAAGACGTAACCATGATAACATACATACACAAAAGCTAATTTACGTTTCGAAATAAATTCTATTTATCTTTTAATTTTATTCTCGAAACTTATCATTTAGCATCGTTTCGCTTGCTGAAGGTAAGCCTCGGAGTTTGGTTTTCTTTAAAAGATTCTTACAGTTATCCTAATTCTCAAAGAAACTTCAAACAAACTTCATCTTGAGCAGAATATTCTAAGCTTTCAAATGACCTAAAATTTAAAACTGGGACCTAAAGATTTCTCCCCCGTATATTATTAAATTTATATGAAAAATGGGTAAAAATTGGAATAGAAAGAGAACAAACTCGAATTTTCGAAAAAAAAACTGCCTCGAGATGCACATCCGTATGCTATACAAATTAATTTTGTGCTAAATATCATGAAAATCGGCTGCACGGCCTAGACTAGACGCGTCACAGACATTCACACATCCCGACTTCCAGCTTTATTATTAGTAAAGATAAAGAAAAGAGTAAAGAGATAAAGAAAAGACTAAATATAAAGAAAAGAGTAAAGATAAAGAAAAGACTAAATATAAAGAAAAGACTAAATATAAAGAAAAGAGTAAATATAAAGAAAAGAGTAAAGATAAAGAAAAGACTAAATATAAAGAAAAGAGTAAAGATAAAGAAAAGACTAAATATAAAGAAAAGACTAAATATAAAGAAAAGAGTAAATATAAAGAAAAGAGTAAAGATAAAGAAAAGACTAAATATAAAGAAAAGACTAAATATAAAGAAAAGAGTAAAGATAAAGAAAAGACTAAATATAAAGAAAAGACTAAATATAAAGAAAAGACTAAATATAAAGAAAAGAGTAAAGATAAAGATAACATGAACAAACAAAGAAAAAGAAAAATGTGGTTATGCAAACTGAAACCTGAACTTTACATTTGAGGCATTGAGAAGCAAAGGGATGTAAGTGGACATTTACAAGTTTTGAGTAAACCAGGATTAAAGAAAACATCCTAGGTAGGCTGTCATTGATTTTTTTCTAAATCGTGCTGTATAGCAGCAACTATCAGGGCTTCAATTTTTTTATTCATCACATGACTCTTGAAAAAAAAAGACTAATTCAATTTGATGAACTATACTGTCAATTATGCTTTTCAACAGTTTTAGCGAAAAAAGTGATTTTTCCTTTTTAAAAATCGATTAATATTTCCTGGTGTCTAATAAGACCAACTCAAAAAAAAAAAAAAAAATAACTATCAATTTTTTAAAAAAATTAAAATGTCTATTATTATGTTAATTATATTGTCTATAAAAACATGTTAAATCGCATCTGATTAACTCAAAAACGTTTACAAAAGTTCAATATTTACGTCAATGGAAAGAAGAAATCAATAGTCACATCCGGGGCTCTAATGGGTCTCTTTTCTGCTTTTTGGTCACTTCTGTGCACAGTTTAGGGGGTCATATTCTACATTCGATCTTGTGCTGTCTTAATAAGGACATCTAAGTCCTAATAAGGCAAATCATGGCCTTTTTGGACTTAAATTTTATTTTCTATGGTTATCAAATTCGATGAAACAAGCAACGATAAAATTAAAAACTTAAAAAACCCCCGACTGAGTCGCAACTGTACAATCAAGAGGGAAAATGGAAAATCCTTTTAAAAGCCTTATACTATTAAAAATAAATTTCAAGTATTTTATTTACTACTATGGTACCCGCACGGCTTTGCCTGTAGTAGAAAAGTAAAAGGTCATTTGGTTCGCCTGTATAATTACAAAACGGATGATTAATTTCTCGCCAATTGGCAATGTTCATTCGCTCTCCCATTCCACGTTATGATAATTTCGTAATTTACTCGTCCATCTTATGGTAATTTTGCTCCGGAAAATGTACTTAAAATTGAAATAGAAAAAGAACAAAATCGAATTTTCGAAAAATCGCTTCGAGGTGCACACCCCCATGCTACAAACTAACTTTGAGCCAAATTTCATGAAAATCGGCAGAACCGTCTAGGCGTTATGCGCGTCACAGAGATCTAGACATCCAGACATCCTGACAGAGAGACTTTGAGCTTTATTATTAGTAAAGATTAAATAGAAACTGTCAGCGGATAAAATTTTTTAACCATTGCGTTTTATTTCCTTGTCGGACAACAATGAATTCGGTTATCAATCGCGTTAATAAAGGCTTAGCCGTTCTTAAAATCTGCTTTAAAAAAACGTTACAATTCGAACATGGAAGTTCCAAACACGTTCTATCAGACGCGGAAAAAAATTCTCTTCATTTTGGTATTAAATTCTAAAAATTTTTAACTATGTTTTCACTGCAAAAATCGCGAAAAACCTTTTAGAGATTTTTAGTTAATATATTCTTTAATTAATGTCATCCGAAGACGCAGCCTAGCTAAGAACACTCTCGATCAACTCTCCTTTCGAACATTTTGTTTTCTTTTTTTTTTCAAAATCAGTCCATCCGTTTAGGCACTAGAGTGCCACAGACAGATACACAGACACGTCAAACTTATAACCCCCTTCCTTTGTGTGTCGGGGGTTAAAAATGACGCGGAGCACAACGACGACTTTCTCTTTGAACTCGCCAACTACAAAAATAAATCTTTCTTGACCAGTTAACTAGTACTTCTTTATGCTAGTAGACTGCAGTGAGCCATGAGGAAACAAACGTTACTGTAAAATAGGATAAGACAATTTTGACAAGACTCTGTCATAACGGTTTGCCGCACTTTACCCTGTTGATAATAAACGGCTTGTTGATGACGCCTTAATGCAAATACAAATGCGACGACCAGCAACAGGCTCTTGGCCCAGCTAGGCTGGTCCAAATCAATTTATTAGTCCCCAATGAAGATCAATGGCCCACTTAAAGCTATCCACCCTCTTGCTCGTTACCACCTCTTCCGGTAAGCTGTTCCAAGCTTAGACCATTGATCTAAGGTTCCAAGTGCCCACAACCCTACTAAGTAGTAGTTTTTCCTTATTTCCAGGTTAGGCGTGAGATTTGAATAGCTTTAAAACAATGACCCCTCGTCCTGCTTTCGGTGCAAAAATTTAATCCATTAACATCATTCATTTTGATAAATTTAAACAACTGAATCATGTCCCTTCTGATCCTCCTTTGCTCCAGGCTGTACATATTATGGGGTCTTACTAAACTCCTATATAAAGGCAGAAGGCTCCTATATAAAGGCAAAGAATAAATTGATGATCAGTTAAGCTTGCCGATGACGATAAAATCACGGTCTAGCAAATTTTTGCTACCCAACATAGAAAAAATGGAGAGCTGGTCTTATTGGTCTTCTTTTCCAATAAATAACCAATCAAAATTTCATTTATTTATTGGAAATCCTGAGAGTCATATCTTAAAAACTTTCCAGAGTTTACCCTTTTTAATTTCTTCTATGTCCAATTTATAGTCAGTGTTTCATCTCTTTTGTTTATCTTTTTTGAATTTTAATCTATGTTTTTGAGCATTGAATTGGAGTTGTTTCCATAGACTAATAATAAGAATAGACCGAGCTATGGCAACCCTTTTGCTGCTCATAAACCAAACCATGTGACTGGTGGATATCCTAGCAACAGCGGGCGTTGATCGTAGCAGACGATCAACAATAAATAAACTAAATTGAATTGATGGAACACGGAAGAATGACCTTTTATGGAGTCCGATTTGTAAATTTGTTATTCTAAGTTGTAAAAATTTTGTTAATATAGTCAGTTTTTCGTTTAGATAGTACTGTGCATTTTCTTTATTCAATTTCAATAACTCTCTAAGCAATTAAAGATGCATGCGCCCAAAAAGAATCGGCAAACGGTAAGATTTTTACCTACAATTTCAATTTAAGACACCGATTAGTAAATTCTTGCCTTGACGCAAAACGTTTACGCCAAAGCTGACGTAGCAGTTCCGAATGAAATAAAAGTTACCGAAAACTGTGATCAAAAACTAATTACTAATGTCAAAATAATGCATAACTAAAAGAAAAACAGTTCAATCTCAGCACCTGGAAAAAAATTATAATGAAAACACATTACGTCTTAAAATACATGTCGAGTGCCAAACTATAGATAATGTTTCCATCTAGCAACCATGCTGCCAAAGTCTTCGCCAAACTCTTCCACCAGTCACATGATACATCTATGAACCAATTTTCTTCATCAGCAAGAATGAGAAAGCTCGGTCTACTCTTATTATTAGTCTATGGTTGTTTCATTATTTGAGAGAGGGCAATCTATGTCACTAATTTTCACTAGTAAATAGAAGAAGTTACTGGGAATTAATGCAACTCCATTTTGCGAATGAAAATAGTCTTAATTATAATTTTCTTGTAAGTTAAAATTATATATCATTGCAACAATGCGACAAATTGTATTTTTAATCAAAATTTTATGAAACACAATTTGTGATTAAAACTTTTGGTACGTTCCTAAGTATGTCTAAACAATTTTCACTGCAAAACTAATTATTTAAATTATTTCGTTAATCTGCGGGATAAAAGTTAAACGATGGTAATAATGATCCAAATTTAGCTTTTTACGTTGAAAAGTTAAATGACTTAATTACTACCTAAATCACTGCATCACATTTTTGCTGCGTTACTTTTACTAAGAATACTCTAGTTTAGAAGTTACAAGTTCTAAGACTTACTTTTTTTTTTGCATAGTTTGAATTTGTTTTATTGCATATATTTTACGATAAAAAATAATAATAAAAAGTTTTTCTCTGAAACCAAGAAACTTTCAACTTACTCAGAAAAGGAGTTTCATTATAAGGATTTGATAAAATCCGTAAAAACCGTTGCGAAGATCAAAGGAGTTCTTTATTTGGTTTCATGAGAAAAGCGTACAAAAAAAAAAAAAAAAGATAAATCGCGTTTTTAAGAAAATTCAATTCTTATTAATTCAACATAGTCACATGCAAAATGCTTTTTAACAACATTATTTGCTTTCTAAGAACTAAGAAGAAATAGCACTCAATGCATTTGGAAACTGTTATTAATGCACTCTACAGTATAATGCTGTTTGCACATCTAACATTAAAAAAAAAAAAAAACATTTTCCTGTTACTCTCTTTGTAAAGATTTTGTTTTTCATTCTAAAACTTAGAATTTTAAGCTCTTGTTCAAAGAAGTTGAGATAAAAGTGAGGGTTTCAGGTTGAATTGATTTACTAAAGTAAATTCCGCTTGAAAAATTAACAATAAAGCAGCAAATATTTGATTTCAAGAGTTATGATTTAAAAAAAAAAGATTGAAAATGCAGAGTACCATTGTATAATAAGATCATTTGATTCTAAACTGTCCTTCTGTCTCCCATCAAAGAATCAACTTTCTGCAAGTGCAGTGTTGTACTTTTTGAAACTAGTTTCAGCCCCTTTTTTAAAATGAATTAAATGTTAAATGGGGGAGCACAAAAGTTTTTTATAGTTAACTAGTTTTACGTAGATAAATAGATTTATTTGAAATTAACTGATTTGTTAACAGACCTCGAAAGGAGGAATTTAAAAAAAAAAATATTTTTTTAAAGTAATTTTATGAATAACAGCAAAACAGTGACTTAAAAAAAAAGAAAAAAAAAAGAAAACACTTTTTGCCGATAGCAGCGAAAACATCCTTAAACTGATGCCTTACTTTTCAAGTTTGATGAAGTATTAAGAAAGTTATGGCGCACCCACAAAAACATCTTTTAGGAATATTTATATTGTAACGGATCCGGTGCGACTTCAACTTTCTTGAAATGAAGAAACAGTTCTTGAGAACACACAGGAGATTTATTTACACTATGTACAGAAAGATCGTTAACAACTGCTAAATTAATCATCAGCAATTAAGCAAATATCAATCAACACCGTAAACTCAACGGTTGCACATGTATTTACATCGAAATACGAAAAACAACACAGCGAAATGCCTCGCAATCAACAGAGCTACTAGGGTAGACCGACCAGTGAATGAACAGTTAAGCAAAATTTCATTTTTAAAAAATCCTAGTAATTTTAAATTCTATACTATACAGATCGTGATAGCTAAAACATTTTAATTGATCTATGTAAATATCTCTAAAAAATCGCGGGAACTTAAATGGTACCGCTTCCGACTTTTTTAGGTGTTTGATGAAAAAATGGCACAACGACCCAGTGAATGAACACCTCGAACCAGTAAATGAACACAAATTGGTCCAGTGAATGAACATGATAAATTTTGATTCAAAAAGAAACTTAGTTTCTTTGAGATCTATCTGTCTATCTATCTATCTATCTATCTATATAACTATCTATATCTATTTATCCATCTATCTATTTATATAACTATCTATATCTATTTATATAACTATCTATATCTATCTATCTATCTATCTATATAACTATCTATATCTATTTATCTATCTATTTATATAACTATGTATATCTATCTATCTATATCCATCTTTTTTTATCACTCTCCATCTATCAACATACCTTTCTATCTATTTTTCTATCTACACATCTATTGGTCTATGTCTATTTACCTATTTATCAATGTACATATCTATTTTTCTATCTATCTATCTACTTATCTATCTATCTATCTATCTATATATATATATATATATCTATGTATGTATCTACCTATCTATCTAATTATCTATATATCTATTTACTTATCTATCTATCTATATACTTATCTGTCGATCTACCTATCTACTTATCTACTTATCTATCTATGTATGTATTTATCTATCTATTTATATAACTATGTATATCTATCTATCTATATCCATCTCTTTATATCACTATCTATCTATCAATATACCTTTCTATCTATTTTTCTATCTACACATCTATTGGTCTATGTCTATTTACCTATTTATCAATGTACATATCTATTTTTCTATCTATCTATCTACTTATCTATCTATCTATCTATCTATATATATATATATATATCTATGTATGTATCTACCTATCTATCTAATTATCTATATATCTATTTACTTATCTATCTATCTATATACTTATCTGTCGATCTACCTATCTACTTATCTACTTATCTATCTATGTATGTATTTATCTATCTATTTATATAACTATGTATATCTATCCATCTATATCCATCTCTTTATATCACTATCTATCTATCAATATACCTTTCTATCTATTTTTCTATCTATCTATCTAATCTATCTATCTATCTACTTATCTTTCTATCTATATATCTATCTATCTATTTATATATCGTATCTATCTCTATGTCTATTTACCTATTAATCAATGTACTTATCTATTTTTCTATCTATCTATCTATTTATCTGTATCTAGCTATCTATATATTTATCTATGTATGTATCTATCTATATATATATATACTTATCTATCTACTTATCTATATATCTATTTACTTATCTATCCATCTATCTACTTAACTATCTATCTATCTATCTATCTAACTATCTACTTATCAATTTATCTACCTACTTATCTATCTATATATCTGCTTATCTACTTATCTATCTACTTATCTAACTATCTATATATTTATCTATGCATGTATCTAGCTATCTATCTATCTACTTATCTATATATCTATTTACTTATCTGTCTATCTATATACTTATCTATATATCTATCTATCTATCTATATCTCTCTATCTATATATCTATATATATATATATATATATCTATCTATTTATATATCGTATCTATCTATCTACTTATCTATTTATCTATGTATATCTATATATCCATTTATCTATCTACTTATATATATATATATATCTGCCTATCTATCTATCTATCTATATCTCTCTATCTATCTATCTACTTATCTATATATCTATTTACTTATCTATCTATCTACATTCTTATCTATTGATCTATCTATCTATGTATGTATCTATATATCTACTTATCTATCTATCTATCTGTCTATCTACCTAACTATCTACCTATTTATCTGTCTGTACACCTAAATATCTACCAATCTATTATCCTAATCAATCTATTTATCTATCTATCTACCTGCTTTGTTACCTGTCTATCTATCTACCTCCTTATCAGTATATCTACCTATCTATATCTATCCGCCAATCTATATCTATCGGTCTATCTACCTAACATCTATCTCTATATCAGTCTCTCTACCTAGCAATCTATCTCTATATTAGTCTCTCTATCTACCTATCTATCTATTAACCACTACCTATTTATTTATCTATCATTATATCTATCGATCTATCGATCTATCTATCTACCTATCTATTCTATCTCTATATTTATCCACCTATATATCTATTTACCTCTTATTTTTTATATATCTTCCTTTATCTATTTATCTATCTATCTATATACAAACATACATACATATCTATCTACCTATCTATTCTCTCTCTTTGTATATGTATTTCTATTTCTCTAGCTCTCTATCTACCTGTCTATCTATCAAGAGAGATAAATATATAGAAAGACTAGCAAAAATACCCGGCGTTGCCTGGGTCAGTAATAATTATTAGAAAAAATCGTTACTTGCTTTTGTTTTCTGTTTTAAGTGAAAGAATTTAAAACACATCTTTTTGACGTGATTAAAAATCGAGTTTCTTCCTTACCCATAAAACTAAAATAGCAATAAGTATAAAGAACAAAGTAGTATTGATTTAGAAACGAAAACACTATATTTAAGCATATACACATTTAAAAAACATGAAATTAATCTTCTCATGTTTAAAAAGATTAATCTGTTGATACTTTTTTTTAACATGGAGTCTAAAACCTTCTCCGTATGGCTAATGAAGTACGAAGTGATTAAAAAAAAGTAGCTGCGCTCGTAATCCCCTTATACTTGCTTTACTTATTTCGGAAAATTTTAATCATTGTGGCTCTTGGTGCTATTTTACCGAATTTGAGAAAGTCGTTTCGGGGTACCTTCGATGATGCTCCCCCATTCTTTCCTTACTTTGTAAAACGATATGATATTAATTTTCGTTACAGAGATATCGTCGCCAGATGCTGAGATATTTTTGGTCACCATAAAATGGCGCTAAACAGTTTCATCCGAAATGTTACCAAAATAAAATTTGGTGATTGTTTGAAATTGTGCAAAAAGGAAAATTAATGGAAGTTTTTGTACTATTTATGGATTTGCTTAATTTAGTTGCTGGATTATTTAACACAGTAAAAAAAGGCTTTTGAAAATTCTTTGATTGGCGATATTTTGTTTACATGGTGAAAGCTGAGAAACATTATGACGTAGTCTTCGGCTTCAAAAACAGCAACGTTGAAATAACTGCCAAATGCATCAGCTACGGAAATCTTTCTGCAAAAATTTTGGCGATCTGCTGGTTGTTTAGATAATGAGTAAGTGTTCAATCAGCATAAATAATAATAAAAACCATTAATTACATTAAAGTTCCGTTAAAATCGAAAATCATCAGCCAAATCATGTATTAATTGCCAATCTTGTGCAAAAATCTTACTTCAAGATTTGACTTGAGAAAAGCCTTGAACAATCACGAAAAGCAAAGAAAATCAACAATACAACAATTCAGTAAATTACCGCCCATTAGCCAGGGCTAAAGCAGAAATACGTGAAAATACACCGCCAGCTCAGTCATTTCTAGCCGAGGACTGCAGTTTCGTGCTTATTAGCACTCAGCCCGGCATAGGAAAGTGACTGAGCTGGAGATGGAAAACCTCTTAAGAAAGCCAAGAGTGCGAAACAAACTGGTAGCTAATATAGAATTAGCAGACCAGACGAGTGACCGAAGCAATGGTTCGGTTCAACTCGAAGATTGAACGAGAGGCAAGGTATATTCAGTAAATTACCGCCCATTAGCCAGGGCTAAAGCAGAAATACGTGAAATACACCGCGAGCTCAGTCATTTCCAGCCGAGGACTGCAGTTTCGTGCTTATTAGCTACCAGTTTGTTTCGCACTCTTGGCTTCCTTAAGAGGTTTTCCATCTCCAGCTCAGTCACTTTCCTATGCCGGGCTGTTGAGTGCTAATAAGCACGAAACTGCAGTCCTCGGCTGGAAATGACTGAGCTGGCGGTGTATTTTCACGTAATACAACAATTGTCGCTATCGACAGGGAGTTGAGATGATACACTAAATACTGTATTGAGTTGAGGAAAGCCTTCGAACATGGATCTAAAAAGCTCATAACTCGTTTTTTATTCTACTTAGAAATTTCGAACAGGTGCCATCTTCAGCAGAAAAATCAGAGCTTTCGATGGACATATAATGTAAATATGTGCAAGTATTTTTTCATCCCAATATTAGAGAATTTATACGAAAATTGTGTTTTATTGCCCCCCTAAGGGGGTTTTGCCCCCCATAACGGGACGAAAACTACCCTATGTGTTATTCTGATGCATAAGCTATATTATTGTAAAGTTTCATCAAAATCCGTTCAGTAGTTTTTGCGTGAAAGAGTAACAAACATCCATACATCCATACATCCATACAGACAAACTTTCGCCTATATAATATTAGTAAGATAGATGTAGGTAGGTAGGTTAATATACAGATAGAGATATAGATAGATAAAAGATAAAACTCAGTAAAAAGTGCATTGTTTACAAAGACAAAAATAAAGAAATTATAAAATGTATAATGAAATACATAAATAAATAAGCATATAAAACTATCTGCATTACAAAAATGAAAATATCTCAAAGAAACTTCAAAATTTCTTTTTAAATCAAAAGAACTTTTGCCATTGTTCATTCACTGGGTTTTCGCAATTTTTCGTACCCAATGACTGAACACCTCTCTACCTGAAAATCTACGCATTCTGCATTGACTGAAACAATTTGAATCCATAGCCTAAATATGTATACTTAATTTTTCTTTCGTAGAGTTAAAAAATAAAATTTATCGATACAAATAATATGTATCAATATAATTGCTAGCACGAAACCAGCCTTATTATTTTGAAAGAGAGAAAGAACGATTCACGGCAGTAAAAATTTCAAATTTTTTCCAGAAAAAAAATACGTATCCAATGTAACCAATCAGGTGTCAGATAGCTTAGAATATCAATAAAGAACGCTTTTGTAGTGAATTTATTCAGAAAAAAAATTTTGGAAGCTTATTTTTTTTTTTAAAATGACGCGCTGTTCATTCACTGGGTGGTGTTCACTCACTGGTCGATCTACCCTACACTCTCAGTACAAATTCTCAATCGAAACTGACTTTTTATCATGCGTAACGGCTTTTTTTCCTGAAAAGTTTCCACAATGTTCCATTGAGAAGTTTCGATAACATTCATTCACAAATTTTATCATTCAGAAATGAGGAGACCGTATACTTCAGCCGGATGTACAGGGGCTGTATATTCATTACAGGAAACTATTTACAGGTTACGTTACTACAATAATTTTAGATGACAGATAATTTAATAAACGCCAAATTTAGCTAGATTACGACAAATTAGTCACAAAAATAACTAATATTTACAGAATTTGTAACAATATGATACTGCAATTTACAACGCTAAAATAAAAACTTTTTTTCTTTCTGATTTTAAAATGCAGCAACACATCTGGCCACAAGTGTAGGGGAGACCGGGGAAAGATGACGAGCCGGGCAAGATGACGAATCCCTTATTTTTTTCCGTTTTCCACTAGGTAACAGCATCAACTGAATACTACTGGCAAAGGAAGTTAGCAATTGGCTCTCTCACCGGCCGTTCGTTCAGCAATAGTATATAGACACTGAAATCGCCATATTTGTATTAGTTCTGAAGCTCTGATTTTTTATGGCTGCCACGTTATAACTTTTATGCCTGTGTAAATAAGCTCTGTCACAGATACAGATAAGATATATCGTGTCTCTTTAGTATTCATGAGAAACTTAATTTAATAAGGATAGTAAAATTAACATTACATGAGCTGTTAGAGTAGTCCCTTGAAGTATTAAGGATAGTCAGTACCCTGTATACCGTCAATGTTAATTTGCACAGGTTCATGTACCTTTTTCTGAAAGTCTATTAAAGATACAAGTATGAACTTTTTTCTGTACCTCAAGTAGACTCTGTTCTCTATACTGAAGTAAAATTTTACAGAAAGAAAGCTTAGTTTTTTTGTAAAAAATTCTAATGTGTAAGTCACTGTATTTGTTTCAAAAAATACAATTTTGCCACACAAAATCAGCTCTATAAAAAAATAATTTTCGAATGTGAGAAAAAGTTTACTTCAGTATATGCAGTTAGATGTATGGAATAAGTGGTAAAAATTTCAAAGCCTAACAGAATTTAACTTCTGAGAAAAAGGAACATTTAGTTTCAAAAATACCATTTCGAGATATTGCAATTTAAAGGGGAAAATCATGCCTCATCAAAATAGGTTTTACATTTTTTAAAGCTTATTTTAACTTACTTCTAATATGAGCACGTTCAAGATGCTTGTATCATTAAAAAGGTATTGAAATGGAGTTTCAAAATATATAAAAATCAAACAATCGAATTTTTGAAAGTATTTAGGGTACTGACTCTCCTTAAATATATTACTGTTTCATTTATCGAATAAAAAAAATGAAGGATATTTTTATTTTCTCACAAACTTAACAAAGTGCCCTAGTACTGGGGCAAGATGGCAACACAGAATAATTGTTAAACATATTTTATCTTTTGAATATGTTACGTAGTTACAAGGGGTTACAGTACTTCAAAAATGATCAAACGATGGAAAAAAAAATTATTGCTTATTTCGAAACTAAAAACCAGTCCAAAAACAGGGAAAAGTTTCATTGCTATAGTTCAAATATTTAAAAAGTTATGAGTGGCTTTAGGTCATGCTCGCTATGTATGCTAATGCAAAAGAATAACTTTAAATTGATTTTTCACGATGATCATTTTTTTTTTTTTTGTGTTTTCATGTCATAAGAATCCCCAAAGCTTTTTTCTATTAACGATACAGCTTCAAAGTAATACTTTTTGCAATTAGGATAATATATTTAACAAAACTATGCATGGGATAAGCATTTTATAAATTACTCAAATGTTTAGAGCATGTTAAACCTTTAAAAACCATTTTTTTTTAAATTACGATTTTTACATAATTAATCACAGAATTTTTTTTAATAAACACAAAAGCAAATTAATGCAGACTTTTAAAGATGATGATTGAAATTGTTTAGCAAAAAGTTTTTTTTTAATATTAGTTTAAAAACAAAAAAGCCTTAGGGATTTAAAAAAAATGAAATTTTCCTGAATTTTTTGAATTAAAAAAAAAAGTAGGCAATATTTTAACATTTTGAAAGTAAATTATTGATTACGAAACAAGTATGAATGTTATGGTTTCAAAGAAAAATAAAATTTACTTAAATTTAAAAAAAAAATGTTTAAAAGGTACTGTGACCCCTTAAAAATAAATAAACAAACAAACAGAAAAAAATGTTGACAGTCATCTTGCCCCGGTCTCCATTACCAGTAATTGGTCCCAAGCAGTGCTTGAATTCTATGGGAGTTCACAAAAGCTTAGTTTATACGCTTGTTTTGAAATTTATGTAACTACTATAATATTTAAATACTAGAAAATTACCCGTCAAGGTATGACGGGTGAAAATTGCTTCAACATTTGGACGAAGGCAATTGCCGGTTTGGCGATATTTTGATAGTTGAAATTTAAAACTCTCACTTCAGTGGATTAATCCTAAACTCCAGTAGATAGCGTCCATTGTTGACCACTTTTTTGTCTCTTCACTCTCTTAAAATGAGTCTTACCAGTAAAACAGTTAAGATTCCCGATCCAGTTCAGCCTTGACAAAATAAAGCATTTCCCAGCATGTTGAACATTACCAAAACTTATTATCAAATTATCACGCCGTGGCGCAAGTTTCATTGTTAATGACGTCAGGAGCGTTACTCGATCATAGTCTAGTATATATATGAGGATGAGGATTAGACAGAATCCGGCCCAATTTAGCAAGAAGACCATTAGGTCCAGTACTACTTTTGCTGGAATTTCAGCCGTAGTTGTAACAATAATGAGTTGTTTTGATACTACATTTCAAAGAACAAATTCAAATTAAAACATGTAGAAAGTGTACTTAATGCATAATCAGTAAACCATCAAATAAAAATTAATTTATGTCCTAGTTGTTTGCCAACAGGCTTATTAATTGAAAAATTATAAAAATACGTTATCTTCTAATGGGATCCTTTTAAGCACTACTACAAGCTTAATTTATGTTATCACTCACACACTATTTTATGTACAATGAAATAAAGAACTGCATGACAATAAAAACAATTATCACATATTTTTTAACAAGATAGCATGCAGATTAAAAGACTTACTTTTTAAAGAAATATGTCAGAGCTGATAATAAATAACTGCTAACCTTACTTATTAAAAACAGTTATCTACAACTCTCACAAAAACGAGTTATTATTGAGCAATCCGAATTGCTTATTTTCCTCACGTGACCGCTATTGACATTCCTGTTCCTTTTTCAATGTTCCAAGTAATGATCATCTCTAGTAATATATAAGAAAGAGCACATCATCCATATTTGTAATGTATTTCAATCTTGAAATAAATTTATTTATTTCATTTTACACAAACTGCCGAATGGCAACACCTCATTGTTGAAAAGTAAAAGACGCACGAGATCATGTTCGATTGATTTTTAATTGAATTAAGCGACGACTACTTGTGGTGTAACATCGCTATGTGTGATGTTAATAAAGACTGACTGATTTTAACAATATAATGGAGTCAAATTTATATAAGCAATTAGGGAGTAGATTACGGGACGCGGGAGCGTCCCGCCCCGCCAAGGAAACCAAACGTCAGCAGCCAACAGAAGCAAATCCACCGCCAAAGACGAAAGGAAATAAAAGCGACCAAGACCAAGATTACACGACAGAACAAATTGGGTTTTTTTGGGTTTTTCACCCCTCTGTATCTCAGCCCCATGAAGACCCCCGGAGTTGATTTTTGGTACACTCAATCTCTAGTGGCCCCTGACGCCGTAAACCAAAATACAATCCCCTGGACCATCAGGGGGAGGAGGTATTAAAGTTATAAAATCGCTGTTCAAAAAAGTTTTCGCTTTCTTTGACAGGGCTACAGCCCAGACGAAAAAAGGAATCAAGCTGAAATTTCGCACACACATCCCTTGTGCCCTACTGATGTGCCTTTTGTGCCACTTGATCCCCTCCCCTTCCCCCCTCGTTTTTACCCCCCAAATTGTACCTTCCCGGGGTTCTATCACAGCCCCCCCCCCCCGGGGGGCTACGGTAATGATTTTTTGTATACATATTCTTGGGGGCCATTGAGTACATATACAAAAATTCAACCCCCAGGGACATCATGGGCCAGAGTAATTGAAGTTTGAAAATCACTAATTTTCCCTAAATTATTATGTACTTACTCTCAGCTCATAGGGTTTGTTTATCTTGGATTGCAATTGCAAGGTTAGAACAGATCTGACAGTTATTCCAAAGTTGTCTTAGGAAATGAAATTCAATCAAGACTAAAACATATCCAACAGTTGCAACTAGACGTTAAATCGCGGATATCACAAATTTGCCACAGCGACTGCGCATGCGCGCAAACTTGGCTCATTGAGCTTTCTGTTTTCAGATTCTATGTTGTTTGTTTATACTTAAGCAGAGAAACAAATTAATGAATGAGATTACAATGCTGCCCCCCCTCCCAAAGTTTTGGCGATACGAAATTTCCTTCCCCCTGCTTTTCAGTTTTTATATATTTATGGAGGGAAGAAATTTTAAATGTCGGCGCGAAACTGGGGTTAAACCATTACAATATTTTACGTGACAAATTATATGAAACTGTAAGCATATGAATACGGCACATATAACTTTTTAATTGAAAGCGAAAAATAGCACTTTTTTATTGGTTTGCTTTTTTTCTAAATTAATGGATTTTTCACAAACAACACATAATGAATTGAAAATGTATGAAATACGTGTGTGGATATCCGTGCTTTGCAGTAATTTGTTAGCTGAAATTTTTTTTGCAATTAATTTAAGCAAGACTTTTAATGAGCTTAGTCCACGCGCAACATGCGCATTCGCTATGGCAAATTTGGGATAGCCGCGATTTGACATCGAGTAAAGTTGTATAGATCTTTTGAAACATTCAAACTTAAAATATTTAATGGCTTAGTTTTTTTTTTTTTTTTTTTTTTTTTTTTTTTTTTTTTTTTTTTTTTTGCTTGGTGATAACATGCGTTATTTCATTTTTTAAATGAACTTTTAAACAAAACTAGGTATTAAACAAGACAAAGACTTCTATCAAGAAAAAGATAAACCACCAATTATCCAATTAAACGTAAAATAATCCACCATTTAAGAAAAAATGTAATTAAACAAGAAAGTGAAAAGCTAGATTAAAATAGCTCTCAAGCTGTAAAACATTTAAAGAAACCTTCATGAAAATGTTGAATAATCTGTCAAATAAAGAAACTGTAGTAGAATTTATTGCGAAGTTGTAAAATACTCGAAAACAATATAATTTAAAATATAGTATTTTATTATCCAAGAAGTTTTCTTTGCAACAGAGAGGATACAAAGATTTCAATAAAATTTAAACCGTCCAATTCTCGCAAAATGAACATAGAATTTTAATAGTCAGAAAATAACTTGACGTAAAATTAGGCTAGCCATTATTGTTCCTTAAAAACACAAAACAGCGTTGTTTCAATTGAAAATTTTCTGACTTGAAGTTCTCAATTCTAAAAATACAAAGTAATAATATCAATGCAAAAAGATGTGATATCTCATCAAAAACAACCCTGTTGTAAAAATTTCCCCGCCAAGAAAACCTTTAACTTTTCCGCACAAAAAAGAAAACCTGCATCCTAAACCCCAAAACCCTCAGTCATAAAAAGTTATGATATCTAGTTTGCCCGCCAAGTATCTGCCAAACTATCATCCTCCCTCTTCTCCTTTTTCATCACAGCTACTTCCATTAGAACCTACTCCCACCTTCAACACCTCAGAAATATGGATAGATCTTTTAAATTGTTTATCTTGTTTGGCGGGAAGCTTTTTGCTCACCAAGCAACCACTTCACTTTGATAAGCTTCCCGCCAAACAAGATAAACAATTTAAAAGATCTATCCATATTTCTGAGGAGTTGAAGGTGGGAGGAGGTTCTAACGGAAGTATTGTGTTGAAAAAGGAGAAGAGGGAGGATGATAGTTTGGCAGATACTTGGCGGGCAAACTAGATATCATAACTTTTTATGGCTGAGGGTTTTTGGGTTTAGGATGCAGGTTTTCTTTTTTGTGCGGAAAAGTTAAAGGTTTTCTTGGCGGGGAAATTTTTGCAACAGGGTTGTTTTTGATGAGATTTATAACTTCCCGACTTCCTCCGTATCTAAGGTTGGTTTATACCTCGTAGTTTTGTCATACCTCGACGAAAACAAACCGATGAATCACGTGCTATTGCACTACTAACGTGCTAAGATGCTAATTAGCGAAAATCATTTATCCCCCCCCCCCCCCACATTCTTCAACTAAAATGACTTAAAACTCTTTAAAAACGAAAAACAATTCTTTGCAGTTTGAAATATTTCGCCAAACAAACAAAAAATACAATAAATTACATTAACAGTATTTTTTAAATTTAAACAAATGATCGCGCAACTCTATTGTTTATACCCTCTATTGTGAAGTCGCCAAGCCACCACGTTACTGTAATCCAGTCGATCAGTGAGAGAAGCCAACTTCCACCGATTAGCGGTCCGATCTTTTGAACCAAAACTTTTTAAGCTTAAACTGCCTAATTTGTTCTTTCCACCAAAGATATAGATCTTCCACTGCACTGATCTTTTGTGTACAGAACTACCCTGTTGCAATTTATCTGGACGAAAATAAAATTTGTTTCGTCTTTAAATTCCCTCATCTTTTCCTTTAATAAAGTACTGATTAGTTGGATAATCCATAAAGTATTCTTGACATTGGTGCCAAAACTCAGATGGATTTCAGCCGAGAAACAAACATTGCTAACTGATCATTTGGTTAGGAAAACCTAAAGCACCGATCCGGTCACATGGTTCAACTACGACTACAGAATACACGTTTTGCGTGAACCTTGCAGTACTTTACTTTAAAATATACCACGGGACCTAAAATCGCTGTTTTCAAGAAATGAAGGCTTCTCTCTCTCTCTCTCTCTCTCTCTCTCTCTCTACGTTTTATCTATTCGCAATATTGACGTATCACAGTAGGAAATTTCATTACAAAAAGCAGAGCTGGCTTTCTTATTGTTCTTTGGCAATGGGTTAAATATTTATTTAAATTCTCGCTCAACAATAGGTTAAAATAAATATTAATCATTTGAGAGATATAACCATCCAATGTTTAAATTAATTAATTAATTAATTAACAAAAACGTTTCCGATTCGATCCATCGCGCTTCGAAACCATGCTTGCCACAACTCAATTACACACAAAAAATTTGATCAAAATCGGTCCAGCCGTTTAAAAGCCTTATGGTGACAAACGTCCGCACAGAAGATTTTTATATATTAAGACTAACAAATTCAAATTTGGTTATGTGCCCTTTTGATATGAAAGTGAATGAGTGGATACCGGCAAATAAGGGATAAGTTCCACTTCACTGTAAAAGATATGGCGAGAAATAAGGAGATGGATATACACCATTTAGGTGGTAAAACCTATGTTTACGCATTTTTTTAACAGTAGATATAAACCACTTCGAGAAAAAAGAAATTCATGGGTCGCGATAAGGCTTATACTAGAGATTCTGGAAAAAAAAATAAATAAATAAAACCGTTTTTTTTTTCAAAAATGTATATAATCCATTTTGAAAATAAACTCCTCATGAGTTAAAATGATCTACCCGATGGTATATATAATAATATTCTTTCCGTAAGAGATACAGATATTATACTCTTTAAAAGAGTCATCTTCACAACCAATTTTTTTTTTTACTATTTGATATTTGTTTTCTGTGTATTTTCCATATTTTGTGTTAGCCCGTATTTTAAGTTTTTTAACCCCAGTTCCTTGAGAAAAGTAAAATTAGGATTTAACTGTATATTGGCAAGTTTATATCTTTTTAATTTACGTTATTAGATTGCGTTCTGTCGACATATCCTCATCAAGGTAGGTACGTCAATGGTTGGTAGCGTTTAAATTTAAAAATAAAACGAGCTGATGTGTGCATCACATGACTTCCTTTTACTCCAATTTAATGTCATTTCCCCATTACTGGCAATTTTAATGTGATTCAATAGTTTACTCTCTAAATATCAAACACAGTGGCCAAATTTAAATCAGATTTTTAAAAAAAAATCACCAAATTTGTCGCCAAGTTGGCGACAAAACTTGGCGAACAAAATACTGGCGAGATATTGCCAAGTGTCCGCCAAATGATAACACCACTTGAGTTTACATCGAAATTAACAATGATTTTCCCCCAAAAAGGGGCAAAAGACTCCTTTAGAATCACCCGAATGCAAATAAAATAGGAGGTGCACAACTAGACCCCATTAGGAGTCTACGTACCAAATTTCAACTTTCTAGGACATACCGTTCTTGAGTTATGCGACGCACATACGCACATACCGACATCACGAGAAAACTCGTCGTAATTAACTCCGGAATCGTCAAATTGGATATTTCGCGTGTCTATACGTTCTTAGGCACTTATCCACGTGTGTGATCAAGTCGAAAAAAAACTCAACATTCATTCGGGGGTGAGTAAAATAGAAATTAAGATCAATTTTTGAGTGAAAATTTTTTCGGGAATACAATACTTCCTTTTTTGTAAATGGAAGTAAAAAAATAATACACTTACCTTACACAAAATTTACATCAATGATTTCATCTTTACTAATAATAAAGCTAAAAGTCTGTGTCTGGATCTCTGTCTCTTTGAATCTCTGTTACGCGCCTAGACCGTTCTGCCGATTTTCATGAAATTTGGCACAAAATAAGTTCGTAGCATAGGGGTGGGTACCTCGGAGCGATTTTTCAAAAATTCGATTTTGTTCTTTTTCTATTCAAATTTAAAAAACATTTTACCAAGCAAACTATCATAGCATGGACGAGTAAATTACCATAACATGGACGAGCAAATTACCGTAACATGGGCGAGCAAATTGACATAGCATATTGGCGAGAAATTCATTCGTAAATATACAGGCGAACCAAATGACCTTTTAATTTTCTACTACGGGTACCGCTAGTGTGAAATTAAAAGAAACGCCAACGTTATCTAGCATAACTATATTCTTAACGTTTCCCTCCAATAATCTATTCAAGCGCTATTGATGGTAAAATATGCTACTTCATCTATTTGGATCTGAGTGAAAGATCAGTAAGAAATAAAATACTTCTTATCACGCCCCGAGACGAAAGTAAATGTCTCGAGAGGAAAAAGTAAAGATACAAACGAAACTATAAACGAAGACATTTCATTGGTGGGGAGAAAATACTTTCTTTGATGATACAAGTTTCTTGTTAGCAGTTAATGCGTAGCTGCTGTCCTATCAAGAGTTAGAGAGCCGTTTAGAGCAAGATCAGAAACTAACGTAAAGAGACTCATGTACAAAGTTTCTTGGATTACGTAGATGCTTTAAATAGTATTTAAATAGTAATTATTTCTATCTAACAGTGGCATAAGCCCATACTTGGGTACTAATTTAGTATTTAAAATAATATGAATATAAGTATAATAAAAACAAAAAAAAAATAATTTGAATTTTATCATCTTGAATTCAAATTATGTTTTTCGCAATCACGAGTGTGTGTGTATACGTAAGCGTGTGTGTTTGTGTGTGGGGGGTATGTGTGTGTTTAGGCATGTGTGTTTGTGTCTGTGTGCAGGCATGAGAGTGTGGGTAGTTGTGTGTATGTGTGTAGGTGTGTGTGGGGCGTATGTGTATGTGTGTGTAGGCATATGTGTTTGTGTGTCTGTGTGCAGGGATGAGTGTGTGGGTAGTTGTGTGTATGTGAGTGTGTAGGTGTGTGTGTGCATGTGTTTGTGTATGTGTGTAGGTGTCTGTATGTGTGTGTAGGTGTATATGTGTGTAGGTGCGTGTATGTATGCGTGTAAGTGTAGGATATTGACGAAACCTGGAGACAGTTTTAGCTAGAGGTGCATTATGGTGAGGACGCGGTCGACGGTGATGCTGCGGAGGGTGCTGGTGGGAAAAATCAAAGGAACGTCAAAAACAGTCAAATGAAAGCAATAAGCAATCATGATTGCTCAAAAAATTTAAAAATATACATTTGAATTTTGACGTGTTGAGTTCAAATTACATTTCCCTCAATCACGGATTGCGATAGGACCCTACTCGTAGAGTTTCTTGCTTCTACAAATGGAATGGAGTGGAAATGCCAAGAAATTTGCACCCGTTATATTATGGCTGGTGATTTTCTAGATTAGGTGATACCAGGCATATCCATGAAAAAGAAATGGTCATTAGGATGCGGTAATAAAGATATGGTTTTATGTCAAATTCGCTCTCCATACTCATGATGAAGATTAAATTAACCTTTATGATATTTCTTATCAATCTCAAATGATAGGGATTAGTAGTCTGGAAACTTTGTATTTAGATGAAGTTTTGCTTTTTTAGTTCATCTATGTTGATGCGTTTCCTAAAAAAACGTAATTTTACAAAACCTTTTTTAAGAGTGAATCTGCTTTAGTTAAGCTTTGAATGTGAACGCAAATTCGTACTCTCAATAAATATTAAAACAACTAGCTGCTCTTGCGACTCTTGTCGGCATGGTAATAAAATATCAGAACAGCATCAAGTTTGGTCAAGTGAAGATGATCGAGCAATTTGTGATTGCTCAAAAAATATTTTACATAAGCTTATTTTGATCACTAATCTCGCATTTAGTAATTTATGATCGCCACTCATCAGTATCATAAAAATTAGGGCATAATGGGGTTGTTTTCTTCAGTCAAAAGTACTAGTTTTAGTCACTGAAATCGATAGAATAATAAAAAACGAGCTGATGTGTGCATCACATGACTTCCTTTTACTCCAATTTAATGTCATTTCCCCATTATTGGCAATTTTAATGTGATTTAATAGTTTACTCTCTAAATATCACCAACAGTGGCCAAATTGAAATCAGATTTAAAAAAATAAAAAATCGCCAAACTTGTCGCCAAAAAAACACTGGCGATAAATCGCCAAGGGTCCGCCAAATTATAACACCACTTGAAGTTACATCGAAATTACCAATCATTTCCCCCCAAAAAAGGGGCAAAAGACCCTTTTAGAAACAACTGAATGCAACCAAAAGCGGAGGTGCACAACTAAACCTCACTAGAAGTTTGCGTACCAAATTTAAACTTTCTAGGACATACCGTTCTTGAGTTATGCGACATACATGCGCATATCTGCACATATGTACATACAGACGTCACGAGAAAACTCGTTGTAATTAACTCGGGAATCGTGAAAATGAATATTTCGCGAGTCTATACATTCTTAGGCACTTATCCACGTGTGGTCGAGTCGGAAAAAAAAACTCAATATTCATTCGGGAGTGAGTAAAATGGAAATGTGGTCGATTTTTGAGTGAAATTTTTTTCGCGAATACAATATTTCCTTTTTTGTAAAAGGAAGTAAAAAGGAATAATAACATGGAGCCCGAAAAAACTTTTATTTTCCCAAGAATTTTTTTTTTTTATTTAATTTTTTAGATGTCCGAATTTGAAAATAAGGCGTGGTCTTTATAACGTCTCACGTGATGTACTTTAGCGCGCTATTCCATTGCAGCGCTAAATGTTTACTCTTTGCTGTCAACCGTGTTGCAGGTTATGATAATTTGCTTTCTGCACTAATGGTATCATTGAATGGCATTTCATCACCTGTGATGTCAGGTGCAGAAGCGTAAAAATAAATAAATTTCAATCCCTGCACCGATTAAAATAATTGTTAAAACTATTAAACTATCTCAAATTGCATAGTGCGGCAAAAGAAAAAAAAACTTCAAAATGCTACTGACATTTCATCGGCTGATTCTTATGTAAAATGACCCCCTGAATCCGAATATGACCTCCGTTTCCCCCCTATACGTACCAATCTTTTTTTTAAAGCCCCCCCCCCCCCAAGTGTTTTTCAATTTTCCTTAGTTTTAGAGGTTTTTTTTTTTTTTTTTTTTGGAGGTTAGAGGAGCTTTATAATTATTTCTATCACAGTTTTGAGGGACAAGAGAGGTTCAACGTTTAAGACCATGGACACCGAAAGCAAAAGGAGGGACTTGGGGGGGGGGGGGGCATACCCTCTCAAAATATTAGAAAAATCACGAAAAACGATCTTTTTATTCTGAGTTTTTGAAAATATGTTTGTAAAAAAATTTTCGGTGCAGATTGAGAGTATGAGACTTGCTTCTATGACTCCCATGCCCAAAAAATTTTCGCAATGTAAAAAAAATTAAAAAAAAAACTATCATGTGAATGTTGCATACGAGTTGAATCGCAGGTATTCATTCAAAAAGACATTATTCTGGCTGATTCTTAAGTAAAATGACCCCTTTTTGTTTCCAAATACGACCACCTTTCCTCCCATCAACCCCCCTTTTTAGACCGCCCCTTCTCCGATTCATAGACATTTTTTTAATTTGGAGGGGAAAAAGAGCATTACAATAACCGTAAACATTATTCTGAATGACTAGAGATGTGTAAAGCTCAAAATCATGTGCATATGTAGCAAAAAGGGAAACTTGGGGGGCACCTCCCCCCCCCCCCAAACACACTGTGCAACAAAAAAAACTCTCAAATTTTTCTGAGGCTATTCCGGTTGATTCTTCTGCAAATTGACCCCCTGAATCCGAATATGATCTCAGTTTTCCCTCCACACGTACCGATTTTTGTAGAAAAGCCCCCTAGTTTAGATCTGTTATTTTACTTTTGCGGGAGAAAGGAGCATTATAATAACCGGGAGGGAATTCCACCCCCCAAATATACTCCCCAAGTCTCCTTTTTTATTATCAGTGTTCATTATTTGGAGCATTGAACCTTTCTTGCCCTCCAAAACAATGTTAGTGGTTAATACAATGCTCCCCCAAAGGAAAATAATAGATCTAAAATTAAAGAAAATTTTTAAAAAGGGGGGGAGGGGCTTTTCTACAAAAATCGGTACGTTTAGGGGGAAAACGGAGATCATACTCGGATTCAGGGGGTCAATTTCCAGAAGAATCAGACGGAATAGCCTCAAAAGCAGTTGAGACTTTTAGTGGTGCACAGTATTTGGGGGGGGGGGTTCCCCCAAGTTTTTTTTCTTGCTACATATGCACAAGATTTTGAGCTTTGCACTTATCTAGTCATTCAGAATAATGTTTATGGTTATTGTAATGCTCTC
Organism: Uloborus diversus; assembly: GCF_026930045.1. Taxonomy (NCBI): domain Eukaryota; kingdom Metazoa; phylum Arthropoda; class Arachnida; order Araneae; family Uloboridae; genus Uloborus; species Uloborus diversus. The sequence goes on from NC_072736.1 coordinate 158,533,805, forward strand.
TCCCCCCCCCCGCCCCAAATTAAAAAAAGTGGCTCTGAATCAGAGGAGGGGGAGGGGGTTCTTAAAAGGGGGCGTGGTGGAGGGGAAGGTGGTCGTACATGGAAACAAGGGGTCATTTTACATAAGAATCAGCCAGAAGAATGTCTTTTTGACTGAAGACCTGCTATTCAACTCGTATGCAATGTGCGACATTTACAAGATATTTTTTTTTGAGCAATCACGATTGCTTATTGTTCTCATTTGACTGTTTTTGGCGTGCTATGATTTTATTTTCCCCCCGCCTCAATCTGCCAGCACCACCCGTCGGCCGGCCTCACGATGCTGCTCCCCTAGCGAAAACCGTCTCCAGGATGCGTCCATATCCTACACGAATACATACACACACGCATGCCTACATACTCACACACGCATGCCTACACACTCACACACACATATATACACAAACACACATACCCACACACTCATGCCTGCACACAGACACACACACGCCTACACACACGCCTGCACACAGACACACACCTACACACACTCACACACACACACACACAAACACACGCCTGTACATACGCAAAAAAACACGTGATTGCGAAAAATATAATTTGAATTCAAAAATGTCAAAATTAAAACTAATTTTTTTTTTTTTTTTTTTTTTTGGCATCGCGATTTTTTTTTTTTTTTTTTGGCATCGCGATTTTTTTTTTTTTTTTTTTGGGGGGGGGGGGGGAGGACCTTTTAATCCGGTAAAACTGATGTTGCTGTGGTCCATGAAAACGGTGCAACCATCTTGTGTTATCAGACTGAATTTTATGAGCTAGTTGGTTTGAACAAGGAAGTTGTGCGAGGCCACTACGAGCTTAGCCACTGTTTCATTTTCATTTGAATTAAATAAGGCTTTAGTTCTAAAAATCAAGAATTTCCGCACATTATGAAGAGAAATGGAATTCTGTCTATTGCTCATCCTTTTCACATCCTGTCTTACTCATCCTTTTAGCCTGTTCGTTACTGGAAATCAGATTTTTCAGAGTCTGTTACAGGGGGTCGGAACTTTTTTCAAAATTGTGCAAATAGAAATAGGATTAACTCATTCAGAGGATCCAGAAGCAGCCAAGCGTTAGATGAGATGTGGTTGCATGAGATAAAAATAGTTTTAAAAGTCTAAATACATGAAACGGCTCAGAACATTGAGTGACCTAAGAGCGATGTCTTAAGCATGTCTGTTACTGGTGCCGTTACCCAATTGGATAATATTTATCGCTAAAATTATAACAGAAGTTGTTTGCGTAATCTGGTCCAACGTGCCCCGCGAGGCGGACCAACGTACCCTACGCAGGGGGAACGTTGGTACACTTTTCAAGTTTCAGTTAAAGGGTCTAAGGACCCTTAACCTTCAAAATTTTCCATTTTCTGGAAAAAACATATGTTATGCATAATTTGATTCTCAAGAATTTGATACCTTATTTATTACCATACACAAAGAAACTTTTCAAGCTATCGTGAAAATGCGTAAACTTTCCCCGTAGAGATTTATGTTTCCAGCAGCTGTTCAAGCCTCTTTTTCTCAGCACCGGTTTATCGTTTTGCGTGCGTGATATCTCATACAGTTTCTTATGTATTTCCGTAAAACTTTTCATGCATGTTTGTCTGATTTTTTTTTTATGATCTGAACCTAAATTTTAACTAAAAATTAAAGTTACTATTTTTAAAAAAAATATTTTCACCGAAAATTTTTGTATTAACTTATAAAATTAAAAAAAAAAATAAATAATAATTAAAAAAAAAATTGGGTTCAGATCATAAAAATGAATTAGCCAAACATGCCATAAAAATTTTACGGAAATATATAAGAAACTTGCTGAGATACATCACGCACGCAAAACGAGAAACCTGAGAAAACGCAACCTGGGAAACAGAGGCTTAAACAGCTGATGTTAACATAAATCTCTAAGGTTACTCAAAGGGTACTAAGGATTCATAAAGTATACGCATTTTTTCGATCACTTTAAAAGTTTTTTGCGTATGATAATAAATAAGGTATCAAATTGTTCAGAAATAAATTAGGCATAACATATATTTTTTTTTTCCAGAAAGTGGAACATTTTGAAGGTTAAGGGTCCTTAGACCCGTTAAAAAATTAATCTACAAAAAAGTTAATCAATTCGACATTGTCAAAAAAATCTGAGATGATGAGAAATTTTTAGTGAAACTTAATCCAGAAAATCGAACTGCTCATTAAATTTTTTGATGAGATAAAAAATTAAAAGTAGAAAAACGGACAAACGTGCCCCATCTCCCCCTAACGTCAAAATCTGAACAGTATCGCAATCCGTCCTCTGCAAGCTTTATTTTGAACAAAAGGGGACATATCCTGAAAGAATCTGTAGTACGAAGGCTTTTAGATTCAAAGGAACACATCTCCAAAATCCTCAAATTTTAATCCACTTCTTTTAGGTTCATGTACTTCGATAAGAGAATACGAGAAGGTGAAATATTAGGCTTTTGGTGAAATTGGAATTTTTAAAATTCAGGTTTTCGTTCAAAAGGGCACATATCCAAAATTAAGATGGCGATATCTCCTTGTTTTTTTTTTTTTTTTTTTTTTTTTTTTTTTTTAACACAGTATTTCTTACTCTGGACCATGATTTGCTGTGCTTTCGTGCTGAATTCTGTACCCAGAGAAGTTGAGAAAACTATTTTGCTCTTACCCTAACTCGTTTTTTCTCACCTCCTGAACATTTTTGGAAAATGGATATGTTCCCTTTTGATATTTTACTCCTCATTTCACACAAAATTGCAATTCTAATTAAGCCCTCATGTATAACATTTTGTTCACAAAGTTCAAATTTCAGCAGTGAAAACTAATCATAATTATTTACTATTACAGCATTAAATTAAAATGATCGGACTTACATAGAATATCAAAACAGTGGTTTCTCAAGTTTAGATTACAGTTTTGATCAACGCTGAAAGCTCTTGAACACGCGGCAGCTGTTTCATATATGGATTCAAGTGTCAATGATGTATTTTCTGAAAGATAATTTTGACTGGAATAGTGACTGCGATTTGAGATTTCTATCCGATAAAATTAAATTCAAAGCAGTCATGTTAGAAACACATTGAGGTTGAGATAATGGAATTAAAATGAAACACAAGGCAGCTAGCTGACACTCAATCAAGCTAGCAGGTTGTTACTTTCCTGTTTTGATATCAAATATATTCATATGCAAATAAGTTAGAAAATATGTGTGCCACCCAAAAATGCAACAAAATATGAATGTTTTTTTTTTTTTCTCCCTTTTTTTTTTTTTTTTTTTTTTGTATAATGCAATTAGTACCTGGACGACCGAGCCTCGCTCGGCTTTAAAGGAATTATTTTTTGTCAAATTGTGTTTTTTTAAGGTTCAATACTTTTCCAAATATACTTGAAAAGCTTCACGTTAACGAAATATTATGTACTCGACCTTCTTATAACACTAAAGTACCAAACAAAGAAGATTCTGAATGTAATTAAATCAAAATTTTGCTTTAAACTATCTGTTACGCTTGTCTCCACTACACAATTTTCTTGTCAGTAATTAAAATATTTTGACCTTAGTTTTGCTATGGTGAAATCGGTTTTTAACCGAATACTTCCTTTCATACTATGATGCGTTTCACGATTTTATCACAATCGAGATTTTTTTTTTGAATAAGTACTTTTAGTTTTTACGCCAGAAAATGCTACATACAGCATGATATCCATCAAAACTGATGATCCACAAACCATTCCAACAAATGATAACAACTGTCTTAACAAAACATAAACAATCTCAAGACATACACTTCTTCGAAATAAAATTTAGATGCGTGATTTAAAAAACATGTTAAACTATTTGAAGTGTAAAAAGAAAATAAATAAATAAAATAAAATAAAATAGGATGGTCAAGCAATAGTTTCACTTAAAAAAGAAAAAAAGCCTTACATCGACTTACATAATGCTTTTGAATTTGTTTTCAGCCAAGTGTGTTTGAAATTAGCCAAAGCGGCCAATATCAGCCAAGCCTGGCAACCCTAAGCAAGTATAAAATTTTAAAGCGAGAAGAGACAAATTTTCATGGTTATGGTTGCAAATCGTCTGCCTGATGCGTCAACTCACAGTTTACTTCAAGGCTTAACTCAATTTGACTTTATATTAAAAAACTGTTTTTTGTAAAAAAAAATCGCGTTTTTACAGAAAAAACACTGATGTAGATGAACTTAGAATGCAAAACTACAATTAAATATAAAATTTCATCCAAATCGTTAGAGCCGTTTCCGAGATAAGAAATACATATATACCCACAAGAATTGCTCGTTTAAAGATATAAGATTTTCTCCTAAAAACCATTTGGAAGTATACTATAAAATTACACTGCACTTCAACGTATAGAACTATCACAACGCGTCCTGAACCAAAAAGAAACGAGCTAATGTGTGCATCACATGACTACCTTTTACTCCAATTTAATGTCATTTTCCCATTATTGGCAATTTTAATGTGATTCAATAGTTTCCTCCCTAAATATCACCACCAGTGACCAAATTGAAACCACATTTAAAAAAATAATAATAAATAAAAATAAAAATAAAAAAAATTGAAAAAAAATCGCCAAGTTGGCGAAAAAACTTGGCGACCAAAAGACTGGCGATATATCACCAATTGTCCACCAAATTATAACACCACTTGAGTATCCATCGAAATTAACAATGACTTCCGCCCCAAATACGGGTAAAAGACCCGTTTAGAAACACCCGAATGCAACCAAAAGGGCAGGTGCACAACTAGACCCCACTAGGAGTCTACGTACCAAATTTCATTTTTCTAGGCGTTCTTGAGTTATGCGACATACATAGGCACATACGCACATCCGCACATACATACGTATAAGCAGACGTCAAAAGAAAACTCTTTGTAACTAACTCGGGTATCGTCAAAATGGATATTTCGGGTGTTTATACGTTCTTAGGCACTTATCCGCATGTGGTCGGGTTGAAAAAAAAACTCATCATTAATTCGGGGTTGAGCAAAATGGAAATTAAGGCCGAATTTTGAGTGAAAATTTTTTCGCGAATACAATACTTCCTTTTTCGTAAAAGGAAGTAAAAATAAACTGATGTGGATGCATCTCCACTTTCTTGGATACACCAATTAAATATCTGATGTTTAAAAAAAAAACTCCAAAGAATGTGTGAGTGTACTCATGTAGAGAAAAAAAAATGAGTTGTATCCTGTACCTACAAAAATATGTTATGCACTGGCCCTATTAAATTTAAAGAAATATTTCCCCCTCTAAGTTGTACAATTGTAATAGCAGAATACTCCAACTTGTTGAGATCAATGCCAAAAATATTATTTTACGGAGTTTAAATATTGCAAACGTCAACGGTTTTACCATCGGTTCTACGGTAATCTCGCTATACTGATAACAGAATCGACACCTCATTTTCTGACTCTAAATTTGTGGCTAACTAAGGTGGGTGGACCATGGAAGGCCCCTGCAACGAATAAGCAGTTTTTATGAGTTTAGTTACTGCATAAATGAAAGAAACAAACTATTAATTAACACTTTTTTAAATCTAGATATAATCACTACTTATTAAACTTAACTTTTGTTAAGCTCTTCCAAACGACCTTACAAGGAACAGGGCTCCATACCCAAGGCCAGTATTATTATAAATCAGTCGTTCAACTTAAAACTACAGTTGTAATAATCAAAATATCCGCTTTTACTAAAACTACATAAAGAAACATCAAATGCTTAACATATTATAATTTTCTTCAAAAAACTCAACGAATATTTCTTGATTACCATCGTATAACTAAGAACATATTAATCGAAATTATTTAAAAATTACAGTAATGAGTATTATTTCGATTAATAAAAATAAGTTGCCAGTGAGTTTTAGAACGGAATTATATTAAAAAAAAATAACCCTTGATGGCCTACTTATGGGGTCCGTTCCTTGTAAGGCCAAAATGTTCCTAAAAAGCCCAAAATGTTCCTAACAATTACCATCTATGACAAGTACCGTTATCGCTTGATAAATGGTTTCAAAGAAATAATCTTTCCAAAAAAAAAAAAGAAATTTAAAAATATATCTGAAATAAAATTCAGGGGTATCCCTCGTATAACACGGTTAATTCGTTCCGTGTAATATCGAAAATAATAAATACTTTTTTTACTTATTTTTTAACCTAATTAATCATATATCATAAATCATGTCAATGTGTATCGTGTTGTATCGAAACCATGTTCCGTGTTTTATCGAAACCGTGTTATACGAGACCTTGAAATAATGTAAATCAAGGGATGTGTACCGTATTATATCGAAACTGCAAATTTTATAATTGCTGAAATTTTGGCTCAATAGAATAAACAAACGAAAACTGGCTACCAGAGCATACAAAGACCCACTGATTTAAAAATAAGAGTTGTTATAAACAATGAAACTTAATTGTTTTACATACCTCTAATTAAAACTGTTATGCACAACAAGAAAAAACTTGATCAACTCTCTTTTCTAAGAACAAAACGCATTCTATAAGAAAAAAAAAAACTGAGCTTTACTATACCAATAAAGTTCGTCTGAGCAACAACAACAAAACAAAATATAAAATAAAATAAATAGCATTCTTCTATTTATTTCATATTTGTTACGACTACATTTTTTCTTTATCGTTTGCCAAAATTGGCTTATATTTAATTCTAATGTTATTTTCTTACAATGCATTGGAAACAAAATAATAGTATTCATCTTTTTGCTTTTAGAACACTGATGAGAAAAATAAAGTATGTATTTAAAAGTTAAAAGTTAGTGTTATACGGGGAAAGAGCCGAAGACAGACAATTTTTCGCAAAAGTTTCATAAAAACAAAGTAAAAACTTATTACAGTGATTATCAAACATTTTTTTACAGTGTATTGAACAAAAACGAATTTCCTTCTTTTAAAATTCGTGTTGCATCAAAACCGAGTAGTATTTAAAATAAAAGTTCCGTACCGTGTAATATCGAAACCGCGTTATAATAATCGCAAATTTGGTACCGTGTAATATCGAAACTGTGTTATACGAGACTCAGAAATAATGTTAATCAAGGGATGTGTACCGTGTTATATCGAGACCAAGTTTAGCAAAAACTTATTAGAGTTATCAACCGTTAACAGAATGTATTAAACAAAAATGAAATTCCATCTTTTATAAATATAACATTCGAGTTCTATCAAAACCTTGAAGTATTGAATTCAAGTTTCGTACCGTGTAATATCTAAACCGTGTTATAATAATCGCAAATTTGGTACCATGTAAAATATCGAAACCTTGTTGTAGAAAAACCGTGTTATACGAGAGACACCTGTAATTTAAAAACAAATATCTATTTAGTCTGAGTTAAATATCCCTTATCTTTATCTTTACTTATAATAAAGCTGAAAGTCTGTCAGGATCTCTGTCTGTCAGGATCTCTGTGACGCGCATAGCGCCTAGACCGTTCGGCAGATTTTCATGAAATTCGGCACAAAGTTAGTTTGTAGCATGGGGGTGTGCACCTCGAAGCGATTTTTCGAAAATTCGATGTGGTTCTTTTTTTATTCCAATTTTAAGAAAAAAACTATCATAAATTACGAAATTATCATAACGTGGAACCGTAACATGGGCACAAGCCAATTGGTGAGATACGAAATTATCATAACGTGGAACCGTAATATGGGTAGAAGCCAATTGGCAAGAAAATTCACTATACATTATTTGTAAATATACAGGCGAACCAAAATACCTTTAAATTTTTCTATTGCGGGCGAAGCCGTGCGGGTACCACTAGTAAATAATAATATTACAAGCATAAAACATTTTTTCATCTTTCCCGGTACGTATTTATAACTAAAAACTAAGTGTTCATATTTCCATGATTTGCAAATGTTCCTAGCAAGGCCCATGTACCCTAGCAAGGCCAACCGTCAAATTTTTAATTAGCCCCACAAATAACCACCGGTTTTCATAAAAAACACTAAGAATGTTTTAACTAAAATCGAAACAAAATTATTATCTTTTTCTTTAGTACGATAACAAATCCTTACATGACAATTTACAATTCAAAAAAAAAAAAAAAAAAGAATTTTGACATCTTGACTTCAAATTATGTTTTTCGCAATCACGAGTGTGTGTGTGTAGGCGTGTGTGTTTGTGTGTGGGGGGTATGTGTGTTTGTGTGTAGGGGGTATGTGTATGTGTGTAGGCATGTGTGTTTGTGTCTGTGTGCTGGCATAAGTGTGTCGGTAGTTGCGTGTATGAATGTGTGTGTGGGGGGAATATGTGTATGTAGTGTAGGCATATGTGTTTGTGTCTGTGTGCAGGCATGAATGTGTGGGCAGTTGTGTGTATGTGTGCGTGTATGTTTTTGTGTTTGTGTATGTGTAGGTGTCTGTATGTATGCGTGTGTGTATGTGTTTGTGTGTGTGTAGGTGTATGTGTGTGTAGGTATATGTGTGTGTGTATGTGTGTGTGGGGGGTATGTGTATGTGTGTTTGTGTCTGTGTGCTGGCATAAGTGTGTCGGTAGTTGCGTGTATGAATGTGTGTGTGGGGGGATATGTGTATGTGTGTGTAGGCATATGTGTTTGTGTCTGTGTGCAGGCATGAATGTGTGGGCAGTTGTGTGTATGTGTGTGTGTATGTTTTTCTGTATGTGTAGGTGTCTGTATGTATGCGTGTGTGTATGTGTGTAGGTATATGTGTGTGTATGTGTTTGTGTATGTATGTGTGCGTGTGTGTGTGTAGCTGTGTATGCTGTGTATGTATGCGCGTGTGTGTAGGACATGGATGCAACCTGGAGACGGCTTTCGCTATAGGAGCAGCATCGTGAGGAGCCGGTCGAAGGTGCGGAGGGTGCTGGTGGGAAAATAAAATGATAGGACGCCAAAAACAGTCAAATGAAAGCAATAAGCAATCGTGATTGCTCAAAAATAGATAATAATGGGTCATATACACAAAAAATTACCTTTTTGCTGAGTGTGCAAATTACAATGTTTACGTCGATGACCTAAGTCTACGAAATGAGGGCCCTCACTAAGAAAATAGCGACGCGAGAGACTCTCCGCCGCGTATGTGTCCTAGAGTTTGATGAAGCTATGTGTGAGTGGACGGAATTTGTCATCACATGACAATAACTATGATTTTTCATTTTTTTTTTTTTTTTTTTTTTTTGGTCTTCAAAGGAGCATGGCATTCCTTGGTCCACCCACCTTATAGGCCAATCACTCAAAACGAGCTGATGTGCGCATCACATGACTTTCTTTTACACCAATGTAATGTTATTTCTCCATTGTTGGCGATTTTAATGTGATTCAATAGCTAACTCTCTAAATATCATCAACAATGGCCAAATTAAAACCAGATTATATAAAAAAAAAAAAATTGCTAAATTTGTCACCAAGTTGTCGACAAAACTTTGCTACCAAAAGACTGGCGATACATCACCAAGGGTCCGCCAAATTATAACACCACTTGAGTTTGCATCGAAACTAACAATGATTCCCTGCAAAAAAGGTGCAAAAGACATCTTTAAAAACACCCGAATGCAACCAAAAGGGGAGGTGCACAACTAGACCCCACTAGGAGTCTACGTACAAAATTTTAACTTTCTAGGACAAACCATTCTTGAGTTATGCGACATACATACGTTCATACGCACATACATACGTACATACAGACGTCACGAGAAAGCTCGTTGTAATTAACTCGGGAATCCTCAGTATGGATATTTCGCGTGTCTATACGTTCTTAGGCACTTATCCACGTGTGGTCGAGTCGAAAAAAAACTCAACATTCATTCGACGGTGAGCAAAATGGAAATTAAGGTCGATTTTTGAGTGAAAATTTTTTCGCGAATACAATACTTCCTTTTTTGTAAAAGAAAGTAAAAATTGTTTCCAAGAAATCCATGTGCTCGACGTGCTCAACGCGGCAAACATACTGTCTTCTTTATCGAGGGGGGCCACATGGGGGCTGTTCATAAATTCAACCTCATGATGGAGGCACGTGAATGCCCCTTGCCCCCGTTCACAATCACTTCGACTGTGGATTCAGGCATATTATCTGGTCCGGTGGTGCCCATGGCCAGCTTCATTTACAACAGTCAAGCCCCTGACTAGATACAGATCTAGCCAAACATCCGTAGTAGGTGGAAGTGGGGATTTAGCTTTACCCAGTTCGCACCACGAGGAGGCTCCTACAATTACGGCGCTTGGAAATCTGTACATGAAGTGAAAAGCTTTTTTTTCTCTTTCTTTTTCTATTTAATCCTGAAAAATGAATTAATACTGCGACATTGTTATCACGATTTGTGTCAGATTTACCAAATCCATATAGTACATAAATTAAGCTTTAAATCAAAATTGGAAATAAACAACTACTGGCATGCTTATTATTTTATCAAACCTTCAAAACAAAAAAAAGAAAAGAATTTTTTTTTAAATAAAAGGTGAAAAGAAAGAAAGAGAGAGAAAAATACGGAAACAATCTATCACCAAGTAGTAATTATCTTTAATCATACAACACCTCGCGTATCACTATGGTTCCCCTGTTTCCATCCCTCAGAAAGATCTTTCAATTCAAAACGGGAAAATAAAACCTTTATTTTTTGCTCCTTTTTTACTCGTACAGTGTTACTTTCGAGAGCTTTGGGGAAGAGGAAAATAGGGGAGTTTAAGCCATTGTTTAAGAAAATTGTCATTGTTAGTGAAAATATATTTCACCGAAAAGCCATTTCTTTATGTGCAGGTATTTTACATTAATTAGTGCCAGTATAAAATTATCATTGTGCAAAATGAAAATTCGTTGCAAAGCAACGGGGTAAAGACATGTCGAAAAAAAAAAACAATAATAAAATCGGTGAACGAAGAGGTTTTTGAAAGACATTTAATTATTTTAATTAAGAAATTTCAAAGCGTGCAACGTTCAGGTATTGTGGTATAACAATAGTTTAAGAATTTAACACAAAGCCAATGCATTCACTTATTTATCACATTTTATGTTCTTTAAACCATTAAAGAGTTTAGATATCAAAGTTTCAATTAAAATGCTTTGCTCTCGAGCCTGAAAATGTAATTTCAAAAAAAGTAAGCAAAATAATATAATGAAATGAAAAAATGTGTCAAAAAATAAACTAAGTCACAAACAAAAGGACATTTTGTTTCAAAAAAGAGAAGATAACATAAGCAAAGCTAGAAGCATTAACAATATTACACAACCTTTCTCGAGCTGCATCTCTACATCTCTTCTCATAGTATAAAATGAAATCTCCTCTCAAAAAAGAGTGTGTGTTTGAACGCGAAAAAGTCGAGAACTACCCGCTCGTTTTCGCTGAAATTTTCACAATTTGTTTCTTTAAGTCTGGAAAAGGTTTGCAATAGTTCGTTTTTATTCCAATTTAGGCCCAATTTTCACATAAATTCCTAAATATGGGGCCGAACAATTACTTGCACATATTAATATATATGTAATATGTGCAAGTAATTGTTCACCCCCATATAGAACAAAATTTCACAGTTTGTTCCTATAAGTCCTAAAATGATTTGCAGACCAGTTTTGGAAATATTCGATGAATAGTTCTTTTTTTATTCCAATTTAGGCCCAATTTTCACATAAATTCCTAAATATGGGGGTGAACAATTACTTGCACATATTAATATATATGTAATATGTGCAAGTAATTGTTCACCCCCCATATGGAACAAAATTTCACAGTTTGTTCCTATAAGTCCTAAAATGGTTTGCAGACCAGTTTTGGAAATATTCGATGAATAGTTCTTTTTTTATTCCAATTTAGGCCCAATTTTCACATAAATTCCTCAATATGGGGGTGAACAATTACTTGCACATATTAATATATATGTAATATGTGCAAGTAATTGTTCACCCCCATATGGAACAAAATTTCACAGTTTGTTCCTATAAGTCCTAAAATGGTTTGCAGACCAGTTTTGGAAATATTCGATGAATAGTTCTTTTTTTATTTCAATTTAGGCCCAATTTTCACAAAAATTCCCGAATATAGGGGTGAAAAGGTACTTGCACGTATTAATATTACATTTCGTTGGAAAGAGTAGAATTTTCCGCGTTCTAAGCAATTTTTTTTAATGCTCTAACTTAATTACGACGGGATTTATTTGCGTTTTCAGCTCGAATTTTTTTAGGCTTAGCTGAAATTTAGGCACTTCTTTCTTCATTAACTCTATCAATAAAAACTGGGGAATTGTCGCCCAGTTTTCTTTTTGACACCATTGGAAAGACCGACATATTGTACTCCAGATCTATCTCGAACTCTGGTCGAATAAGAAAGCTTCTATCTACGAAAGAAAAAACGTTACAAGCATTTTTAAACCAAGTTCGACAAATCTCATCTCCATTCAAGTTGTTAACCATTTTATTTTCGCTTTTCCACGGTTACGCTTTTTGAATCCATTGTTTCTTTCCATCGATCGCAATTTCATTTCTGAAACTTATTTTATTTTGTATTTCCATGGTAACGATTTTCAAATCCATCTTTCTCACTTTGATTTTTTTAAATTATTTTAGTATCTGGCGTCAGTATTCGGAAGGAAAATTTTACATGATGTTCTTTTCCCCTTTCATTTTAGCCTGATTGTTGAATATACGTCACTTGACACAATTTTTATTTTCAAAGTAGACCGGGAAAAGTCGGGCAACGCAGCTAGTGAAAACTAAAACAGAGCATTTGGTCAATTTTTTAATGCTCTCTTTTCATAGCCTCATTTCATTTGAAGATTATCGTTCTTCAAATACAACATAAATGTTTCAAATTTTCCACATAAACTCTATACATACATATTTTAACCAAACGTACTAATTCAAATTCACAATTGTAACACATCAGCTACAATTTTTTGGGAGATCATTTTCTTGTTATTTTCTCAGTGTAGAAATTAAAGCAGTTTTTTTTTTTTCGGAAGAGGAAGGAGTAAATAAGAAAAAAAAAAGCTCTGTCATATCTTTTTCAACAAAAATGTATGTAAGACAAGAAGTCTTTTTACCCCCTTTTAGATAGTGAAGGAAGTATTGTATTCGCGAAGAAATTTTTGCTCAACTATCAGCCCAAGTTTCCATTTTGCTCACCCCCGAATGAAGATTGAGATGTTTTTTCGGCGCAACATCACGTGCATCTGCACCTCAGAACGTATAGACGCCCGAAATATCAAATTTTGACTATCTTCACCTCATTACTACGAGTATTTTCGTGACGTATTTATGTACGCATGTATGTGTGTATGTACGTATCTCGCATAATACAAAAACGGTATGGCAAAGACAGTTAAAATGTGGTATGTAGACTCTTAACGGAGTCTGATTGTGCACTTTTGGTTGCATTCCGATGTGCCACAAGGGGTCGTTTCAAACTTTTTGAGGAAAATCAGTGTAAATTTCAATGCAAACTCAAGTCATGTTATAATTTGGCGAATATTTGGCGATATGGCCAAGTTTTGTTACCAACTTCACGATATATCGCCAAATTGACGACAAATTTGCTGAAAAAAATTCAATTTGGCGCTATTGGCGAGTTATTAGAGAGATCCATTTAATCACGTTAAAATTGTCAGTTTTGGGAAATATAATCTCTGTAAAACGGTTTTTTTTTTTTTTTTTTGCATCAACAAACTACAGGAGAAAATATTTAAACATTTAAACGGTTTCCTTGCTTACTCCAGGGCACTATTAGGAATAAAGTAGCCCCATCTTTCGTCTTTTCCCTTTCCTTTAATGGACGTGTACATAAGTGTACACACCTATTTTTTTTTTCAGTTATTAAAAGAACATGGATTATTTATTAGATGTAAAAGAAAGCAGTGTGGTGTTCACATCAGATTTTTTTTTTTTTTTTTTTGTATCTAGTGTGTAAAGCTTGTTTCTTCGTAAATTAACAATGGTACTTTTTTGCACGGTCATTATAAAAGAATACATTGCACGTTCACAAATAAATGATCACGGAAATAAGAGAAATAAAAGAATACATTTGCAGAAAGGTAAAAGAAAACATAAATCACACAAATTTGCAGACACGTGTTTCTGGGTTACAAGGAACGTCGTTTTCAATGCAAAATTGCCGGATGTCTTTTCATCGATAAGTTCAGCCTTTTTGCATTGAAAAAGGGATTCTTCGTAATTCCAAAACACGTGCCTACTGATCATGAAAATGCTCAAAATTATTCAATGAGGCACATTTTCTCAAAATGCATGTATACGAAAATTAAACTTCGTAAAGAAACAGCCTCACTCATAAAAAAAGCTTAAGTTGACCTAAATAAGTATAATAGGCCAATGTATAGTAATTATTTAAAATTTTGAATTTTCATAATTTTTTTAAGGTAGAACTTTAAGTAATTAGAACAAAAACAGTCTATCCTCTGGAACTTCATTAGTTGCTATCGCACCTTTCTCAAACTTCAGTCTTCTAATTAATGTTTTTTCAGTATCGCATTTTAGATTCTTTAATTATAATTATAATTGCAGGATTTTACCGTTTTGCCCGAAGATGTAAACAATACTCTTCTTTTTTTTCCAAACTTTCAGCAAAGCGTAATGCATTGATCTTCATAGAAGGAAATATTTTCTACATTTCATTTATAAATAGTTTCCGTTTGCCTATCGGGCAATATTTTTAACCATGTTCTTAAACACATAGTTAATTCTGTAAAAAATTTAAAATCTCTAAATATCGAGGGAAATAATTATAGTAATTTTATAAATTTGATAAGCCTATTTCAAGATTTTACAGTTTTTCAAATTAATTTTTGTCATTATAAAATGATAAATTTTTGCAATGAACATTTTAAAGTACTAGTTCAGATATACTAATGTCTAATCTTCAGTGCAGTATTTATTTAGCTAATGTTAGGCATGTTTTGATTTTAAATGTGCCTGCGCGGTAAAGTAAAAAAAGTCACTTTATTTACTCATTCATTCATTTATGAAATCGTTCACGCATTCATTCATTCATTAATCCATTTGCATTCCTTCATATATTAATCAACTTATTTATCTATTCAATCATTTTTTTCTTATTCCTTCATTGTTTTTTTTTATTAATTAGTTTATTAATTCATTATTTGTTCAAAAATATTTTTAATAATCAAATAGAAAAAATTTCATAATTATATATCTTACTAATATTATATATGCGAAAGTTTGTCTGTATGGATGTATGGATGTATGGATGTATGGATGGATGTTTGTTACTCTTTCACGCAAAAACTACAGAACGGATTTTGATGAAACTTTACAATAATATAGCTTATGCATCAGAATAACACATAGGGTAGTTTTCGTCCCGTTATGGGGGGCAAAACCCCCTTAGGGGGGCAATAAAACGCAATTTTTGTATAAATTCTCTAATATTGGGATGAAAAAATACTTGCACATATTTACATTATATGTCCATCGAAAGCTCTGATTTTTCTGCTGAAGATGGCACCTGTTCGAAATTTCTAAGTAGAATAAAAAACGACTTATGAGCTTTTTAGATCCATGTTCGAAGGCTTTCCTCAACTCAATACAGTATTTAGTGTATCATCTCAACTCCCTGTCGATAGCGACAATTGTTGTATTGTTGACTTTCTTTGCTTTTCGTGATTGTTCAAGGCTTTTCTCAAGTCAAATCTTGAAGTAAGATTTTTGCACAAGATTGGCAAATAATACATGATTTGGCTGATGATTTTCCATTTAAACGGAACTTTAATGTAATTAATGGTTTTTATTATTATTTATGCTGATTGAACACTTACTCATTATCCAAACAACCAGCAGATCGCCAAAATTTTTGCAGAAAGATTTCCGTAGCTGATGCATTTGGCAGTTTTTTCAACGTTGCTGTTTTTGAAGCCGAAGACTACGTCATAATGTTTCTCAGCTTTCACCATGTAAACAAAATATCGCCAATCAAAGAATTTTCAAAAGACTTTTTTTACTGGGTTAAATAATCCAGCAACTAAATTAGGCAAATCCATAAGCAGCACAAAAACTTTCATTAATTTTCCTTTTTGCACAATTTCAAACAATCACCAAATTGTATTACTTATTTTGGTAACATTTCGGATGAAACTGTTTAGCGCCATTTTATGGTGACCAAAAATATCTCAGCATCTGGCGACGATATCTCTGTAACGAAAATTAATATCATATCGTTTTACAAAGTAAGGAAAGAATGGGGGAGCATCATCGAAGGTAACCCGAAACGACTTTCGCAAATTCGGTAAAATCGCACCAAGAGCCACAATGATTGAAATTTCCCGAAATAACTAAAGCAAGTATAAGGGGATTACGAGCGCAGCTACTTTTTTTTAATCACTTCGTACTTCATTAGCCATATAGAGAAGGTTTTAGACTCCATGTTAAAAAAAAAGTATCAACAAATTAATCTTTTTAAATATGAGAAGATTAATTTCATGTTTTTTAAATTTGTATATGCTTAAATATAGTGCATTCGTTTCTAAATCAATACTACTTTGTTCTTTATACTTATTGCTATTTTAGTTTTATGGGTAAGGAAGAAACTCGACTTTTAATCACGTCAAAAAGATGTGTTTTAAATTCTTTCACTCAAAACAGAAAACAAAAGCAAGTAACGATTTTTTCTAATAATTATTACTGACCCAGGCAACGCCGGGTATTTTTGCTAGTATATATATATATTTACGTTTCCCCATGTATAAGGCAAAGTAAAATGTAACCCTTTTTAGCCTACTTTCCCAGTAAAAGTCAGAGAAAAAAGAAAAAAGCGTGGAAGAAGGCTTAATGCATCTTGAAAATATCGCGGAAAACAAAAAAAAAAGTCACAAATAAAAAAAAATAATTAAATAAATATCAAAAAATTTTAAATTGAAAAGTTTTTAGTTCAATTTTGAACAGTTCAAAAAACTTAGCGCGTACGGTGAAATTCAAGGCATTCCGAGAACTTAAGAGGGAATTTTGCTTCAAACAAACTTTGTAGGAAAAAGTTTTTGATGAAAAACATTGTATATAAAATATCGTTTTTATTTGAACATTTTTTCGTTCAATTTTGAACAGTTCAAATCCTTTAACATTAGCGCCTACGAGGGAACTGAAAGTCAATGTAGATTCCGTACTTGAAGGCGGATTTACTTCAAACAAATTTTGTTGGAAACAGCTCTTGACGACAAACTCCCGACTCCGAGAATTTTGGAGCACCTGACTCCGACTCCTGTGAACGACGAATAGTCGGACTCCGACTCCCCGACTTCGGCTCTAACTTCGTAGCTTTGGCAAAAATTTATACAAGGAGGAAAAATGACCGACTCTGATCCTTGGATATTCGACTCCAACTCCTTCATCCTAAAACAAGTCCGACTCCAACTCCGCAGCCATGATTTTTGAACTAATAATTGTTACTTTGACTTGTTTTTATTTTCACTCTAAAGTTTTTATTTATGTATTCAGTTTAGCGGAGACATTCCGAGTACTTTATCACTTTATAGTAAACTAGCAAAAATACCCGGCGTTGCCTGGGTCAGTAATAATTGTGAGAAACAATCGCTACTTTCTTTCGTTTTCTGTTTTAACTGAAAGAACTTAAAAAAACACACCGCTTTGACGTGATTAAAAATCGAGCTTATTCCTTACCCATAAAAGTAAAATAGGAATAAGTATGAAGAACGAACGAGTATTCATTTAGAAACGAAAGCACGAATTGAAGCATACAAAAATTTGAAGAATTTCCAAAATATGAACTAAAACAAACAAAGTTCACTAAAAAAACCCGTGCGCTTTATTTAATTAAATAGTACACACACAAAAAGAAGAAAAAACGCCCTCTACTATGTTTCCCTAAGTGTGCAAAAAGTAGAGTTTCCAAATGTTTAAATGACTTTAAACTTATGTTTCCTCCGGAAAAGCCTTGATTCAAATTTTTCAATATGATTACTTTTAATATTGCAGTTGTTAGGCAACGAATTTTCGTAACAATGGGTTTCATATTTAATCATTTAATGGGGAAATTACATGACATTTACAGTTTTTAGGAATAAATTATAGTCTAAGTTGCTCCCTGATAATGTAGCTATCTATGGTGAAAAAAAATGGTGTTGAAGATTACCCCAGACATACATACACACAGAAGTAGCCATTTATGATAAAAGTAAGGTTTCAAAGAAACTCTGGAAGGATGTCTGCGGTGGAATTGCGCCCAGGAGACCCCATAGCACCTACAGGCTTGAAATTTTGAACAAAATTACTTCGAGACCCGTGGGTGTGCACCTGGGGTTTTATTTTTTAAAATTCGAATCTTTTTTTTTTTTTTTTGTAATTAACTTTTTAAGCTCAAATTTCGCGTAAATTGCCTATTATTGCCTATTAAAGGGGTGAAAAATTACTTCCACATAATAATATTATAATATTTGGAAAGGGTAGTATTTTCCGCGTTGTACGCAATTTGTATCAATGCTCTATCTTAAATTACAGCGGGAGTTATTTGCGTTTTTAGCTCGAACTTTTTTAGGCTTAGCTAAAATTTAGGCATTACTTTCTTCATTTAATCAATCAGTAAAAAGCGAAGAAATTGTCCCAGTTTTCTTTTTGACACCACTGGAAAGAGCAGCTTTTTTTATTCCAGGTCGAAAACTGAGTTTCTATCTCCAAAAGAAAAAAGTTACAAATCGTTAAAAATCAAGTTCGAATAATATCATCTCCATTAAAATTATTGATGTTTTATTTGGCGTTGCCATAGTTACGTCTTTTCGATTCGCATGTTTTTTCTTTCTTATTCACAAACTTTGGGGGTTTTGATTTTAACGGAAAATCTTAGGCTCAACTCAATTCAAGCTAAGGAGCAAAATATATTACTAGAGGCCACGAATATGAAAATGACTTTTCAAACGTACAAAACTGCAGTTTTGCAATACTCAGGAGCCCATTAGCCCTTTCGGCTCTGCAAGTTGGTACAAGTTATTTTGAAACCCGGGGAAGGGGTGCTTTTTGATCCAAAGGGAGCTCCTAATGCGTTTTTAATCTGTTTCTTTCTAATTGACGATTTAAATCTTGGCGAATCAAATAAGATTGCGAAGCAATCTTCGGGGGTTGGAGAGCGTAAGTGAGCAGGGGGGCAGAGCCCCCTAGTGTTTCTACATAAAGATATGCCAGACGATGTTTTTTTTTAATTTTCAACAATGAAAATTATTTCTTTAAGTTGACATTTTATTGTTTTTTTTTATTTTTATTTTGGAAAGTACATTAATTCATTTTAAAAAAAATGTTTTTGGCCAACAGGGGAAAAACAAACGATTTTTTTATGATGTATTTATTTTTATGAGCTTATTAATTTTAATTTTTCTTTCTTCTTAAATGCTATATATATATATATATATATATATATATATATATATATATATATATATATATATATATATATATATATATATATATATATTAATAGAAAAAAGTATATTAGCTGCTTTGTTTAAAAGGTGCTGCTATTTTATTTGCTCGTTTATTTATTTATTTATTTTTTTTTTTACGCATCTACTTTTTTAGGTGAGTGAGGCATATTTTATTCCTAGAAATTAACTTAAAATATTTAAAAATTATGTTTGAAACAATTTGCGATTTTAGATATTTTTGAGAATATTGATCAGATACTAGAAAGTAGAAATGGATATACAAGAAAGTAGATTCGTTTAGTTCTAGACGGATCTTCTTGAACAAGGATGGAACCCCCCCCCCCCCCCATTATGCTAAACGCTCAAATTTTATTTTGATTTAACGTACAATTCCTGCACAAATAGTTTTATAAATATAGAGGAACCTCGATTTTACGCTGTCCGTTTTATACGTTATCCATCTTCCGTCGTGGTGTTCTGCTGATGCCTGAAAAATCAGCAGAACTATACTGATAATTTCGATTTTGAGGGATTTTGATTTGACATGCTTGATGCCTTGCTCCTATGATGAAGCCTACGGTAGAATGCTGTTCCATGCACACACGGTGCATCTCATGATTACAACCTAGTTTTCATCAGGACAGTGGACAACGATGTTGTCGTTTCGTCCACCGCGCTTCTTCAAAACCTCGAAGGGTGTGATCAGCTGCTGTGGATTGGGTTAGACACTGGAAAATCGTACCGAATCTTCGACATCTGCGCCATAGAGCAACGATTTGGTCCGAAAAAATGTGCCGGACTTTTGGCTTTTCACGCTTTTGCAGGTTGTGACACAACCTCGTCTTTCAGAAACAAAGGAAAGCGATCAGCTTAAGCAGCATGCCAACCTTATCTTCACAGTCAACGACGTTTTTAAATCTCTTTCTCCACCCCTTGCTCCGGAAGAGGTATTGTATTTGGGCTGGAAAAGTAAGTCATAAAACTATATGATAGATGCAGTGAAGAAGATAACGTAAACTTCTCACGGAAAACATTGTACTCTTTCTTAAAGGAAAACTGAAAACATTCCCCCAACTCAGGCAGCACTAATAATAATGCTCTTCGAACGTCGCTTCAAGCAGGGCATATATCGAAGAACCGTCTACAAGTAACTCCAGTCTTTCTTACCCTCAAGAGTATGGTTGAATAAAATCGAGCGAATGGCCGGCGACTTGGAAGATGTACCTATATATATATATATATATATATATATATAGATATATATATATATATAGATATAGATATATAGATATATATATATATATAGATATATATATATATATATATATATAGATATATATATATATATATATATATATATATAGATATAGATATATATATATATATATAGATATATATATATAGATATATATATATATAGAGTAGATATATATATATATATATATATATATATAGATATATATATATATATATATATATATATATATAGATATATATATATATAGATATAGATATATATATATATATATATAGATATATATATATATATATATATATATATATATATATAGATATATATATATATATATATATATATATA
This sequence comes from Uloborus diversus, assembly GCF_026930045.1. Classification (NCBI taxonomy): domain Eukaryota; kingdom Metazoa; phylum Arthropoda; class Arachnida; order Araneae; family Uloboridae; genus Uloborus; species Uloborus diversus. The sequence goes on from NC_072736.1 coordinate 158,554,819, forward strand.
TATATATATATATATATATATATATATATATAGATATATATATATATATATATATATATATATATATATATATATATATATAGGAGCAGATATATATATATATATATATATATAGATATATATATATATATATAGATATATATATATATATATATATATATATATGTATATATATATATATATATATATATATATATATAGATATAGATAGTATATATAGATATAGATAGATATATATATATATATATAGATATAGATATATATATATATATATATATATGTTACATATAGATATAGATATATATATATATATATATGTGTATTTGGAAATAACCGAATTTCAGTCAAAAACATATTACATTGTGATCATTTAGGTATTTTTATTACAAAAGCAGAGTTTAAACATTACTCGGACAGATCTCAGCGGGTCTCCTCACTTTCACAAGAACATTTGTACTAAGTGCAAGGGAGACCAGCTTTTCCACATCGGCATCGAGAGTTACGACATTTGGTCTTGCGATTATTTCCTGACGGGCTTCAGAAGCAGAGTAGAAGTACATACGACCTGAAAATTTGATTTTGGTTGTATTATTACAGTAAAATGTTAAATGTAATATAAAATTAAACGATATATATATATATATATATATATATATATATATTATTTCGTATATATATTTTTCGTATATATATATATATATTTTTTTTTTTTTTTTGTCGTTTAATTTTATATTATATTTAACATTTTACTGTAATAATACAACCAAAATCAAATTTTCAGGTCGTATGTACTTCTACTCTGCTTCTGAAGCCCGTCAGGAAATAATCGCAAGACCAAGTGTCGTAACTCTCGATGCCGATGTGGAAAAGCTGGTCTCCCTTGCACTTAGTGCAAATGTTCTTGTGAAAGTGATGAGACCCGCTGAGATCTGTCCGAGTAATGTTTAAACTCTGCTTTTGTAATAAAAATACCTAAATGATCACAATGTAATATGTTTTTGACTGAAATTCGGTTATTTCCAAAAAAGTTAACTGGAAGATCATTAGTGCTATATTTTGAGACACATTTTCAGGAACCAAATTTTTTAATGCCTTTCCATCGCTGCTTTTAACTAAACCCAGTGGCACGACAGCCAATGGGCCCCAAGACCAACTTTGCCCATCTCAGTCTTCCTGGCCAAGGGCTCGAGGCAGATGTTCCGATTAGGTGGTCAGCCGAACGCGGAACCCCAGGGTTTAGTTCCCAAGCAAGCTTGGTACTCGCTGCTTTTAACAATATTTGTTATAAGTAGACAGGAAAAGGTAGAATGTAGAATTACACACACTATTATCCGAAATACATCTATTTGCAACAAATTACCTAAGGTAAGTCCTATCCGCGTGTCAGATAACTTTGGGACAAATTAAGAAACAATTCAAATAAGCTAACGAATGCCTCCATGGATGAAAATGATCCTTAATGACCCTAAAACATAACTAAAAAAAATATTTTTTTTTTAACCTCAAAACACTCAATCTTTTCGTTATGCCGCCGGACTGCATTACAAGAGCCCTAGCTTGAGTAAAAGTTGTTTATATGCTACCAAGGAACCAAACGAAGCGTGTAATAAAGAAAACAGAGTCAGTGAACATGGAAAGCGCATATTAAATTGCTTATCTTGTTTGGCGGGAAACTTTTTGCTCACCAAGCAACCACCTCACTTAGAAAAGCTTCCCGCCAAACAAGATAAACAATTTAAAGGATCTATCCATATTTCTGAGGAGTTGAAGATGGGAGGAGGTTCTAACGGAAGTAGGTGTGATGAAAGAGGAGAACAGGGAGGATGATAGCTTGGCAGATACTTGGCGGGCAAACTAGATATCATGACTTTTTAAGGCTGAGGGTTTTTGGGTTTAGGATGTGTGAAGACTTTCTCTTTTGTGGGGAAGAGTTAAAGGTTTTCTTGGCGGGAAAATTTTTACAACAGAATTGTTTTTGCTGAGATACCACAATTTTTTGCATTGATATTACTACTTTGTCTGTATTTTTAGAATTGAGAATTTCAAGTCATAAATTTTCAATTAAAACACCGTTGTTTTGTTTTTTTAAGGAATAATAATGGCAAGTTTAATTTTACGTCAGGTTATTTACTGAGCAGTAAGATTTTATGTTCATTTGGCAAGAATTGGGCGGTTAAATTTTATTGCAATCCTTGTATATTCTCTGTTGCAAAGAAAACTACTTGGATAATAAAATACTATATTTTAAATTATATTGTTTTCAAATATTTCACATCTTCGCAATAAATTCTATTACAGTTTCTTTATTTGATGGATTATTCAACATTTTCATGAAAATTCTTTCAATGCTTCACAGCTTGCAGGCTACTTTATTTAATCTAGCTTTTCAGTTTTTATTTAATGACTTCTTTTCTTAAAGCGTGGATTATTTTACGTTTTATGGGATAATTTTAATTGTTGGGTGATTTATCTTTCTTTTGATAGAACTCTTTGTCTTGTTTAATACCTAGTTTTGTTTGAAAGTTCATTAAAAAGACAAAATAACGTATGTTATGACCAAGCACAAAAAAAAACCCTAAGTCATTAAATATTTTAAATTTGAATGTGTCAGAAGATGTAATGCAACTGTATTCGACGTTAAATCGCGGATATCACAAATTTTCCGCAGCGACTGCGCATGAGCGCGGACTTAGTTCATTTCATAAGTCTTGCTTAAATTAATTGCAAAAATTTTGTCTGTTAACAAATTACTGCAAAACACGGATATCCACACACATATTTCATATATTTTGAATTCATAATGTGTTATGTTTGTAAAAAATACATTAAATCAGAAAATAAACAAACCAATAAATAAAAGTGCTATTTTTATCTTTCAATTATAAAGTTAGATGTATCATTTTCATATGCGTACAGTTTCATATAATATGTCACGCAAACTATTTTAATGGTTTTACCCCAATATCGCCGACATTTAAAATTTCTTCCCCTTTAAATACATCAAAACTGAAAAACAGGAAGGAAGGTAATTTTGTATCGACGAAACTGGGGGGGGGACTGTATTCTAATCTCATTTATTAATTTGTTTCTCTGCTTATATATAAACAAATAACATGGAATCTTAAAAAGGAAAGCCCCCGCGCGCATGCGCAGTCGCTGTGGCAAATGTATGATATCCGCGATTTGGCGTCTAGTTGCAACTGTTGGATCTGTTTTATTAGTCTTGATTGAATTTCCTTCACTAAGACAACTTTGGAATAACTGTTAGATCTGTTCTAACCTTGAAATTGCAGTCCGAGATAAACAAACCCTATGAGCTGAGAGTAAGTACATAATAATTTAGGGAAAATTAGTGATTTTCAAACTTCAATTACTCCGGCCCATGATGTCCCTGGGGGTTGAATTTTTGCTTATGTCCTCAATCGTCCCCCAAGAATATGTATACAAAATATCATTACCATAGTCCCCCGGGGGGCTGCTACAGAACCCCGGGAATGTACGATTTGGGGGGTAAAAACAAGAGGGGAGGGGGAGGGGTCAAATGGCACAAAAGGCACATCAGTAGGGCACAAGGAATGTGTGTGAAATTTCAGCTCGATTCCTCTTCTCGTCTGGGCTGTAGCCTTGTCAAAGAAAGCGAAAACGTTTTTGAACAGCGATTTTCTAACTTGAATTCCTCCTCTTCCTGATGATCCTGGGGATTGTATATTGGTTTATGTCGTCAGGGGCCACTAGAGATTAAGTATATAAAAAATCAACTCCTGGGGTCTTCATAGGGCTGAGATACAGAGGGGTGAAAAACCCAGAGAGCCCCAACTTGTTCTGTCGTGTAAACTGTTCTTAGTCGCGTTTATTTTCTTTCGTCTTTCGTGGCGGTGGATTTGCTTTTGTTGGCTGCTGAGGTTTGGTTTTCTTGGCGGCCGGGATGCTCCTGCGTCCCGTGATTTAGACTTTTTTTTCTTTTCAGGTTTTAAAATTAGATTTTTTCTTTTTTGATTAGAGTGTACGTTTCTTTTGTCACGCACTAGCTACGTTGCCCTGCTTTGTCCGGTCTACCTTGAAAATAAAAATTGTGTCAAGTGACGTATATTCAACAATCAGGTTTAAATAAAAGAAAAAAAAAATTCATGCAAAATTTCCCTTCGAATTAATTATGACAGATAATAAAACACTTTTAAGAAGTTAAAAAGATAGGTTTAAAAGCATAATCACGGAAACACAAATAAAATAAGTTTAAGAAATGAAAATGAAAAAGATGGAAATAAACAATGGATTCAAAAAGCGCAACCGGGGAAACGCGAAAATAAAATGATTAACGAGATGAGATTTTTTGAACTTGATATAAAAAGGCTTGTAACTTTTTTTCCTGTCGAGGGAGAAGCTTAGTTTTTCGACCATTGGTCGAGAGAGATCGGGAGTTAAAAATGTCGCTTTTTCCAATGAATGTCCATCAATCTTTATTCATGTATTTAATGAAGAAAGTAGTGTCTAAATTTCAGCTAAGCGTAAAAAAATTCGAGCTAAAAACGCAAATAAATCCCGCCGTAATTAAGTTAAAGCATTGAAACAAATTGCGTAGAAAGCGGAAAATTCTACCCTTTCCAACAAAATGTAATATTATTGAGTACAACTCCTTTTTCACCCCATATTAGGGGATTTGTGAAAATTGAGCCTAAATTGGAATGAAAAAAGAACTATTCATCGAATATTTCCCCCGAACTAGCCTGTAAACCTTTTCAGGACTGAAAGGAACAAACTGTGAAAATTTCAGCGAAATCGACCGGGTAGTTCTCGAGTTTTACGCGTTCAAACAAACAGCTTTTTGGAGACTTTATTTTATACTATGTAGAGAAGAAGAGATGCATAATTGTTTCGTAATTGCAATTACTTTCCTGTTACTCCTTCCCTGAAAATCCTTTGCGTGCATACACTTTTCCTGCAAAGAAACAACCACGAATGTCCAAATGAGGAAATTTCTTTTCTCCGAAAGTTTCTAAAAAACGTTCACTTGCAATTCAAAAGCTAATAATACTTATCTGCATTTTCGCAGTTCATTTCGTTATTAAATAAGAAGTCTTCGCATTCAGAGCTTTCAAGAGACTGCGTTCCCGTCGCAAATACTTTCATAAAGAAATATCCTGGAACTAAATTAGATATATCTGAGAACTCTCAAGTTGGTTTTGACTTGCAAATTACTTTTGAATATTTCAGCAAAGTTTATAGATTTTCAAAAATGAAATTTTTGCGTGTTTCCTTGGGGAAAGGTTTTTCACGTAAAAGCTTTAGCCAGATATTTGTGGTACAGATTTTAACGCCATAACTTTTTTGAAAATGTTTTGAGACAAAATGTTATTTACAATTAAACACAACGTACAATGGATAACTATAATTTGGCTGCAGTGATTTTTTGTGCTTAAAATTGAAGAAATGTATTTAAAAATGCATGTCACAGAACAAATTTGCAACAAAAGAGCGCAGTTTAAAATAAACTCTGGAATACTTCTGGAAATAGTTCTTGACACTGTGGCTGCCTTTGAAATTTCTTGAAAATACCAAGATTAGGCTCATAAAATTATTAAGATTCAGGCAAAAAAAAAACCTAGACCAATAGGTCTCAAAATTTATTATTTTTTTTTTGAGCAATCACGATTGCTTATTGTTCTCATTTGACTGTTTTGAATTCCTATCATTTTATTTTCCCGCCAGCACCCTCTGCCAGCACCACCGTCGACGGGCTCCTCACGATGCTGCTCCTCTTGCGAAAACCGTCTCCAGGTTGCGTCCATATCCTACACACACGCGCATACACACATACACACACTCTTGCCTGTGCACAGACACAAACACACACTCCTACACACACACATACACACACTCATGCCTGCGCACAGACACAAACACACACTCCTACACACACACATACTCACACTCATGCCTGCACACAGACACAAACACATATGCCTACATACACAGACACACGAACACCTACGCACACACGCGCGTACACACACAGCACTGCATACACAACACGCACACACATGCATACACACACACACACGCGCACCCACACACATGCGCCTACACAAACACACACGCGCATTCATACACACACACGCTCGTGATTGCGAAAAACATAATTTGAATTCAAGATGCCAAAAATTCAAATTAATATTTTTTTTTTTTTTGCAATCGCAAGTCGCTACACTATTGTACTTGGTCCATTATTACTCATTCAAATAATATAGTAAAAAATATAATAGTAAATACTAAACTGGGTTTCTAAGTAATTATTTCTTTAGAACACAATTTCCATTAAAATGTGTAGAAATCGTCCGCTTCAAAAAAAAATGGGGATTATTGATACAATTATACATATAGTACAAAACGATTTTCGACATAAAGAGAAAAATTAAATTCAGGGCTAGAGTGGGGAAGCCTTTTTACTTCCTTTTACAAAAAAGGAAGTGTTGTATTCGCGAAAAAAATTTCACTCAAAATTTGGCCTTAATTTCCATTTTGCTCAACCCCGAATGAATATTGAGTTTTTTTTTCAACCCGACCACACGCGGATAAGTGCCTAAGAACGTATAAACATTCGAAATATCCATTTGACAGTCCCCGAGTTAATTACAACGACTTTTCTCGTGACGTCCGTATGTACGTATGTATGTGCATATGTATGTCGCATAACTCAAGAACGGTATGTCCTAAAAAGTTGCAATTTGGTACGTAGACTCCTAGTGGGGTCTACTTGTGCACCTCCCCTTTTGGTTGCTTTCGGGTGTTTTTGAGGGGGTCTTTTGCCCCTTTTTGGGGGGAAACCTTTGTTAATTTCAATGTATACTCAAGTGGTGTTATAATTTGGCGGACACTTGGCGATGTATCGCCAGTCTTTTGGTCGCAAAGTTTGTCGCCAACTTGGCGACAAATTTGGCGGGTTTTTTTTTTTTTAAATCTGGTTTCAATTTGGCCACTGGCGGTGATTTTTAGAGAGTAAACTATTGAATTACATTAAAATTGCCAATAATGGGAAAAGGACATTAAAATAGGAGTAAAAGGAAGTCATGTGATGCACACATCAGCTCGTTTTTTTTCCTTCTCAACGCAATCTTTTAAAATAGTTACAGCAAACGCATGAAAAAACGCGGCAAATATATATACATATATATATATATATATATATATATATATATATATATATATATATATATATATATATATATATATTAGTTAAAATTTATTTCATCCTATAATTATTCAATGAAAAATAAGTTTTATTATAAAAATATTCAGTGGATATATATTTTCATTAACAAAACCCAAAAATATCACACAAAATTCCCGGAACTCAAGTTTGCCGTTGAAAACGCAAGCTCTGATTGACTCTTGTCAATAGAAACTAAGCATTAAAATCAATATTCTAATTACTCCTTGTTTCTCCAAGAATTTCATCGTTAATGCTGAGCTGTGATTTCAGGAATTTAAATCAATTATATGTAGCTAGTATGAATAGTTTGTGAAGCTAGTAGGAGTAGTTTGCTTTTTTGTGCATTCATTTCTGTACTTTAATGCTAGAATTAGGATAAAAGGATTTTTTAATGCAAAATGTTAAGCATTGTGAACGTTAAGAATCTAAATTGTGCGCATCTTTTCATTTCGTGCCATACAGCATTTTATCATTGGGAGATAAGTTCCTTAAGAGAATTGATCCCTATATTGACCTTCATTTCTCTTTGTGTATAATTCACTTCTCTGGAAAAATCCAAGTAGCACTTTCGCGCCTTGAAAAAAACATATCTGGCTCAATTCATTTGCACAAAAGGAACATTTTCACATTAATATACAGGGTGTCCGTAAAGTCCTTGACACATTTTAAAAATTTATAGAAAAGCAACATATTGTTGTATGAATATGAGGTTTGCGCCATAATACTTCACAGTTTCAAGACTTTTTTTTATGGCATTGTAAAAAAACGAGCTGATGTGTGCATCACATGACTTCCTTTTACTCCAATTTAATGTCATTTTCTCATTATTGGCAGTTTTGATATGATTCAATAGTTTACTCTCTAAATATCATCAACAATAGCCAAATTGAACCATATTTAAAATTTAAAAAAAAAAGTCGCCAAATTTGTCGCCAAGTTGGCGACAAAGCTTGGCGACCAAAAGACTGGCGATATATCGCCAAGTGTCCGACAAATTATAACATCACTTGAGTTTAAATCGAAATTAACAATGATTTCCCCCCAAAAAGGGGCAAAAGACCCTCTTAGGAACATCCGAATGTAACCAAAAGGGAAGGTGCACAACTAGGTCTCACTAGGAATCTTCGTACCAAATTTCAACTCTCTAGGCCATACCGTTTTTGAGTTATGTGAGATACATACACACATACGCACATACATACGTACATACAGACGTCACGAGAAAATTCGTTGTAATTAAAGGGGTCGTCAAAAGGGATATTTCGGGTGTCTGTAGGTTCCTAGGCATATATCCACGTGTGGTCGGGTCGAAAAAAAAACTCAACATTCATTCGGGGGTGAGAAAAATGGAAAATACTTATAAGTAATTAACATTGACGACTGTATCGTCACAGTAGGAAAAAGAAACGTCATGTGAGATTTTAATCATGTTATTAAACATAATGCAATACCCTTCATTTCCAGAGTTCAATGTCTGCCCCGTATCTTGATCGAACCACATCTAAACGACTCTCAAGTTCATCTTATGTCACAAACGGTGCACACAATGAGTTCTGGTAATGAAAGGTATTGCTTCACGAATAAAATGGTTATTTAACTCGCATTACATTTCTTTTTCTTGCTGTGGAGATACAGCCGTCAATATAAATGCAATTCTTGAACCTATGGAGTATTTTGGCGCAAACCGCATATTCATACTACAATTTGTAAATTTTTTAAGAAATTTTAAAATGAGACAAGGATTTTTCAGACACTCTGTATTTTAACTCTATTCTTGAAATTTTAAACTTTGACTTTTAAGTGTAATACATTCGAGCATAAGGAGCCAGTATGTATCATATAAATAAAATATCACCTTTCTGAAAAATTTTCATGTATTTAAATAAAATAATAGTTTAAAAAACTAAAAAGAACACGCTTTCGTAGCAAAATGAACTAAAAAGTGAAAAATAATCTTTCGATGATAGTAGTTGACCAATCACTTAATTTTAATGTAATACAAAAAAGCGTGGGGTGCTGTCTATTTACATTTTTGCTTGGACAACAAATGGACGAAATTCAAAACAACTGATAAGAAGCTCCCCACGCTTTTTTGTATTACATTAAAATTAAGTAATTGGTCAACTACTATCATCCAAAGATTATTTTCCACTTTTTAGTTCATTTTGCTACGAAAGCGTGTTTTTTTAAATTTTTTAAACTATTATTTTATTTTTCTGTTTTTACTTTCTTCTATGTCTAATATATAGAAGAAAGTATTGGATTCGTGCAAATTTTCGAATTTCGAATTTTGACGGATTCGAACGTTTTGAGGTGTGCTGAGTCCATTTCGACTATTTTTGGAAAATGTCTGTCTGTCTTTGTGTGTATGTGTGTGCGTGTGTATGTGTGTGTGTCACGTCTGTGTGTGACCAGTTTTTTGTGGCCGCTCTACAGCAAAAACTACCGCATGAAATCGAACGAAATTTGGTACATATATGTGCCCCTATGTGAACTTGTGCCCATTGGTTTTTGGCGCGAATTCCTCCAAGGGGGGGGGGTGGAGCAATGGGACGTTTTTGAGTTATGCGTGCTTGCTATTACTCAGGAAGTAACTGGCGGAATCAAACAAAATTTGGTCCATATGTTGCCATCAACAGGAACAGGTGCTGAATCAATTTTGGTGTCAATAACTAAAACGGGGGTTGAGCTATAGAACGTTTTTTGTCGTCAATTGTGACTGCTGTATCTCAAGAAATAATGAACGGAATGAAAGAAAAATTTATCGGCAAGTAGCCCTTAGTGGGTATAAGAGCTGATTTTATTTTGGTGTCAACAGCTAGAAAGGGAGTTGCGCAATCGCCCGTTCTTTTTTTCCATTGTGAGTGCCCTATCTCAAGAAGTAATACTACGTTCTGGTTGACATTTGGAATATATGTTAATCCATATGTAAACAGGCTTTGGTTCAATTTTGACGCCAATCGCTCCAAGAGGTGTTAATTTTTTTTTTTTTTTTTTTTTTTTTTTTTTTTTTTTTTGCGAATAAAAATAGCTTTATTAATGCAACAATAAGAAAGATAAATCGTAATAGATTATCGTCTGCTTATATCTCTAGATTTTAATTGTATGGAAATGATCGGAAATATTATCTCAATGATTTAAAATTTTTAACTGTTGCCATCCTATGTTTGTTAACAAATAAAATATTTATAATTAATTCAAGCAAGGCTTTTAAAATAACTTTCAATTTTCGCTCTTTGCTTTGCTTTTGCAATAATTCAGACATTGGAATGGTCGTCTAGTTTTTGCATGTGTAATTTTGTTTTTGTTGGGAATATTGCATATTGTCAAGCATGGGGAGGGATCAGGGAAAAAAAAATATATATAGAAGAAAGTTTCGTAATGGCCACAACGTACTAGTTTAGTCTTATGGTTTATCAGGCGACGAAATTATTTATAAAACGAGTGCGATGTAATTTAAAGTTAAGACAAGGGCATCCCGATGGGAAGCTACTGTGAGTCATCGATGTATGTTTGCGGAAATCATATTTATATTACTTTGAAAATTTGAGATGCATTTGAATAAAAGTTTTGTTCAACAATGGTCTGATCAGCAATGAATTTCCAATTGAAGGCTCACCTAAATTTTGGCATGAAATTAGTTAAAAACAATTATATTTCATGTTCTAATTATCTTGGAACATTGGAACAAATTTTGTCTGATGCAGAAAAATCAAAGGTTTTTGTAGATATTTTTAAATAATTTTTGCGAGTATTTTTAACGTATTTTTTAATTTTTTTTCCTTTTTCACATTGTTGGATTTATGACAAAATATTGATTAAAATTGGAGGAAACTAACAATTAAAACAGTTAATTAATTAATTTGATTATAGAATATTGCATTGTCATCGGGTCTGAGGTCGCGTGCCAAATGTCAAAAGAATCCGATCGCAGGAAGTGGGCGAAATTTGAGCTGCAAGATTCCGTTACAAGATACATACATATACAGGTGAAGCTAATAAAAGCGTGTTAAAAATTAATGATTTTTAAATGTTGCGGGCATAACAGTACGGTCACACCAGCAACACGTACAAAGTATTAATTTTAAAGTTCAAAATGTTGTCTGCGAAAGTTGATACTTCATATTCTGGTACATAAGGTTCTTTACATTCGAATATATTCTCAATTAAAGTCAAAGTTTAAAATTCTGGGAATAGAGTGCAAGTATATAAATAAAGAAAAATCATTAATGCGAATGATTTGAGCTAGCTATATTTCTGTGTGGAAAAAATTTGGTGCATAAGCAAATTAAACGGGGGGAAAATAAACATCCAACATTCAGAAATCATTTGAATTTTGAAGTCTTGAATTCAAATTATGTTTTTCGCAATTACGAATTGCGGTAGGACCCTACTCGTTGCGTTTCTTTTTTCTACAAATGGAATAAAATGTAAATGGCCTAGAAATTTGCACTCGTCATATTGTGACTGGAGATTTTATAGAATATGTAATGAGAGTCATATCCATAAAAAGAAAAAATGGTGATCAGGTTGCGGTAATGAGGATAAAGATTTCAGGGTAGGTATCCACCTGTGCATTGATCACAAAGATTGTTTACTGCGTATAATGTTGTGTATTTTTATTTCATATTAGCTGATGGTGTATTTGATGATGTGCTTTTTCTCGTCGTCATTGCAACCTGAAAAATCAGAGCAACATCAACTTTGGTCAAGTGTGGAGCATAAGCGATTCGTGATTGCTCAAAAAAGATAAATATATCGTCGTCTCAAAGCAACAGTAAGATATCTTAGTGGTATTTCTGGGATTAAATATCTTGCTGTTGCTCTGAGGCGACGATATATAAAATTTCATTAGCAATTTACCAGCACATAAGTTACTGATTAAATATGCTTTTAAACCCTTTTATAAATTTAGAGTACAGATTGAGCATTACTAATGTATACTTGTTTCTCAAAAAGGTTGACTCTCGTAATGAATCTTTCGCTCTTTCTCTGTTAATTAAAGCTTATTTAAAAAAATAAAATCTCCTCTTAACATTTGACGACGTAATGTAAGATTCAAGCTCATGTTATCAAAATGTTTCCAAAAGGAATTTATGAAGCACTTTGATAAATAACAAAATACAAATATGACGACCAGCAACAGGCTCTTGGCCCAGCTAGGCTGGTCCTAGTCAATTTATTATTCCTCAATGAAGATCAATGGCCCTGTTAAAGCTATCCACCCCCTTGCTCCTCACCACCTCTTCCGGTAAGCTGTTCCAAGTGCCCACAACCCTACTGAAGTAGTCATTTTTCCTAATTTCCAGGTTAGCCTGAGATTTGAATAGCTTAAAACAATGACCCCTCGTCCTGCTTTCGGTGCAAAAATTTAATCCATTAACGTCATTCATTTTGATAAATTTAAACAACTGAATCATGTCCCCTCTGACCCTCCAAAAGCGAAGAGTACTTTCGACATATCGTTCTTTTTTTTTAATTTAAGAAATGGCTAATGCAAAAGATATCTTCTTTTAATTTCAGAAGTAATTTCTAATCTCTTAAACACACCATTAAACTGAAGACTTTTGGGGAATACCATATAAAGTTACTCTTCAAAACGAGGATTAAAATATAAACATTGTGAATCTTTGTCTAATACCAATGGTTTTTTTTTTTCCATAAATTTTTTAACTAGGTAATACTAACTATTCAAAGAGATTAAAGAAAATACTTAGTTTTATGTAATACTTTTTCGCTTTTATTAATCAATATTTTCAAGCTCATCAAATTCGTTTTGTTTCATCTGGAGACATTTATATTCCTTTTTCTGCAAATAATGTAAAAAATCTAGGTTTTTACCCAGAAGTCTCTAGTCAACATTGCGAATAAAATATTTAAACGGACTTAGAGTGCACGTTTGTCAAATTGTGTGATAATAGCTAAGGAAACTCTACTCGCACTAAAAACTAAAACGGTACAGCTAAAATATAATTTTCAATTCAAAAACAAAAATTGAACTTGATTTTTACTTTCTTCTATATCTAATATATAGAAGAAAGTATTGGATTCGTGCAAATTTTCGAATTTCGAATTTTGACGGATTCGAACGTTTTGAGGTGAGCTGAGTCCATTTCGACTATTTTTAGAAAATGTCTGTCTGTCTGTGTGTGTGTGTGTATGTGTGTGTGTGTATGTGTGTCACGTCTGTGTGTGACCAGTTTTTTGTGGCTGCTCGACAGCAAAAACTACCGCATGAAATTGAACGAAATTTGGTACACATATGTGCCCCTATGTGAACTTGTGCCCATTGGTTTTTGGCGCGAATTCCTCCAAGGGGGTGGAGCAATGGGACGTTTTTTTGTGTTACGCGTGCTTGCTATTCCTCATGAAGTAACTAGCGGAATCAAACAAAATTTGGTCCATATGTTGCCCCTAACAGGAGCAGGTGATGATTCAATTTTGGTGTCAATAGCTCAAACGGGGGTTGAGTTATAGAACGTTTTTTTGTCGTCAATTGTGACTGCTGTATCTCAAGAAATAATGAACGAAATGAAAGAAAAATTTATCGGCAAGTAGCCCTTAGTGGGTATAAGAGCTGATTTTATTTTGGTGTCAACAGCTAACTAGTATGTTGTGGCCATCACGAAACTTTCTTCTATATTTTTCTTTTTTTTTTCTGATCCCTCCCCATGCTTGACGAGGAAGCAATATTCCCAACAAAAACGAAATTACACATGCAAAAACTTGACGACCATCCCAATGTCTGAATTATTGCAAAAGCAAAGCAAAGAGCGAAAATTGAAAGTTATTTTAAAAGCCTTGCTTGAATTAATTACAAATATTTTATTTATTAACAAACATAAGATGGCAACAGTTAAAAATTTTAAATCATTGAGATAATATTTCCGATCATTTCCATACAATTAAAATCACGAGAAATACGCAGACGACAATCTATTACGATTTATCTTTCTTATTGTTGCATTAATAAAACTATTTTTATTCGCTAAAAAATAATGATAATAAAAATAAATCAGCAGCTCTTGGCGCGATTGGCGCCAAAATTTAACCAAAGCCTGTTTACATATGGATTCACATATATTCCAAATTTCAACCAGAACGTAGCATTACTTCTTGAGATAGGGCACTCACAATGGAAAAAAAGAACGGGCCGATTGCGCTACCCCCTTTTCAGCTGTTGACACCAAAATAAAATCAGCTCTTATACCCACTAAGGGCTACTTGCCGATAAATTTTTCTTTCATTCCGTTCATTATTTCTTGAGATACAGCAGTCACAATTGACGACAAAAAACATTCTATAGCTCAACCCCCGTTTGAGTTATTGACACCAAAATTGAATCAGCACCTGTTCCTGTTAATGGCAACATATGGACCAAATTTTGTTTGATTCCGCCAGTTACTTCCTGAGGAATAGCAATCACGCGTAAATCAAAAAACGTCCCATATCTCCACCCCCCTTGGAGGAATTCGCGCCAAAAACCAATGGGCACAAGTTCACGTAGGGGCACATATGTGTACCAAGTTTCGTTCGATTTCATGTGGTAGTTTTTGCTGTAGAGCGGCCACAAAAAACTGGTCACACACAGACGTGACACACATACACACACACATACACACACACACATACACACAGACAGACAGACATTTTCCAAAAATAGTCGAAATGGACTCAGCACACCTCAAAACGTTCGAATCCGTCAAAATTCGAAATTCGAAAATTTGCACGAATCCAATACTTTCTTCTATATATTAGATGTAGAAGAAAGTAAAAAGGAAGTATTGTATTCGCGATAAAAATTTCACTCAAAAATCGACCTTAATTTCCATTTTACTCACCCCCCGAATGAATGATGAGGTTTTTTTTTTTTTTTCTTTCGACTCGACCACACGGGGATAAGTGCCTAAGAATGTATAGACACGCGAAATATCCATTTTGACGATTCCCGAGTTAAGTACAACGAGTTTTCTCGTGACGTCTGTATGTACGTATGTATGTGCGGATGCATGTCGCATAACTCAAGAACGGCAAGTGGTAGAAAGTTGAAATTTGCTACTTAGACTCCTAGTGGGGTCTAGTTGTGCACCTCCCCCTGTTTCTAAAAGGGTCTTTTGCTCCTTTTAGGGGGGAAATCATTGTTAATTTCGATGTAAACTCAAGTGGTGTTGTAATTTGGCGAACACTTGCCGATATATCGCCAGTCTTTTGGTCGCCCAGTTTTGTCGCCAACTTAGCGACAAATTTGGCGATTTTTTCAAAAACTCTGCTTCCATTTGGCCACTGTTGGCGATATTTAGAGAGTAAACTATTGAATCTAATTAAAATTGCTAGTAATGGGGAAATGACATTAAATTGGGGTAAAAGGAAGTCATGTGATGCACACACATCAGCTCGTTCTTTACATGTACACAGTTGTTTGTTATACAGAGAGTTTCAGAAAAGCTCTCCTACACTGCAGCCACACAATATGCAACACCAAGAGTGACCAGCGATATCATAGCGAAATTCTTTTGGAAGATAACATGTTGCACAAGGATCAAGAGATGAAAATCGCAGCATCTTGTGACGCATGAATGATCGAAAAATCAGTAGCAAGAGTAACCGCAGTTGTTGGCTATAACCGTTGCCACTCGCCTCGGCACAGAATCAAAATAAAGCCCAAGATCGTAGATTAAGTAGCGACGCCTCCACCATTTTGGGAATAAATGCCTCTTTCTTTCTGTGTCTGTTACAATAAAGTAGCGTGTTTTGCTTCTCGATTGTGGTGCCTCTTGATTGAAGATTTTCATCGAGTTAATATGCACAAGCAACATGCAACATTGTGCAACATCGCAAGCACAGCATGCGAGTGATGCACAATCAACGAGGTGATGTGTGCATCACATGCACTTGCATTGCCACTGCGGTGGCGCATTATCCTGTTGGAACGGGGCTGTCAAACACTGCATGAGTGGGAGAACCACGAGTTCCAACGCATATCGACCGTTCCCAAGCGGTAATTCTGTAAGCCATAATATGTTTTGTAAGACGGCTTGGTTTCTTACATTCTCGATAGATGGCGCCACTACTTTTTCATCATTTTTTGCGCTCTTTTTAAAAATGTCTTATGTCTTTTGAAGTTTTAACCATGGATAGCTTACTATCCGGCTTTACTTATTCAAATAATAATATTACAAACGATCAAACTGAAAATTTAACTTTTAGAGTAAAAGAAATCACTGATGAAAATTCTGCAAATGCAAGTTTTAAAATTTTTTTTCTTAATTTAATTGCGAATAAACCCGAAAAAAAAATCAAAGCCGATTTAAATTATTGGAATTAAAAAAAATGTGACAATCCATGTACCTATAGGTTTAACGTTGTAATTAATAATTTAATCAACGGTCTAAATTGATACAACGATATCAATTAGATAACACTGTATGCAGTATTCGGGGAGGGGGTAGTACATATATATATAGTGTGAAAATGTAAGCCAGAACAGGTCTTTTACAAAAGTACTCCAATAGGCTTTCTAGTTTATTTATTTTTTTTGCAAAACACACACACACACACACATATATATATATATATATATATATATATATATATATATATATATATATATATATATATATATGCCAATGATTTTTTATTTTGGTGATGGGGGTGTGATCGCTTCCTTTTGGGGGGAGAGGGGAACATATTCACCCCTTAGTTTTATTTACCCAGGTTTTGCAGCATTTTTTAAAATTAATTTTCTGTTTAGTTTGTTCTTTAAGTTTTGTTGTTTTTTTCACCAGTACGTACATGTTCTTTACTTAATTGCTATGTTGGGCCTTTTTAGGTTAAAGATTTTTTAGATTGTATTTGTGTTTTAATAGAAATTGAATTAATTTCTCTTTTGAATGGTTTATACAGATTTAACTTAAATATGCTTGTTAATTTTATACACAGAACTGGTTACAGCAATACAGTGAAGATACAAAACGTGCTTGGCGTGTTGCAACAACATATCCGAAATAAGGGAGATTTAATAAATACAAAATCAGTTATCGCTGTGCGTAAGACAGACAGAAGAGTTCCTGGGGATGGTCCTTCAAAGCATACAGGATCAGAGCCTGATTACCGCAGGGGCATGCGGGGCACAGCCCCTCCTCTTAGATTTCAGGGGGGCCCAAAATCCCCTTTATTTATCATGTTAATTCAAAATAAATAATAATTTTCCTCAGAATCTAGAGTATAATGATGTCATTGATATTTTTGCAAATGCTAAGCAAGGAAAAAAATCTCTTTTTTGTTGATAAAAATTCCCCTTAAAAACTTGATCTGTGTGCAAATCCTAAAACCACTCCAAGTTTAGTCTGTATTTACTATTAAAAGTTATATCATAGATAACTTTAATATTTACGGTTTACTGCAACGGGCAAAGTGCAACTACATCTTTAATAATTATTGTATACTATATCACTTCTACTTTTTAAATATATAGTACTATATTTTGATATGAGGTAAAACCAAATTTAGCATGGCTGTGCTAATACGCAAGTATCGAAATATTTTATAGCTTCATTACATAGAATAAGCAGGAATAGGAGGGGTGGGGCACAAAATGAATTTCATGCCCAGTGTTATCAGTAAAAAAATTGTCAGGCCCTAAGGGGGCCCTGAAATAGAATTGTGCCTCATGTCCAATGTCAGAATGATCAGGCTCTGTATGCACTGCTAAATTGACAATTACAATACAAGGGCAAGTTACTTTCAATTAAATGTATATATAATATGTTTATGAAATCCTTCAGCAGCTTTCATAAAAAAAAATCTCGAAAGAGTGCTACATGCAATATACCAACAGCCCATCTCATCCAGAGACTGCGGTGTTGTCCAGTACTGGACAGAGGTGTGGCAATTTAATGAGAGAATTTTTATTACATTTCTATACACAACGTTTTTTTAAATAATCTTTCTTGGCGAATTACGACTGTGGTGGTTTTTCGAGGGGCGGTTTAACAAGAGGTTTAACTGTAGTTCTGCCTTAGCTCTGGCTTAAGGCAGTAACTTACTCCTTAATACCCAAGAACACCATTGCTGGTGATTCTCGCTGGTTTTCTTAATTTAATTTAGCTGTCAGTCTGTTGGTACTCTGAGCACCAATAAGAGGATATTTGCCTCCAGCATGGTTATTGACTGTTCCAAACTGATGAGTTCATAACAAGGACAAAACAGCAGCTTCTGGGTGGGATAACCAGGCTGTCTGGCAGATATGCATGCAGATTGCATGAATAAGACCAGTTTGGTTAGTAGTTTACAATCAGGGGTGTTTGTGAGTTCATCAAAAAATACCTGAAAGTTTCAAAGCGAGAACGGGGGGGGGGGGGTAATCTTTGGCCCCTATTACTTAAGTGCACCTTTGCCAAAGTATTATATAGTTCTGAGTCAAAATATTGTGTGTACATTTGATTAAGTTTTTAATGGGTTACAAAATTACTTTTGGGGTGGTGTTCTACAAATTATCATGACATTTGTCCATCTCAAGGGATAGGTGTCCATCTTAAGGCTCTTGCAGGTATATTTGATGAGTATTATATAATTTTAAAAAATTGCGGAGGTAGGAAGATAAAAGCAAAACCAAAAAAAAAAAAACATAATTCCGGTATTTTCGGACATAAAAATACCGGAAATACGCCCGAAAATACCGGAAATTCGGTAAAATACCGGAACACAATCAACCCTGAATTTACAATCCAATACCAGTTTCTGGTTCTCAATTTGCCTTTTTATTTATTTATATTAAGTTGATAAGGGTAATGATGATCTTTTCTTGAAATTGAGCTCGTAATCAGAAACATTGAACCATAATTTGGTTTTCAATTTTGATAATATAAGAACTGAGGGGGGGGGGGGAGGGACAGAATTAAAAGCATGATTATTTGAATAAAACAGAACAGAATTTTTTTTTTCAAAAAAATAATCATTTTCATTTTATGCTAAATGCCCCATTAAAAAAAAAAAAAAAAGAGGCAATGTAATTTTTAACATGAAAAGTAAACTTTTGAGCATTAAATATATGTTATACACCGTCATAAAACCTATCGACACATGATAAGGTATCATAGATCATTTTCTCTTGAATTTCAACATTAAGATTTTTATTTTTTAATTTAAAAAAAAAATAGTAATTATATTAGCTATGAAGTTTTAAGGTATTTTATTTCTTAATTAATTGGTTAATTACACGTCAATAGGTGCACTGACTGATTACTTTTAATATCTTCTTCTCACACACTAAAAACAAAGCTAAACTAAATTTCTCAACAAAAATATAAGTTTTATTTCATGAAATAAACAACAAAATAGTGGTGCCATCTAGTGTTCACGCAAGAATTAGCACGTCTACAGAATTACCGCTTGGGAACGGTCAATATGCAGTTCGCATCACCTTAGAAATGTAGCGCTCGGTGTTCAAAGCACCGGCAATGCACATGGGCGCCCATATGTAAAATTTTAAGGGGGGTTCAGACATTTTGCTCATGGTTTAGCAGGATATTTTCCCCAGAGAAACAGATTTCAGTACAGATTTGAGTTATTAAAAGTGTCAGATTTTAATAACTTATTAATTTATTGCTGTAGAAGAATTGTTTTTACATTTTTGCAAAGAAAAACGTACTAAAAGCAAGGACGTTCGAATCTCAAGGGGGGGCGGCGGCTTTCAGTCCCCCACTTGCCCCCATATGGGTGCCCTTGAATGCCTGTTAGAAGGAACGCTGTAAAATAATGCAATTCTTCATCTGCACGGATACAAAAAACTCGCCTCTGTTTGTATTTTGACTTATGCACCTCCTCCATGTAACATGTTGCATTATAAACTTAAAACATCCCTCTGGCTCAAAAGCAGGTAAATACTGTAACAAAACTTTGTAATCACACCTGGCATAAACACTGGTATGTTCTCGATTTCGTTCTCTTGACAAAAGCGCGTCTTTTCATATGGGGTCGGGTCGGGGTTGAACTGCCCCTGTAGCCCCATTTGCCCGAGTCATTTCGGGCATCTAAAACTGGTAAACTGCAAACGCGGTAGGCGCGGGGGGGGGGGGGCTTCGGGGTGCAATGCAATGCCTGTTAGAAGGGTGCGGCAGTTAAATCCAATACCACTCCAAACCATGATACCAGTTTGTTCCACCCATGTTAGAGTATCCCTCTGTCAATAGTTTCTAACGCTGAGTTTTTCTTCTGCTTTTGGCATCAGCGGTTAGTAAACAGTGTCTTTGACGTAACTATGTAAAAACAAATCACATGGCGCATGAAACGAACTGGATCGCAGATTAGATGTTTGTCGTGCAACAAAAGGCTTCCATATCGAACATTTATTTGTAACTGAAAACAAACTTGAAAAGTTTCTCTTTGCATTCATGTATCACCCATTTTGAAATATGCAGTAGTTTTGAAAATAAGACTTAAAATTGGGGTCCATCATAATTATGTGTTCACCTTGTGTTATCTATCCTGAAAAATTACTCTTCACCTCATTTCAACAAGAAATAGGGCGTTATTTTGCCTGCTTCTGTTATTTTTCATTAAACTACTTACGGAAAGATAAACCCATTCACCAGTTAATGAGATTTTTGCTCTTTATACTAATATTATACAGTGGCATCTTGTACGAATGTTCTCACAATGTTATTCGAAGCATGGCATTTAAATTGAAGAATTAGTGTTTTTGGAATATGATGAAGAGATAATCTAGTATAATAAAATTCAAAAATTCTCGTTATTGTCAATGTTTTTTAAAACATTGAATATAACAGTACTTTTCTAAGTATTAAAGACAATTAATTTTTGAATAAATGCATCGAATAATGTAAATGCAAGTTATTTGTGTTTCTCAAACGGAAAAATGTCGTAAGTTTGAATGAAAGTGTTTAGCCCTTTCAGGAAGAATGCCAATTGTTCCACTTTGGTTATAAATATTTATCGATTTCGAAACAAAATGAAACAAATGCAGGCGTCCCTCGTATAACACAGTACTCGTACAACACGGTTTCGATATTACATGGTACAAAATTTGCAATTATTATAACACGGTTTCGATATTACACCGGTACGAAACTTGAATTTAATACTTCATGGTTTTGATGTAACTCGAATGTTGTATTTATAACTAGTGGCACCCGCACGGCTTTGCCCGTAATAGAAAAATTAAAAGGTCTTTTGGTTCGTCTGGATATTTACAAATAACGTATGGTGAATTTTCTCGCCAGTTGGCTTGTACCCATGTTACGGTTCCACGTTATGATAATTTCGTATCTCGCAAATTGGCTTCTGCCCATGTTACGGTTCTACGTTATGATAATTTCGTAATTTACTCGTCCATCTTATGATAGTTTTGTTCTTAAAATTGGAATAGAAAAAGAACCACATCGAATTTTCGAAAAATCGCTTCAAAGTGCACACCCCCATGCTACAAACTAACTTTGTGCCAAGTTTCATGAAAATTGGCCGAACGGTTTAGGTGCTATGCAAGTCACAGAGATCCTGACAGACAGAGAGACATTCAGCTTTATTATTAGTAACTAGTGATACCCGCACGGCTTTGCCCGTAATAGAAAAATTAAAAGGTATTTTGGTTCGCCTGTATATTTACAAATAATGTATGGTGAATTTTCTCGCCAATTGGCTTGTACCCATGCTACGGTTCCACGTTATGATAATTTCGTATCTCGCCAAATGGCTTGTGCCCATGTTACAGTTCCACGTTATGATAATTTCGTAATTTACTCGTCCATCTTATGATATTTTTGTTCTTAAAATTGGATTGGAAAAAGAACCACATCGAATTTTCGAAAAATCGCTTCAAGGTGCACACCCCCATGGTAGAAACTAACTTTGTGCCAAATTTCATGAAAATCGGCCGAACGGTCTAGGCGCTACGCGCGTAACAGAGATCCTGACAGACAGAGATCCGAACAGACAGAGGGACATTCAGCTTTATTATTAGTATACTAGCTGTATCCGACGCGCGTTGCTACGCCAACAAAAAAATACATCATTATACTAGTTTTCATGATAATCAGTTGAACGGGGCAGAAGTTGCTACTCTGCAGTGCCAGCTGGTGGCGAGTGGCTTCAATGAGCATATTATGCACCTTCTCCGTGGAAAAATACATATATATAGCAATTTTCATAATAATCGGTCCAGGTATCAAGTGAAGTCGTGACTATACTCAAATTTTGTACTCACGCAGTTTGCAAGATCAATCAATCGCTAAAAATATCAAATAGAAAAAGTTTTAAATCCCCCCGTTGCATGAAAAGCCATAAAACAATAAAGAAAGAATTTATTTGTTCAAACTCAAGAAAAATGGCAACAGCTAACTTCTTATCAATGAGATCTTTCACGCGAATTAATTTATGCAGCCGATCATTTTATTCGTATTTATCCAATGGATTGTGACTTAAATTGGAATAAAAAAGGAATTATCGATCGGATTTTTTTCGAACTGGTCTATAAACATTCCCAGTACCAAAAATAACAAACGGTGAAAGTTTCAGCCAAATCTGCCTTGTAGTTTTTGAGTTCATGGATGACATACAGACAAACATTCATTTTTATATATATGGATAAGAGATAAAAGAAGATAAAGATAAAGATCAATTTCATATTTTAGCCTACTTTCCCAGTAAAAGAAGAAACTAGTATGTTGTGGCCATCACGAAACTTTCTTCTATATTTTTCTTTTTTTTTCTGATCCCTCCCCATGCTTGACTAGGAAGCAATATTCCCAACAAAAACAAAATTACACATGCAAAAACTTGACGACCATCCCAATGTCTGAATTATTGCAAAAGCAAAGCAAAGAGCGAAAATTGAAAGTTATTTCAAAAGCCTTGCTTGAATTAATTACAAATATTTTATTTGTTAACAAACATAAGATGGCAACAGTTAAAAATTTTAAATCATTGAGATAATATTTCCGATCATTTCCATACAATTAAAATCACGAGAAATAAGCAGACGATAATCTATTACGATTTATCTTTCTTATTGTTGCATTAATAAAGCTATTTTTATTCGCTAAAAAATAATGATAATAAAAATAAATCAGCACCTCTTGGCGCGATTGGCGCCAAAATTGAACCAAAGCCTGTTTACATATGGATTCACATATATTCCAAATTTCAACCAGAACGTAGCATTACTTCTTGAGATAGGGCACTCACAATGGAAAAAAAGAATGGGCGATTGCGCTACCCCCTTTTTAGCTGTTGACACCAAAATAAAATCAGCTCTTATACCCACTAAGGGCTACTTGCCGATATATTTTTCTTTCATTCCGTTCATTATTTCTTGAGATACAGCAGTCACAATTGACGACAAAAAACGTTCTATAGCTCAACCCCCGTTTGAGTTTTTGACACCAAAATTGAATCAGCACCTGTTCCTGTTACTGGCAACATATGGACCAAATTTTGTTTGATTCCGCCAATTACTTCCTGAGGAATAGCAATCACGCGTAACTCAAAAAACGTCCCATTGCTCCACCCCCCTTGGAGGAATTCGCGCCAAAAACCAATGGGCACAAGTTCACATAGGGACACATATGTGTACCAAATTTCGTTCGATTTCATGCGGTAGTTTTTGCTGTAGGGCGGCCACAAAAAACTGGTCACACACAGACGTGACACACACACATACATACACACATACATACACACATATACACACACACACACACACAGACAGACAGACATTTTCCAAAAATAGTCGAAATGGACTCAGCACACCTCAAAACGTTCGAATCCGTCAAAATTCGAAATTCGAAAATTTGCACGAATCCAATACTTTCTTCTATATATTAGATATAGAAGAAAGTAAAAAGCATGAAAGAAGGCTTAATGCATCTTTAAAATATCGCGAAAAACAAAAACAAAAAAAGTCAAAAATAAAATAATTAAATAAATATCGAAAAATTAAAAATTGGAAAGTCGGGTATTGAGATGGGGAAAAATGTCTGTCGGTCTGTACCCCCCCCCCCCCTTAATAACTTTTGAATGAATAGTCCGATTCGAACAAACTTTTTTTTGTTCGAGAGATCTCGGCTAGGACACCTCATTAACATATTTCATTTCTTGATTTGAACTAATTTTTGTTCAATTTTGAACAGTTCAAAAAAACTTAACATTAGCGCCTACGGGGAAATTCAAGGCAATTCCGAACTGTGAGGCGAATTTCCTTCAAACAAACTTTGTAGGAATAATCTTTTGATGAAAAACTTGTATATAAAATTTCTTTTTGATTTGAACAATTTTCCGTTCAATTTTGAACAGTTCAAAACCCTTAACATTAGAGCCTACGGGGAATCTAAAAGTCAATGTGAATTCCGTACTTGAAGGCGGATTTACTTCAAACAAATTTTGTTGGAAATAGCTCTTGACGCCAAACTCCGACTCTGAGAATTTAGGGGCACCTGACTCCGACTCCTGTGCCCGACAATTAATCGGACTCCGACTCTGACTACGTAGCTTTTGCAAAAATTTATACACGGAGGACAAATGACTGACTGCGATTCTTGGATATTTGACTCCGACTCCTTTATCCCAAAATGAGATAGACTCCGACTCTGCAGCTATGGTTTTAACTGAAATAATTATTGTTGAAATGACTTGTTTTTATTTTCACGCTACAGTTTTAATTTAGGTATTCAGTTTTTTGCGAATAAACTCGAAGTCATTTATGTTTCTACATAAAGATATGCGCAGATTTTTTTTTTTTTTGACAATGAAAATTATTTCTTTAAGTTGACATTTTATTGTTTTTATTTACTTTGGTAAGTGTATTAATTCGTTTAAAAAATTATTTTGGAAAATAGGGGAAAAAGAAACGATTTTTTTTCTTGATATGATGTATTTATTTTAATAAGCTTAATAATTTTAATTTTTTCGTTTTGAAAGCTGTTAAAGATTTTTTTTATGGAAAAAAGTGTATTAGCTGCTTTGTTTAAAAAGTGCTGCTATTTTATTTGTTCGGGGTTTTTTTTTTTACGCATGTATTTTTTAAAATGAGTGAGGAAAATTTTATTCCTAGAAATCAGCTTAAAATATTAAAAAAATATGTTTGAAACAATTAGCGATTTTAGCTATTTTTGAGAATATTGATCAGGTACTAGAAAGTAGTATGGGTATTTGGGAAAGC
Organism: Uloborus diversus; assembly: GCF_026930045.1. Lineage (NCBI taxonomy): Eukaryota > Metazoa > Arthropoda > Arachnida > Araneae > Uloboridae > Uloborus > Uloborus diversus. Next base: position 158,580,198 of record NC_072736.1, read on the forward strand.
AGGCTCGTTTAGTTCTAGACGGAACTTCTTGCTTTAATATATTTTTGTAATGCTTGATAACTCTAATAATTGTTTAATTTGTTTTTATGAAACTTGGTTTCGATACAACACGGTACACATCCCTTAATTTACATAATTTCTAAGTCTCGTATAACACGGTTTCGATATAACACGGAACACGATTTCGATACAACACGATACATCTTAACCTTATTTTTCTCATTTATAATACTAATTATGTATGTGCATAAGTAAAAATGTTATTTTTAAAAAAGTCTCGTATAACACGATTTCGATATTACACGGAACGAATTAACCATGTTATATGAAGGATACCTGTACATCGAATTAGAGAATCGTGGTGAAAGTGAAGTGGTAAAATATTCACTCCGTTTGCAGCGCCGCCTATCTGCTTGGTAATATTTTAACTATTTAGTCTATTAGTCAGGAAAAAGGAATATCTGAACAGCGAAGAATATCGCAAAATATACAATCTTCAAAAATTGTTACTCATATTGACGTACTTTGTTGCAGGTCAAAAATATTTTGTTGTTATTACAAAATGATAAACTTCTTGTTATTAGCACCTTCATATATATAATAGTCAATGATCGAGTAACGCGCGAGTTTCAACAATGAAACTCGCGCCACGGCATGATAATTTGATAAAATATTTTGGTAACGCCTAACATACAAAGAAAGCTTTATTGTGACAAGGCTGAACTCGATCCGGTGACTTAACTGTTTCACTGGTAAGACTGTGTCATTTCAAAGGAATGAAGAAACGAAAACAATGAACGCTACCTACTGGAGTTTAGGGTTCATCTACTGGAGTTAGGGTTACAATTTCAACTATCAAAATACCACCAAACTGGCAATGGCTTCGTTAAAATGCAGAAGCAAATTTTCACCCGTCATACCTTGACGGGCGACTTTCTAGCAATAAAAGGCTCATGCATTGAACATTTGAAAATTAAGTTTCTCTACTGTAATATATGCATAAGTTTCAAAAATTATTATTATTATTTTTTTTTTTTGAGCAATCACGATTGCTTATTGTTCTCATTTGACTGTTTTGAATTCCTATCATTTTATTTTCCCGCCAGCACCCTCTGCCAGCACCACCGTCGCGTCGACCGGCCTCACGATGCTGCTCCTCTTGCGAAAACCGTCTCCAAGTTGCGTCCATATCCTACACACACACGCATACACACACACGCCTACACAAACATACACACACGAACGCCTACACACACACGTGCGTACACACACAGCACTGCATACACAACACGTACACACCCAACCACACACATGCGCCTACACAAACACACACACATGCGCCTACACAAACACACACGCGCTAACATACACACACACGCACTCGTGATTGCGAAAAACATAATTTGAATTCAAGATGCCAAAAATTCAAATTATTTTAAATCTGGTTTTATTTATTTATTTATTTTTTTTTTTTTTTTCCAAATCGGGTCTATCATTTTTCCTCACTCTAAAATAGGTCTAGAAAATAGGCAGTCTAGACGGACTCCTAGATAGTGTGAAATATGTGAAGGAATAGCCAAGGCCATCCCTTAAATGTACCGGGTGAGGTCAACTGCACCCTCCCCTCCTTCCACGCACACACATACATACACATCCGCATTGGAAGTTAATGTATTTATATGTAGGTGTTCGTAGTTTTTGCTGTTTTTCGGTATAATTTAGATCTTGTCGCTGAATTAAACTGTTCTGTTAGATTACATTAAAATCCCTTTGCCCCCCCCCCCTGGAAAACTTCGAAATGACGGGCCTGGGGATAGCTTGAGAAGAGTTGCACTTTGAACAGGGAAGGAAGATCATCTGTGTCGGCTTTAAGCTTATTCCAGATTTAAAAAAAAAAAAAACTTAATGATTAAAAAAAATCAAAGTTTATGCAAAGTAATTTATTTTTAATAATTTGTTATATAATTTCAAAAGTTGCTTCTTTAATTTATCATTCATGGGATATATACACTGCAAATTTCCTAACACTTTTGAACACCATCATTTGTTCCATTTTTTAACCGTTTACCCGCCAATGTTCCAAAAATGGAACATCATATTTAAGTGAAAATTTTCCCAAGAAATAACGTTAAAATAAACAAGTTTTTTTTAACACAGTTTAGTCTTATTTCAAAGTATTTTTTGATTTCCTGCTTGATTGTTTATATGTTTTCAATTATTTATTGCGATTTTTCAAAGATGAGTGTTTTTTTAGCTTTTTGCAACTTTTTCTTATAAAATTTACCAAAAATTGGTTTTTTCAGAAAATGTGATGATATTTATTATAGTTGTGAAAAATACTTCAATGTATGATTTTAAAATGCTTGTAGAAATGTACAATGATATTTCCGAAAGGTGTACCCCTTCAAAATAGCATGTTCCAATTTTGGAACATTGGCGCTTTTAGGGAGTCAAATTTCCAAGAAGTAAATCGTTCGACTTCCAAGGGGAAATTTCATTTTTCGTAATATATGTTTCTTTTTTTTTCTCATTTTGAATGTACTCTGATGTAGATGTTGGCAAAACCAAGTAAGTTTATATTTTGAAAGGGTATGACGTTTCGTTAGCAAAGAAAATAATAAGTCTTCTGTTTGACGGACTATATGGCTCCGAATCCACACCTGCTCGGACAGCTGCATTGTCACGTAATAATAAAAAATAATATTAGTGAGAGTTTTATTCTTCATATTTTAAATGCAGTTCAATAATTCGCTAGCTTTGTTTTTGGGCGAAACGAAATTCTGTTTGACGTATACCAACTGTTCATAAATGTTAAAAAATGTCTACAAGATTTCTTACTGTAGAACAAGCTGTGGCTTATTTAGAGACATTGTCAGATTCGGATTTGTCAGATGTAGATATATGCCAATTACCCCCTGATGAACTAGGCAATATCACTGAGGAAGAATAGATGTTGACAGAGATGAAATCCTACAATTTTTTGGTTTGTTGCTATTGAGTGGGTACCATTCTGTTCCTTCTGAAGATATGTATTGGAGCAGTGCAGAAGATATATCTGTGCCAATTGTACTAACAGTTATGCCTCAAAATCGTTTTCGAAAAATAAAAAGCAACTTTCATTTGATGGACAACCATGAATTAAAACAAAATGACAAACTAAGAAAAGTTTTCCTTATTTACGAAGAATTGTGTAAAAACCCTCAACAATTTGGTGTATTTCATGAAAAATTAAGCATAGATGAATCTATGGTTCCCTACTACGGTCAACATTCATGTAAAATGTTTATTAGATGAAAACCAATAAGATTCGGCTTCAAAATTTGGATGCTGTGCTCTTCAAGTGGATACCCATATTCCATGGAGATTTATTCAGGCAAAAAAGAAGGATCCCCTGATGTGCAATTAGGATCCAGAGTTGTAAATGATCTATTATCAGTTTTGACTGACACGTCTAAGCATGAAGTATACTTTGATAACTTTTTTTCATCATATGACTTAATTTCTCAGCTATCAAAAAAAAGTGTACGAGCAACAGGAACAATTCGTAAAAACCGAACTGGCCATTGTCCACGGAAATCCAAAAAAGCCCTTTCTAAAGAAGATCGCGGAAATTTTGACTATCGATCTGATGGATCAGTGTACATGTGCAGCTGGAAAGATAATGCAGTGGTTACAGTAGCATCTAATTGTTCTACACATGAGCCACTTGCATCTGTAAAATGTTACTCAAATGCGCAGAAATGCAAGATAGATGTGCCACAACCTCATCTTATCAAGAGATACAATGAAGGAATGGGGGGTGTGGACGTCTTGGATAAACTTTTAGGGAGCTACAGACCTCATTTGAGGAGTAAAAAATGGTGGTGGAATCTTTTTAGTAATGCGCTGAATATTTCAGTTGTAGCTAGTTGGTTACTTCATTGTGATTTACACGAAGTCAAGATGAAGCATTTAGAGATCCGAAGAGAAATAACAACTCACCTCCTAAGAAGAAAAGTACGAGTGGAAAGTCCTCCAGGGCCTCGTTGTCATTTACATAAACGGTCAAGAATGTCTGACGGACATTATATTGTATCTGCATCCCAAGGACGTTGCGCGGTGTGCAAAAAAATACGACTAAGAAATGTTTCCATTGCGACAAACGACTTCACCAGCAACGCTTCCTTTCATATGATGGGCATTAGATATTTCAGTATTGGATTTTCTGAATTCTGATATGTACACAAATGCAATTTAAAATATTATTTTTTCCGCAATAAAGTATGCTAAGATAAAAACCGCATTCAAAACCTCTTAGTTTAAAAAAATTCTCTGAAAAAAAAAAACTTCATGCAAAACGCCAATGTTCCAAAAATGGAACACACTGAAAATCATAGTAAAAAAATTTTTTCTGGACATTTTATTTTATTTCTGTATTTACTAGACATAAATAGACATAATTTCAAAAAATTACTCAAATTTGATCATCCGTCAATAGTTCGGCGGTTAAACGGTTAAGACCACTTTGAAGCAGACTTTTTAATACTTTTAGGAACGCATCTGTGAACATTTTTTGAACACTGGCACATGTCCGTTCTTTTAGAACACTTTTTGCAGCATCAATGGAATTCTCCCTTAAGTATACCAATGGTTTTCGCTGCTAACTGTTCATGCGACAACCTTTCTCATTGAAACAAAAATTCAGGATCATAATCAGAGATTCTAAATACTGGTAGCTAAAAAAAGTCGTTGAATTAATATTCGCATTAAAAAAACGAGATGATTTTACGCGTGTGCACAAATTTGTGCTTAATTTGTTCTCAAATGTACTTCCAATTCATTCTCAAATGTGTTCTCAAGTTTAAATTTAACAAATATCCAAGCGGGACACAGTAGATCTGAAGCACATTTTAGTAAACTTATCTTATTAACGCCAGTACATTTGAAACACATCATAGTGAACATTTATGCAACTGGAAAACGTTTTCGAAAGTGCTGCAAACGTTTTTCTAATGTGTACTTTGAATTTTCTGTAAGTTAGAGGACCCCCCATCCCCCAAAAAAAAGCAAACCTAACCATTAATTATCTTTAGATGTTTGTATTGTGTGGAAAAATATATGCAATAATTGTTTTTTCTTAATTTGAAGAGGATGAAGTTTTGATATCCTATTTTTTCTGTTCTATAATGAAAAGAGCACAAAAGACTGCAAAAAGTGAAAAGGTTGAACACTCTCGGTTTAATAAAATATGAAAACAGCTGATTGTTAAACTTCAGCATTTAAAAATACTCTCATCTACGGTTTTTAAATAAGTACAGTCGGACCCGGATTTAACGAATTCATTGGGACAGAAACTTTTATGCGTTAAATCGGGGTTATTCGTAATATCGGAGTACGAAAAAAATATATACAAAAAATTGCATTTTAAAAGCCCTAATAAACAACTGCACAAACATATCCACATTTCGAAAGCGTACATTTTTTTATTAAGCATTCCGCAACTTATTACACACTAGTTAATTTGAAATTTTAAGGTACTGAATAATAGATGTTTGACAATTTCCTTGACAATTCACTGGAAACAGTTCTCTTTCAATTTTATGGAGAGAAGAAAATACTGTGTCATTTACAGATTGCCGCATGAGAGATGTTTTTACAGTTTCCAGTCCCTGAATGCCAGGCATTAGAAAAAGTGAGTTTAAATGAGGGTTAATTATCGCTTTCTGCATCAGAACCGCTCTTCATTGGTTGCCCCCTCTTGCGTAAAAAAGGGCTGATTCCAAGAAGTCTTTTTCTGCTTCGGACAAGCATTTGGAGATCAATCTAACATTTAATACTCAAATTAACAAAAAAAAAAAAATTTTTTTTGAGCAATCACGATTGCTTATTGTTCTCACTTGACTGTTTTTGATGTCCTTTGATGTTATTTTACTTATTTCACTTTGCGCCATCCACTTTGCCCCGTATGAACTAGACTAATTGTACAATTTATTTAAAACACAAATAAACTCAATATTAAATTTTTGCTGCATTGAATGTTGGGAGATCTCAATTAATATTTGAAATGTTAATAACTTCATCCCTTTTTAGTAACAAAAATAATTTTTGACTTACAACAAAATATTACAATTTTAGTATCATTTTTTAAAAATTGCCTGTATTACCAAATGCTTTAATTTTCGGCGGTATATTTCTCTTGACTGAAATAGACTACATATGGTACTACAGTGAAGCACCGTTTATACGTTTCTCTTTTATACGTTTTTATCAATTATACGTTTTTAAAATTGGTCCCTGCAAAGTCTAATACACATTAACCTATACCTATTATACGTTTTTACGTTTGTACGCTTTTTCCATACAGTCCCTTCAAAAACGTAAAAACGGTGCTTCACTGTATATAGTTAAAATGATATCATATAGATGGAACAAAAAGCAGAGTAAATATTTCACCATTTCACTTTGCCCCATGTTCCCCTACTATGCTTTCATAACCCAAAACATTTCCAAATGAGAGAAATCTTCAGTTAAACACCTTTTTCAGTCGTGAGAGAATAAGTAACGATGCTTCAATAACTGAATAGTTATTTGGTATTAATGAGCACTCTGAGTAACTATATCTCTCAATCAGTTTTGCGTTGGAAGTTAACTTGAATATGTCACTTTGAATTCGCAACTTCGGAAACCATACGAAAAGCGATGTGTTCTAATTGATGCAAATGAGAAGTTCATGCAAACTTTGATGAAACGCTTTCGAGATAAAAGGCATTCATCCTATTCAAGAAACACTTCCATTAATCTAACGAATATCTTTGAGATCAAAAGACTTCACTATATGTGATAATTATTGTATGAAAGTCGAGGTTCTCAGAATATCGCCCTTTAGTGAGAATAAGAAGAAAAACAGCCAATTCGATAAATAATTGACCTATTAACGAAAAGTAAATTGTGAGTTGAGTACTACAACTAAGTAACTACAAATTTGTCAAAAAAAGAATGTTTAGTTTTTTCACAATAGAACTTCGAAACCTTATGACGAATTATCAATAACTCAGTATTATATCATTTTAACCGATCATAATATTTGTATTTTGTATAGACTATATTTTATATTAAAACGGTTTTCAGCCATTTCACAAGAATTTAATAAAACCTTTTTCAACCCCTACGTCACCATGTGCAGGGTGTCCTGAAAACGACTGACTGTTTTCAAAAATTTATAACAGAAAGCGGTAAATGATTTAAAAAAAATAATTCTTGCAGAAAATTCATGTGATGGGCCGTACATTTTTTTCCCCCTGAGTTCCACGTTTTAGTTGAATTTTTTTTTCCAATATATGGCTCTACAAATAGTAAGCCCGTAAAGCAGAAAAAAAAATAGACAATGTCATCATAATTTTTCAAAAATAATGAACAAAAGAACAAAACAATATTTTCAAACAATCGTCGGCCCATGTCGCAATCGGAGGAAAAATCGGTGACTTTCGATTATTCTTTTTTGACTTCCCAGCTTACTATGTGCAGCGCCATCTATTGAAACATTTTTGAACTTAAATTTGGAACTCCGAGGGAAAAAAATTAGCGACCACCACATGAATTTTCTGCAAGAATTTGTTTTTTTATCATTACACGTTCTCCTGTTATAAATTTTTGAAAACAGTCAGTTTCTTTCAGGACACCCTGTATTTTCTGCATGATGATCCTGTTAACTATTTTCGGCTTCCTTACCAGGGAACCATAAAACGAGTGTTATAATGAAAAAAGTTGAAATAGGTAGCAATCGAAAAAGCATATTGCGACACTTTTTTGGCCCAAAAGTTATTTGCCCTCTTGTCCCCATTATAGATGTGTGAAATCTTAAAGTCTGCCGACATTTTAAGAAAAGTAGTCAAATTTAACAAGATTCAGTGAATAATGAAACATCTTTCACACGCTTTGTAGATGAATGTCCTGCTACATGCAGATGGTGGAATTCCGTAAGCAATCAATTTCTCGCCAAGTCCTTAAATTTGGCGGTTTTCTTGAAACATCGGTAGACTTTGCGACCTTATATCTCTACAACGGTGGCACGAGCGCAAATAACTTTTGCACCAAAAAGTGTCGCAGTATGCTTCATCGATTGCTACCTATTTCAACTTTCTTCATTATAACACTCGTTTTATGGTTATTATTTGTGTTAAGAAACATGTTTTTATGTTCTTTCAAATGCTACTATTTATTTACATACTCAATAAGACCAGACATTTTGTCCCCTTAATAGAGGTTCTCTGTTCTTCGGAGGTATTTTAGTTTATGCATACAACGTGTTTAATCAATATATATACAGGGTCGTTGAGGTAAATCCGGAATTTGTTTATTAACTGCCCTCTAGCGGTTGTTGAGTGCATATTTGCGAATAGGTTATCTAATGTGTAGTTCATATCGTCACGAGGCGCGCGCATATAGACACGTTACAACAAGCAACAACATGAGCCGGAAACAAGACAGAAGAGCAGCGATCCTCGAGTCCCTTCGTGCCGGTAAATCACCAAAGGAGATTATTGAGTGGTTATCTTCAGGTGTTATCTTCAGGTCGGTTGAGTGGATGCTTCAGAAGTGCCCACCAAATTTCCAGCAGCGGTCATAGTCCTTGGGGTTATCAGCAGCGAAGGGGATGTTATGCCACCTCATTTCTTTGAAGAAGGTCTCAGAATCAACGCCGATGGATACATTCACGTATTGGAAACGGTAGTCAAGCCCTGGATGGACATGGTGGCCGCCGGAAGAGATTATGTCTTCCAGCAGGACATAAGTCGAGAAAAACCCAAGCGTGGCTTCACAGTAATGTGCCCTACCACTGGACACCCGACTTGTGGCCACCTACCAGCCCGGACTGCAATCCTCTCGATTACTACTTTTGGGGCGTAGTTGAGGAAAAGGTTAACGCAAAATTTCATAATACCAAGGACGCGCTGAGAGCCACCATTACTGAGGTGGTGCCCAACGTGGACAGGAAGGAGGCATGCGGTCGGTTCCAGTCACGTCTTGAGCGAGTGGTGGCAGCTAACGGCGGCTATATAGAATAATTTCTTTTTATAACATATTTTCTATAATATTGCAAAGTTGTGTACAAAATAAATCCTTTTTGTTCGCGTTATAAGAGTTTTAATAATTGTGTCCCATTTTCCGGATTTACCTCAACGGCTCTGTATATATATTTTATGAACTTAGTCTATTAACGGTTAAGATTTAATACTATACATTTTTCATACACAACAAAATACAAGAAGTTCCGTCTAGAACTATACGAGCCTACTTTCCCGTATACCCATACTACTTTCTAGTACCTGATCAATATTCTCAAAAATAGCTAAAATCGCAAATTAATTCAAACATATATTTTTTAATATTTTAAGCTAATTTCTAGGAATAAAATATTCCTCACTCATCTTAAAAAAAAAAAAACGAACAAATAAAATAGCAGCACCTTTTAAACAAAGCAGCTAATACACTTTTTCCATTAAAAAAAATTCTTTAACAGCTTTCAAAACGAAAAAATAGATATTAAAATTAATAAGCTCATTAAAATAAATACATCATATCAAAAAAAAAAAAAAAAAAACGTTTCTTTTTCCCCTGTTGCCAAAAAAAAATTTTTTAAACGAATTAATGCACTTACCAAAATAAATAAAAACAATAAAATGTCAACTTAAAAAAATACTTTTCATTGTCAAAAAAAAAAAAAAATCGTCTGCGCATATCTGTATGTAGAAACATAAATGACTTCGAGTTTATTCGCCGAAAACTGAATACCTAAATTAAAACTTGAGCGTGAAAATAAAAACAAGTCATATCAACAATAATTATTTCACAGTTAAAACCATAGCTCCGGAGTCGATCTCAGTTTGGGATAAAGGAGTCGGAGTCAAATATCCAAGAATCGGAGTCAGTCATTTGTCCTCCGTGTATAAATTTTTGCAAAAGCTACGAAGTCAGAGTCGAAGTCGGGAAGTCGGAGTCCGATTAACTATCGAGCAAAGGAGTCGGATTCGGAGTCAGGTGCCCCTAAATTCTCGGAGTCGGAGTTTGGAGTCAAGAGCTATTTCCAACAAAATGTGTTTGAAAAAAATCCGCCTTCAATTACGGAATCTACATTGACTTTCAGTTTCCCCGTAGGCGCTAATGTTAAGGGATTTGAACTGTTCAAAATTGAACAGAAAATTGTTCAAATCAAAAAGATATTTTATATACAAGTTTTTCGTCAAAAGCTTTTTCCAACAAAGTTTGTTTGAAGCAAATTCGCCTCACAGTTCGGAATTGCCTTGAATTTCCCCGTAGGCGCTAATGTTAAGTTTTTTTGAACTGTTGAAAATTGAACAAAAAATAATTCAGATGAAAAAGTGAAATATGGGAATGAGGTGTCCTCGCCGAGATCTTTCGAACAAAAAAAAGTTTGTTAGAATCTGACTATTCATTCAAAAGTTATTAGGGGGGGACAGACAGACAGACCGACGGACCGACAGACATTTTTTCCCATCTCAATACCCTACCTTCCAATTTTTAATTTTTCGATATTTATTTAATTATTTTTGACTTTTTTGGTTTTTCGTGATATTTTTAAGATGCATTAAGCCTTCTTTCATGCTTTTTTCTTCTTTTTCTGACTTTTACTGGGAAAGTAGGCTAAAAAATCACACATGATAATTTTTTTAAGTTTGAATTATTGTATTAATTATAATTAAGTCAAAAATTTGGTTAAGTCCAAAATTTTGCAGCCTAAAGCAATTATTTTGAAGTAATTCGATGCATGTATTTGCTTCATGTCATGTAATTTACAATGCAAGACATTGTGAATTACATTTAGTGTTCACCTTTCAATTTTTATATAAAAAGCTATTCAATTTCTGTACCCTCTCCTTTGGCCCTGAGCCTACTTGAATGAATATCTGGGTGGGAAAATCATGCATGTAACTTTCAGCAAGACTTTTACATTATATACTTGTTTCTTTAACATATGTTAATGTTAAACTCTCCTCAAAATTAAATTTTAGAGGAAAAGTGTAATTTCAATCTCTCTCTTTTCCACTTGTACATATTTTTTTTTTCCTCTGTGACTATCCCTTAAACAGAATGTCCTTAAATTAGAGGCGAATCCATGGAGGTCCCTATTCAAAAGGGACTGGAAGCAGAAAAAATATCCCTTAAATAGAGGTGCGTGTCCCTTAAAGGAGGTTCTACTATTTACTTATTTATTTTCAATATCACACTATCGTATAGTATGGTTTTTAGCCTACTTTCCCAGTAAAAGTCAGAAAAAGAAGAAAAAAGCATGAAAGAAGGCTTAATGCATCTTAAAAATATCGTGAAAAACAAAAAAAAGTCAAAAATAAATAAAATAATTAAATGAATATTGAAAAATTAAAAATTGGAAAGTAGGGTATTGAGATGGGGAAAAATGTCTGTCGGTCTGTCTGTCTGTCTGTCTGTCGGTCTGTCTGTCTGTCTGTCGGTCTGTCTGTCGGTCTGTCTGTCTGTCCCCCCCTAATAACTTTTGAATGAATAGTCCGATTCGAACAAACTTTTTTTTGTTCGAAAGATCTCGGCGAGGACACCTCATTCCCATATTTCACTTTTTGATTTGAACTATTTTTTGTTCAATTTTGAACAGTTCAAAAAAACTTAACATTAGCGCCTACGGGGAAATTCAAAGCAATTCCGAACTGTGAGGCGAATTTGCTTCAAACAAACTTTGTAGGAAAAAGCTTTTGATAAAAAACTTGTATATAAGATATCTTTTTGATTTGAACAATTTTCCGTTCAATTTTGAACAGTTCAAATCCCTTAACATTAGCGCCTACGGGGAAACTGAAAGTCAATGTAGATTCCGTACTTGAAGGCGGATTTACTTCAAACAAACTTTGTTGGAAATAGCTCTTGACGACCAACTCCCGACTCCGACTCCGAGAATTTAGGGGGACCTGACACTGACTCTGACTCCTGTTCCCGACAATTAATCGGACTCCGACTCCCCGACTTCGACTCTGACTTCGTAGCTTTGGCAAACATTTCTACACGGAGGACAAATGACTGACTCCGATTCTTGAATATTTGACTCCGACTCTTTTATCCCAAAATGAGATTGACTCCGACTCCGACTCCGCTGCTGTGGTTTTAACTGTGAAATAATTATTGTTGATATGATTTGTTTTTATTTTCACGCTAAAGTTTTAATTTAGGTATTTAGTTTTCGGTGAATAAACTCGTAAAATATGCGCAGACGATTTTTTTTTTTTTTTTTTTTGACAATGAAAATTATTTCTTTAAGTTGACATTTTATTGTTTTTTTTTTATTTTGGTAAGTGCATTAATTCGTTTAAAAAATTATTTTCGGCAACAGGGGAAAAAGAAACGATTTTTTTTATATGATGTATTTATTTTAATGAACTTATTATTATTTTTTCGTTTTGAAAGCTGTTAAAAAAAATTTTTTAATGGAAAGAAGTGTATTAGCTGCTTTGTTTAAAAGGTGCTGCTATTTTATTTGTTCGTTTTTTTGAAGAAAAGTAAGGAATATTTTATTCCTAGAAATCAGCTTAAAATATTAAAAAATATATGTTTGAAAAAATTTGCGATTTTAGCTATTTTTGAGAATATTGATCAGGTACTAGAAAGTAGTATGGGTATACGGGAAAGTAGGCTCGTCTAGTTCTAGACGGAACTTCTTGTTTGGTTAGAATATCGTAGCTGGTGAAAGCTATGCCTAGTTTCTTTGATAAAAAAATTCCATGACTGGTCTTTTTAGGACATAATTTTCGTGCAAAATGGTTTGCAAACTCATTTCCTTCTTCAATAATTAAAGCTGTTTTTAGCAGTCAAAATATTCGAAAAAGACTGCAGTTTTATTCTAAGAGTAGCAAGAGGGTTTACTCTGCACGTTTTTTTTTTTTTTTTTGATCTGCACGTTTTTTTTTTTTTTTTTTGAGCAATCACGATTGCTTATTGCTTTCACTTTACTGTTTATGGCGTGCCATCATTTTATTTTCCCACCGCCACCCTCCGCACCATCACCGTCGACCGGCTCCTCACGATGCTGCTCCTATGGCGAAAGCCGTCTCCAGGTTGCATCCATGTCCTACACACACGCGCATACATACACAACTACACACACACGCACACATACACACACAAACATACACCTACACACACATACACATACGCATACATACAGACACCTACACATACCCACACATAACAACATACACACACAAACACATACACCTACACACACACATACACACACGCATATATACAGACACCTACACATACAAAAACACACACATACACACAACTACTCACACATTCATGCCTGCACACAGACACAAACACATATGCCTACACACACATACCCCCTACACAAGCACACATACTCCCACACACAAACACACACGCCTACATACACACACTCGTGATTGTGAAAAACATAATTTGAATTCAAAGATGTCAAAATTCAAATTATTATTATTATTTTTTTTTTTTTTTGATCTACGAAATAACCGCTTCATATCATTCCGTTGTTGACGTGTTCATAAAAAGTCAATAAAGACTACGAAAATATTGGTGCCATTGCCTCAAGAGGTTGAACATCAGAAGTCCAACCTACAACAAATGCAATAAGATAGACAAGCAAGGAAGAAGTCTTTGCTTGTGTGTCCATGCATGACTAAACTAAATTTATTTCGCTTACGCTTATAGGCCGTGACAATCGCCGAAAGCCGTGGCAACAAAGAAGGCGCTACAGGGAATCCCTCTTTTCCATGACGTTGCCATTGATTGGTGGATGCCAGGGTTCCGCTCAGCCTGTCCTGCGTTCAAAATGAGCGACATCCAATCAAAAACAAACCAACTTTGAAACTCTTCATTGATTGGTGGATGTATAGGATTCCGTTCAATTTCAAGAGCGATCATAATTGCATCGGTTTAACACAGAAAGTCATAAGTTGTCAAGGACTGAAAGCGTCAGCGCCATCTAGTGGGGCCATGGTCCATGAACACAAGCAAAACTAACAACATATGTCTTTGTTGCCTTTTTTCCTAATTTTTGTGTCCACGAGAGCTTTTGCCGCATAATTGAAATTCCTAAAAGGAATCATTTCCTAAGGCTACTTTTGTATGACTACTAGATATGTTTTAGCCTTGCAGTTTTAGCAAGGTTTTTATGGTAGTAGTGTCTGTAAGTAGCGGTAGTAGTGTGTTACCAAAAAGGAAATCTTGTATTCGGATGAAGTTCTGAAGTTTAAGTTCATCTATGTAGGTGTTTTTTTTTTTTTTTTTTTTTTCCAGAAAAACGTAATTTTGCACACACAAAACGCCTTTTCTAATGTAAATTCTGCTTCAGTTAAGCCCTGAAAATATATGAATAAAATCAAGCCAAGAAATTCTGTAACTACGGCAACGAAAATTTCTCTCTAAATCTATATAAATAAAACAAAGAATATCTGCTGATGTGGGTATATATGTGTGTATGTTCCTTATACAAATCCAGTTTTCGTCGGATATGGGCCAAATTTGTCAGGAAGGTACTTGGGCACCCGAAAAGGAACGTAGGGGGGTTTTCGAACGCCAAAAACGAACCGAACCGTTCGAATTCTAATTTTAGGGGGGACCCGAAAATGGCATTAAATGGCTCTTCCTACACAAAATAATTTTATTCAGGTCCCATTCGAAAGCCCGTGAAAAACACCCATGGTGTTCATTCATTTCCTTCGAATTTCAAAAAAAAAAAAAAAAAAAAAGCTGTAAAATCACTGGGAAAAAAATTAAAAAGCACTGCTAAGCCTAATGGAACGGAAATTTTAAATCGGAAAATTATCGTTTGCGCGATCTCATTTTAAATTAGCGTACAGAAGGTTGCCCCCCCCCCCCCACGCTTTTTTTTTTCTAGGCTGTGACTAAATAAAATTTTGTTTTTGTTTTGATTATTAACTGGCGATTTATCTTTTTTTTTTTTTTTTTTTTTTTTTTGGAGGGTTGCGTTTATTTTACGTTTATTTTTTTATTACGTTTTTACGTTTATTATATCATTGCGTTTATTTTTTTCGGGAACTTTTGATTTGCCGTTTTGACAGGAAATGTTACAGTATTTTTTTTTCTCTAATTGAAGCATGATTGGTCAACATGCGTCCCTTGACATAACTTTTATTTTCAAGGTAGACAGTGCAAAGCCGGGCAATGCAGCTAGTATATGAATAAAATCAAACCAAGAAATTCTGTAACTACGGCAACGAAAATTTCTCTCTAAATAAATATTAAAAACGACCGTCGTAATTTCTGTAGCCACGGAAATCTGAAAATTCATAGCAACATCAATTTTGGTCAAGTGAGATATATTCGTGATGAATAAGCAGCAATTCTTCATTGCTCAAAAAAAGGTGTTTGATTAAAAAACGATAAGGTTACATTTTTAACAAAAATTTGCCGAACGCTATCGGTTCTGGCGAAATTCTTTTAATACCGTTTAAAAGTTAAAATAAAAATTTCCAATGAAACTGCACTCGAAAATAAGTAGCATTTGTGGAAGTATCTCTTATATAATTAAAAACTGAGTGTATCTATGTATGTCCAAGCTTCTTCTCCCGAACGACAGTGCACTGACCATCGAATTAGGTATTGATGGATTCGTTATCTTCCCGTCTTCATGTTTGGCTATTTAACATAATCCTCCGATAATAATTAGCGGAGATATCAATTAAAAACTATTAATTATGACACTTGGATTTCGACATAAAATCCCTATTTTTCGAAGGCTTTCCTCCATTCAAATTATTATTCAGTGCTTCATCTCAACTTTCCGCTACAATGCTTTTATTAAAATGTATAGCGTGAAGAAAATCGTTAAGATGAAAGATCTGTTGCCATTTTTTTCTCGAATATAAACAGGTAAAATTCTTGTTTTTGTTTTGAGGCTTTTCTTGTAATCAGGGGATTTAAAATGTTTACTTTTTTGGGGTTTTTTCCGCAATCTGCCCCAAAATTTCACTGACTTTTTTTTTATTCAAGCCTGAGTGTTGAACTCGCGTGACTTGTCATAACTTTTATTTTCGAGGTGGACCGTGCAACGTCGGGCGACGCAGCTAGTATTTTTAATATAGTTCGTTTTTCTTCCTAACAATAAGCTCAAACAAAAACTTTATGGCTCTTACAGTTCTTTAAAAAAAAATATTGTTCTGATTTGATTGGGGGTTGCTTAGCTACTGTAACTAACTTAAACAGCGGTGGAATTTCACAGACGATAGCTCTTTTGTTTGAATATTAAAAACGAGCTCTGGCATATTTCTTTTCTGGGTTACTGTTTCAAACTTTAAATAATTAAACTGTTATGGTGGAATTTCTTCTTTGGGTCGTATTGCCGTTTTCCTTCGACACTTAACTTTCATGAAAAATCTTTTCGGGAAATTTCTAACCTTTTCCAGCTGTATTCTGCTCACTTACTAAATTTCGTTGCAAAAATTAATTAATTATGAATCCTTCTAGAAAAGGAGGTGATGAACAGTAAAATAAAAATTTGAAAAAACAATGTATACACACAAATTGCAGATCACTGCAGACACGTGTTTCAGGGTTACAAGGAACCCCTTTTTCAATGCAAAGTAAGTGAGCTAATGGATGAAGTTCATTTATAAGCTCAGTTTTAATTTTAATCTCTTCATCTATTAGCTCACTTATTTTGCATTGAAAAGGCGATTCTTCTTGACCCCAAAACACGTGTCTGCATTGATCTGTAGTTTGTGCTATTAAGAAATATTTTTTCTTATTTTACTTTTGAAGCACAAGGGTAGTTATTTAACTTTGTCATGGAAGAGATTTTTTCTTTAAGTTGAAAATTATTATAATTAAACTCTTAACATTTAATTGATTCCATTTTTCATTACTTTAATTTTTGCAAAGATTACAATCATGGAAAGAGTTATCACAACTAGGTTGAACACGATTTGTCAAAGATTAATGCATATCAAAGACAACGTCATTAAATAATTATAATCATGAAATAACTAAAACCATCCAATGAATGAAGCCATCAAAGGTATTTGTTACACAAACTGAAACTTTTGTGCCGCAAATACCATTGTAATAACTAAAAACTTTATTTAATTTTAAACTAGTATGTTGTGGCTATCAGGAAACTTTCTTCTATATCTTTCTTATAATTCTAATCCCTCTCCGGGTTTGACGAAAAAGCAATATTCCCAACAAAAACAAAATTACACACGCCAAAACTTGACGACCATCCCAATTCCCGATTCATCTCAAAAGCAAAGCAAAGAATGAAAATTGAAAATAATTTTAAAAGCCTTGCTTAAAATAATTACAAAAATTCTTTTGTTAAACACAATATGGCAACAGTTAAAAAGTTTAAATCATCGCGATTTTCTGGTCATTTTCCAACACAATTAAAATCACGCGAAATACGCAGACGACAATCTATTACGATTTTTCTTATTGTTGCCTTTATAAAGCTATTTTTATTCACACAATTCCCCCCCCCCCCCCCCCCCCCCCCCCATGGAGCGATTGGCGCCAAAATTGAACCAACGCCTGTTTACATATGGATTCAAATTTATTTCAAATTTCATCCAGAACGTAGAATTACTTCTTGAGATATAGCACTCACAATGGAAAAAAAGAACGTTCGATTGCGCCACCCCCTTTTCAGCTATTGACGCCAAAATAGAATCAGCCTTTATACCCTCTAAGGGCTACTTGTCGATACATTTTTGTTTGATTCAGTTCATTATTTCTTGAGATACAGCATTTACAATTGACGACAAAAACGTTCTATAGCTCAACCCCGTTTGAACTATTTACACCAAAATTGAATCAGCACCTGTACCTGTTAGGGGCAACATATGGACCAAATTTTGTTTGATTCCGCCAGTTACTTCTTGTGGAACAGCAGGCACGCATAACTCAAGAAACGTCCCATTGCTCCACCCCCCGTTGGAGGAATTCGCGCCAAAAACCAATGCGCACAAATTCACATAAGGGCACATATGTGTACCGAATTTCGTTCGATTTCATGCGGTAGTTTTTGCTGTAGAGCGGCCACTAAAAACCGGTCACAAACATACGGACACACACACAGACAGACAGACATTTTCCAACAGTGAAAATAGTTCGTAATTTTACCGCATGCAGCAGTAGTATTTCTGTTTTCATAGATTTACTTTCAAAAGCTTGGATTCGCTTAAAAAAAAGCACAAAAGGAGACACGTTGCTCATTTTAGAGCACTATTGAGCAATCACGATTGCTTATAGTTCTCATTTGACCGTTTTTGAGGTCCGTGCCTTTTTCAGCTTGAACCAGAAGCCTCTGCAGCACCACCGCCCACCGTCCTCTGCAGGCGGCGCGGCGCGGCTGCTCCGGTCCTGAGCTATCCGCTTCTCCTGGTCGGGGGCGTCCATGTCCTACACACACGCACGCTCACACACTCACACACATACACGCCTACGTGCATACACACAGGTCTACGCGCACACACAAGCCTATACAGTTACACACACAACTATGCACACGAAACCGCCCAGGAGGAGAGGCAGGCTTGGGGGGGGGGGGGGCAGGAGCTGTTTCTAGAAACAATAACTCCAATGAGTAGGGTCCTGTCTCAGTTCGTGATTGCGAAAAACATAATTAGAATTCAAAATTTCAGAATTCAAATTATTTTTTTTTTCTTTCTTTTTTAGTTCCCAGGGAAAGCGCAAAATGCCGGGGAATTCATAAATAACAAACTTTCCGTACTGATTAAAAAAAAATTTTTAGTGCACAGAAAAACTGAGACCTGGTGAAAAAAAACACGAAATGCGGGAAAAACGTACATTCGGGAGACGTAAAATCGGGGTTTCACTGTATATACAAAGTTTAACTAACTTCAACCACATGTTAGTGGTTTATCTGTTCACGCAACACTTCCCACTATCATCCGGCAGCCATGAGAGTTAATCACAAGAGCAAATGCGCATTTAATGTTGGACCATTCGTTATGGTGTACGTATAATATGGCAGAAGACGTCGCTGAGCACTAAATCTGCTTATAATTTGAGTGGAAAGGAGTTAGTAATCACCATATGCCAGGGCATTTTGCCATAAACGATTAGTCGAGTGTATACAACTACATTTCAACTATCCCAGTCATCTTTTCCATGCATAGCTATCTGTATATATAAAATAGCTTGTCCTGACTGACAATCAACGCACAGCCAAAACTACTGAGACTAGAAAGCTGAAATTTGGAACATAGGTTTATTTTATAAAGTGAGCGCGTGATAAGAAAGGATTTTCGGAAATTTCAATTTTAAGGGGGTAAAACGGGATGGGGGATCGTTGTGCACTTATATGCGAAATTCTCAAGAACGGGCTCGAGTTCAGGGTTGAACCACGTATTAAAAAATTCGAAATTTTACGAAGGTCACGATTATTCCAGCATCAATCACGTAGGACGATAATTAAGGGAGACATTAATTAAAAACTCAATTTTACGTCCACTTGAACATACGTCTATGCCAAGAAATGGTCCGATTTTTTCGGTTTTTGTACCTTTGGAAAGCCTATAAAAAATAATCATTTCAAAAAAAATCGGCAAAGACTAAAGCCGCGGACATCGAAAAATGACTACAAAAGAAGTTATAAGCGTTTGATGTAAAAATGAATTTATTTCAAAAAGAAATTTCTTCCTCCATTTTTTGTGCGAGATTAATTTTAGCTTGAAGAACAGCTGAACAATATTATTTGTTGCCATTTCTTGCTTGAGTATATATCAAAAAGTAAAATTTCTTGCAATTGGTTTTTAACGCATTGGGGCTTTGTCTGTGTGTGTGTGTAGCAGCGCATTTAAAATATATTCCCTTTTGGTTAGGTTTTCGCAAGGCAATGTTTTCATGAACGATTTTAATGGATGCCTAGTCTTTAAAAAAATCTGACTCTTAGGCCCTGTTTATGCAGCTGGATTCAACCCGGCGTCAACCCGAATTCACGGAATAAGGTTGTTTTATGCATCCAACCCGGCTTCAAGCCGCGTTCAATGCAGGAGAGAATTCCCTCCACCTACATTGAAGGATTATTGGCGGATTTTTCCCACAAGAAGTACAATTAAAAGTTATTACTGGGGATAAAGTTCTGTATATGTGTTTCGTCCATAAAAATTTTATTTTTAAATGAAATTGAAAACCAAAATAAAATAAATTAATAAAAATAAATCAATTTGAAACAACTTTTTCAGAAAAATAGTATAATTAAAGCATATTTCGGAACAGTTGTGAAAATTTTGGAGGGGATTGGAACCCTGAAAACCAACCCCTTAAGTGCGGCCATGATATTGACAATCACAAAAGGCAAAAATTTTAATTTAGAAATGGATTTAGAAGATAAAGACATATTTTTACACAATTTACTGATTGTTGCTAGTTCTCACAATGCTGATCCCCAGTCGAAATTAGTAAAAGCTATTGCATTTGTCACAAGCTATTTTTGATTAAATTTATGAAAGTCAAGTAATAAATTAAAAGGATGAAATAATAGGATTCATATTGAAATATAATATTATTCACAGTGTAGTTGTGATAAGTAATTAACCCATTATGCCCCAAATTATTTTCAGAAAAGTTCTGCAATATGTTTTTTAATGCTCATTTTAACTGTAAAAACACACACACACACTCACAAAAAAAGGATATTGTACAATAATGTAAAGGAGAATCCACGATTTGACAAAAACGGGTCTTCCCATCAACCCGGCTGCAATCCCCCTTTTATCCACCTTCCGCTTCAACCCGGGGTGAAGCCGGAGTGTGCATAAACAGGGCCTTTACTGGTTTTGTTTACGTTATTTTTAAGGGTAAATGATGTTTTGTGTTCTAATGGCGATATATTGAGGAATATTTCTCTTATTTGAAAGGTGTTTTTTATCTGACGAATATTTTCGAAACTATTCCAGACGAGGATTTTTAAAGAGCCGTCGACTCTCTTTGAAAACTGTTGCCTTTATCATATATCGGAGACACGTTTTTTTTTTTTTTTTCGTTACAGGTACTTTACGGCACATTATTAATCTTGTCGATTGCTTTTGTTTAGCTTACTGTTAGCACGTTTGATTAAACCTACGTAGAAACTATTTATTTGTCGAAACCATGCATTATTTTGTCACTGTACTTTTTTCTTTTTCCTTTTATTTTTGAACTAAAAACAAGAATTGAAACAAAACTAATAAAATGAAAAGTAATTTTCCAAATAATTAAACCAAGCCATTTAAAGTAAAAAAGTCCACAAAATGAAAAACCTCAGTAATTCGCCAAATAGACTTTAAATGATCCAGTAACATGTAAAATTACTTGCTAAATGAACAAATCGAGTCATAGCTAAATGCGAACGTTCCATTAAAATAGAAATTAGAAAAGACGGAGCAGGCATGACGACGATGTAAGCATATTTTTAAAATGTTCTTACATTTTACGGGGTACGGGTTACAAGATTTCCTTTTCGTCCTAGATGTACTGTGTTTTTTAATTATGTTGATTTTCTGCTGGGTAATTTTCGTTTAAACATTTTCGTTAAAAACATTGGATCGCTAATCGGTCGGATTTCGCTTCGCTCGCTAATTATGTGGGTTACTGTAACGCGGTCACTTGGAGCGTTTGCCGATAAGCAAAAAAATTGCGGGATTTTTTTACAATTTAAAAGCTACTGTTAATGTAATTTTGATATATTTTTTGTTTCTCTGGCGAAAGATTTAAATTGCAAATAATTGATTTTAGCTATTTAAAGGCTGTTTACGCATTTTAGTAAAATTAATTAATTTTTTTTACATCAGAGGGGGGGAGAGAAGACTCCTTTTAACCAAGGAACTCTTTCTTTCTTTGATCATGTTGTTAAACGATCGGAGTTCGCATCACTCGCTAATCGGCTGGGTTACGGCAGCTGGGTCACTTGGCGAGTATGGCGATAAACAATAGATTTGCGAAATTTTTTTACTTTTGAGAGCTACTGTTAATGTAATTTGACGCCTTTTTCGTTCATTTGGCGAAACGTTTTTAATTGCAAAAAAAGAAAAAACATCCGCTTCGCTCGCAAAAGTGCTGGGTTCCGGTATCGCGTTTGCTTGGCGAGTTAGGCGATAACAATAGTTGGTAGATTATTTTAATTTTAAAAGCAACTGTAAATGTAATTCAATGTTTTGGCAAATTGTTTTGAATTCCAAAGAAACTTTTGATTTGTTTTTAACCGAATGAAATATACGACTTTTTCTTCTTTTTTTTTTCTGACGAAGATTTTCGAATGTCCCACGGAATTTTTCTTCTCTTTTCGTTACACAGATGGGCATGGGTGGATTTATGGGGGGTCAGAGGGGGGCAATGCCCCTCCAGTTTTGGGAGGACTTTATGTAGTAACAACACATCTTCCAAAAATTAAAAAAAAAATCATTATTTTTTCGTTTTTGAATAGTTCAGAAGAGCATGGGTGGATTAATAGGGGGGGGGGCAAAGGGGACAATGCTCTCCAGTTTTGGGAGGAGTTTATATAGTAACAACTTATCTTCCAAAATCTTTTAACAAAAAAAAATCATGATTTTTTTATTTTTTGAATAGGAAATTAAAGTTTATTTTTTCTTTTAAACTTAAAATAGCCGTTTCTTACAAAGTTTGAACAATACTGTACAAGTGTATAATCTACTACTCAATTTCACAGGCTGAAAAGTGAAATTATTGATAGGTTCTAAAATCCCTGAAAAGAATTGGCGCAGTATAGCCTACAAGGGCTCTTGAACCAAAAACCCAATCTAACCAACCAAACCTTGAAAATAATTAGACAAGTCTTTGAAACTCCTCAGCAAAGTGTGCTTCAATTTCATTTCTTATCAAGTGTATAAATTAAGAATTGTTCAAATGGGTAGTATGTTACTCTCTTGATACCTATTCTCTAAATCTGTGCACCATTTCTTTTAAAGTATTAACTTGCATCACAAAGCACTTTTAAAGCGTAAAACTTAAAAAAAAAATTATTTGCCTATTATTTCCAATTAACCCTTATAAGACTTCAAAATGCAGAATTTTATATCCATTTTAGATAATTTCCTCCGGGGGAGTAGCCCCCGGGTCCCCTAAAACTGGAGATATTCTATATCCCACTTAAAAGGGAGCACTGCGTTACTCTCTTAATACCAGCCCCCTCTCTTTTAAGGTCAATTTAAAAAGGACAGCATGATTACACACAGTAATGAAAACGACACATAAAAAAGTAAAGAATGGCCTTGCGCATCACAGAAAACAGACAAAAACATGGGAGGGGGGAGGGCAATTAAAAATGTTTCTCCAAAAAAAAAAAAAATCCTGCCCCCCCCCCAGGAACTCAGTCCTAAATCCGCCTATGCAGATGGGATAGCTAATCAATTGGAGTTCGCTTCGCTCGCTAAGAGCTTTGTTACGGTAGCGTGGTCGCTTGGCGGTTTTGGCGACAAACAATAGAGTTGCGGAATTAATTTGCATTTGAAAGATACTGTTTGATGTCTTTTTTGGTTATTTGTTGAAACATTTCAAATTGCAGATAAAAAAACCGCTTCATTCGCTAAAGGGCAGGGTTATCGTAGCGTGGTTGCTTGGCGCGTTAAGCGATGAACTATACAGTTGGACGATTATTTTGAGTTTTAAAGCTACTGTAAATCTTTTAAAATGTCTTGGCGAATAGATTTAAATTCCAAAGAGACTTAAAAAGGTTTTTTTGAAAAATGATTATTTCACATAAGCGGGGGGGGGGGGGGTATTCAACGGAATTCCTTTAAATTCTTAGCACGGGCATCGTCGTGCGGGTACTGCTAGTGTTGTAATAAAACGACTCGCGTTTTTTCACTAGTTTCCTCTTAAAAATGGCCATACTTTTTCTGTTAAAAGGATAAATTAATGATTATTTTTATGCAATTAAAAACACAATTTTCCGGGGGTTTTATTTGAGCAATCATGAATTGCTTGTTATCTCCTTGACTAAAGTTGATGTGGCTCGGCTTCTTCTGACTGCCATGACGACGAGTAAGATAACTTGTTGTAGTAATATTTATTCAGAGGACATTTTTCGTCGCTATGGTTACAAATCGTTTGCGTTTATTCAAGTCTTTAGTTAAAACTTAACTCTGCGAACTCCACTGTCCACCTGCCTCCGTGAGCGGGACCACTCCCGGGTGGTGGCGACTATGCCCTATACACACACACACAAAAGCCCACACACGCACACACGTCCACACACAAATACAGCCCTGCACACACACACACACGCCTACACAGACACACGCCCGCCCGCGCACACACACACTCATAATTGCAAAAAATATAATTTGAATTCAAGATGTCGAAATTTTTTTTTCAACTCTACTTTTCCTGCTTAGAATTTAGGTCAGTATACATATTTTCATACTCTTATACAAAATATCATTTTCGCACATATAGTCAAACATTTTGTATAAAACATCAATAAAGTCAAAAAAAACCCAAATACATGCAATTTTAACAGCAAATCAATGTAAAACATTAAAATGTTTCATAAATTGTAGCGCGACATGCAGAGTGAGCAAAACCTCCAAGGGGGAATTTACACTTAGCTGTGAATAGGTAGCGATTTGTTTCAAACAGTATTTTAGAAATGTCCAAATCAAAATTTCAAACGTCTTTTTTTAAACATGAAATACTTCATGTCTTTTGCCGTCAACCAGTGGCGCAGTGAAGGGGGGGGGGATAACCCCCCCCCCCCCAGAGGCATTGGTTTTTAACATAAATGCAAATTCTAATACAGTAGTTCAAGCATATGAAAGAGCTGTTTTGATCTAAATCTGAAGATATTTTTGATCAAAAAACCCCTCTAGAACGTATTTTTGATCAAACACCCCCCCCCCCCCTCCTTCCAGAAGGTAGTTTTGACCAAAAACACTCCTCCAGAAGGTATGCTTGACCAAAATAACCCTTCCAGAAGGTATTTTTGACTAAAAAACCCCTCCAGCTGGTATTTTTTTCAAAACCCCCCTCCAGATGGTATTTTTTTCAAAACCCCCCTCCAGATGGTATTTTTGATCAAAAAAACCCCTCCAGAAGGTATTTCTGTTTGCGCTAGTGCTGTCAATTTTTTTTTTTACTTGTAGATGTAGTTGAATATTCCATTCTTTATACAATAGGATTTTTAATTTTCATACGGAAATTAGTCAACAATCCTGGAATGGAAATTGCAAATCAAATTGCAAATCCTCACACATATAATAGCCAATTCACAGTTCAAGTAACGCTCCTGATGGCATCTCGATACAATGAAACTCGTGTAATTCGCAACTCCAATGAACTGTAGGGGGCGCTGCAGCCACTGTCTAACGGCGGATGAAAAAGGTAAAACAAACAAATGCCGTAATTTATTACTTGCTTTGACGCTTAGTGAATGACAGAAATTTTTCATCGTGTTTTTGAAAGCTTTCTTTTCTATTCTTCTGAAATTACATTACATCACACACTTCCTCAAGCCTGTAATTTACCCCAAAGAAAACACGTGGAATGGAATGTTTTACCTTTTTCATTAGTACTGTTAATCACCGCAAGGTAGCGTATTCGAGCTCTGGAGTTGCGAATAGCATGAGAATGTGATAATATTTTTTGATAATGACATGCAGGAAAGTTCTTTACTTTGACAAGGCTGAACTGGATCCGGTCACTTAACTGTTTTACTGGTAAGACTCATTTTAGGAGAGTGAAGGAAAGAAAAAGTGGTCAACAATAAACGCTATCTACTGGGGATTAGGGTTAATCCACTGGAGCAAGGGTTAAAATGTCAACTATCAGAATAGCACTAAATAAACAATTGCTTCGTTCAGATGTAGAAGCAATTTTCCCCCGTCATACCTTGACGGGCGTTTTTCTAGTTTCATAGTAATCTTTACTAATAACAAAGCTGAAAGTCTCTCTGTCTGGATGGCTGGATCTCTGTGACGCGCATAGCGCCTAGACCGTTCGGCTGATTTTCATGAAATTTGGCACAACGTTTGTAGCATAGGGGTGTGCACCTCGAAGCGATTTTTTGAAAATCCGATTTTTTTTTCTTGTTCTATTCCAATTTTAAGAGCATTTTCCCGAGCAAAATTATCATAAGATGGACGAGTAAATTACCAAATTATCACAACGTGGACCCGTAACATGAGCAAGCCAATTGGCGAGAAATTCACCATACATTATTTGTAAATATACTGGCGAATCAAAAGACCTTTAAGTTTTCTACTACGAGCAAAGCCGTGCGGGTACCACTAGTGAAATAATAGTTAGAGCAACGTAAAAGTGAAAACAACAGAAAGTATTTAGTTAATAAAATATTTATCTAACTATGAAGCCTCAAAGTGCCCAAGTCAAAAGAAAAAAGAAAATGCTAACATAGAGCTGCCAACAAAATTCAATAATCTCTCCAAAAACCACCAGCTTTAAATCATTAATATAAGCTTCAAGAAAGCGTTGTCAAGGAAACTTACTGTGAAAGATCAGCGGATTTTAAATTCGTTCAGCCAAAAACAATAAGCAATTTCTCGGCTAGTAGAGAAAACTTACTTACGAAAAACATATTTTAAAGAGCGTTTCTGAAAAATGTTCACAAGAAAGCTTTTTCTCTTTTCGTTTTACATCTAATACACGGCAAATAGGGGAACGGTGGCAAAGTGAAACGAGGAACTATTTACTCTGCTTTTAGCGCCCCCTATCTCGTAATATTTGAACTGTTGTTCCAGGGCCATTCCACCGTCACGTGCGGGACAAAAATACGCGTAAGTTTCATCAACATTTCGTCATATCCCTTAATATTTTAATGAAACAGGGGTAAGCAATTTTTTTAATCTTTACATTTGATACAAAAATACTCTTGACACAATTATATTTTTAGTAAACAATTTTGCTACTTAAAATGAAATTTATTTACATGCGTCACGTGGGGGACATCCAAAGTCAACCTCCGGTAACTTGCTTATGAATAGGCTAACATTTTTACTCTGTTAATATAGCAATGACGAAACAAATTGTAGATTTTGAAAGATTTCGATTTCATTTGTTTAGAAATAATTGTTTAAGCCATTGAAAACTAGTATGTTGTGGCCATCACAAAACTTTCTTCTATATTTTTCTTTTTTTTTTTTTCTGATCCCTCCCCATGCTTGACGAGGAAACAATATTCCCAACAAAAACAAAATTACACATGCAAAAACTTGACTATCCCAATGTCTGAATTATTGCAAAAGCAAAGCAAAGAGCAAAAATTGAAAGTTATTTTAAAAGCCTTGCTTGAATTAATTACAAATATTTTATTTGTTAACAACAGTTAAAAATTTTAAATCATTGAGATAATATTTCCGATCATTTCCATACAATTAAAATCACGAGAAATACGCAGACGACAATCTATTACGATTTATCTTTCTTATTGTTGCATTAATAAAAATATTTTTATTCGCAAAAAAAAAAAAAAAAATCAACACCTCTTGGAGCGATCGGCGTCAAAATTGAACCAAAGCCTGTTTACATATGGATTCACATATATTCCAAATTTCAACCAGAACGTAGCATTACTTCTTGAGATAGGGCACTCTAAATGGGAAAAAAAGAACGGGTGATTGCGCTACCCCCTTTTTAGCTGTTGACACAAAAATAAAATCAGTTCTTATACCCACTAAGGGTTACTTGCCGATAAATTTTTCTTTCATTCCGTTCATTATTTCTTGAGATACAGCAGTCACAATTGACGACAAAAAACGTTCTATAGCTCAACCCCCGTTTGAGTTATTGACACCAAAATTAAAATTGAATCAGCACATGTTCCTGTTAATGGCAACATATGGACCAAATTTTGCTTGATTCCGCCAGTTACTTCCTGAGGAATAGCAAGCACGCGTAACTCAAAAAACGTCCTATTGCTCCACCCTCCCTTAGAGGAATTCGCGCCAAAAACCAATGGGCACAAGTTCACATAGGGGCACATATGTGTACCAAATTTCGTTCGATTTCATGCGGTAGTTTTTGCTGTAGAGCGGCCACAAAAAACTGGTCACGCACAGACGTGACACACATACACACGGACACACATACACACACACACACACACACACACACACACACACACACACAGACATTTTCCAAAAATAGTCGAAATGAACTCAGCACAACTCAAAACGTTCGAATCCGTCAAAATTCGAAATTCGAAAATTTGCACGAATCCAATACTTTCTTCTATATATTAGATATAGAAGAAAGTAAAAATTATGTATATGCCCATTCCATTGAAAATTGTCATTTTTTCCCGCACGTTACGTGGTTCCTATATTTCATTAAAAATAAATAATTTTTGAAGAAAGTTTTTGCTTAAGAAGTCACACATGCCTTTCTGCTTAAGCAACAAAAGTTTGTTCATCATCCTTTTAGATTATTATTTTTTATGAAATGTATGAAGCTTCACGTGCGGGACAAAATTACCGTTTTTTGTGGAATGGCCCTCCACGTGTAGCATATTCCATTCAGGAAAAAAATACATCTGTAGATCAAAGCATATGATACATACTTTTTTTTTATTTTAATTGATACTCATGTTGTAATATTTAGTTGTAAGACAAAAAAATATTTTTATTGTTTTTAATCCATGAAGTTCCTGTTATAAATATTTTTAAATATTAATTGAGAACTACTAATATTCGTTCGTTGCAGAATTTATTTATTTAGTAATAATCGCCCGTCAAGGTATGACGGGTGGAAATTGGTTCTACATATGAACGAAGCCATTGCCTGTTTGGTGACATTTTGATACTTGAAATTGTAACCCTCACTCCAGTGGATGAAACCTAAACTCTTTATTCTCCTAAAACAGCTAAGTTCCTAGATCGAGTTCAGCTTTGTCAAAATAAAGCATTTCTCTGCATGTCGAACATTACCAAAAAAATATTGTAACGGATCCGGCGAGACTTCCAACTCTCCTGAAAGGATGACACAGTTCTTGATAAAAACACAGGAGTTTTATTTACACTATGTACAGGAGAAATCGTCAACAACTGCTAAATTAATCATCAGCAATTAAGCAAATATCACACAAACCGTAAACTCAACGGTTACACACGTATTTACTTCCAAATACGAAAAACAACACAGCGAAATGCCTCGCAATAAACAGAGCTAATACACTCACAGCACAAATTCTCAATCGAAACTCCCCTCTTTATCCAGCGTAACGGTTTATATACACACCGAAAAGAAATCTCTCAAATATTCCACACGCTTCTGGAAAATAGTAGACCGTTATCAAATTTTATCAATGAACAAAAAGGAAATAGGGGGTTCGTATACTTTAGCCATATGAAAAGGGGTTGTATATTCATTACGGGAAACTATTTACAGGTTACGTTACTACAATAATTACTATTTACAGGATTTGTAACAATATTATCAATTCATCATGATATTGCGCAAGTTTTCACTGTTGATGACGTCAGAGCGTTACTCGATCAGTGAATTCGCTATTCCATGTATGAGGATGGTTTGTTCAATTAGTCAAGTGCACGCGGGACAGAAAGAAAGAGTACATTTAGTTTACTTGTTCAATCATTTTAAAGTCTTAGTTGCAGTTTTTATTTATTTATTTTTTCTTTTTCGGACTGTTGTCATTGCCCAAATAAAGTTATAATATTGTCTCGAAAAATAAAAACTAATTAGGGAGCAACATTTTTCATAAGTAAATTCCTTTTTGTTTAGTGCAAATTCGAATTTAAATTCAATTTTTTATGCTTACACTCGAGAAAGAAAAATGCGTTAATAATTTTTGTTAACTCAAATCCTTTTAGCTTATTAAATACTAACGAGCTCTTTGAAACCAAATATCTTGCGGCAATATTTCAATGCAGCGTTAAATATAATTTTGCTTCCGAGCTTATAGTTCGTTATCTTTTCCTAGTGATGGCCTTTGATGTATTTCCAAATGATTTCTCTAGAAAATCCTACGCGAGACCTCTTCGATAACGTACACTTATATAGTCGTAAAGTTGCTTCTTTTCGCTTATTTCTGCAGAAATAAGCATTATTCGTGTGATTACGTGTTGAGCAAAATCTCTTTAGCGGAGATTTGCCTTTGAGGTAAATAGCTAAAATTTTCGAAACTGTTGCACAAATTTCAGTCGTAATAGCTTGAGCTTAAGCCGTATTTAGTCAACTATGGAGTTTAAATAGGATAATGGACTAAACTCTGCGCAAACTTGTATTTTATGCTGATTATATTTTATGCTAATATCTTCGACGACACATTTCATGAAATATTTGCAATAGAAAATTTGTAGGAGAAAGATAATTCCCATCTATACACATAAATGGCTACTTCTGTATGTAAGGATGTCCGGGGTAAACTTCCAAACTACTGGGCAGATTTTAACCATTTCTTCACCACAAATAGCTACATTATCAGGAAGTAACATAGGCTATAATTTATTTCTAAAAACTTTGTTTAAAAACGTTATGATGGAAAACAGTAAATGTCATGTAATTTCCCCATTAAATGGTTAAATATAAAACCCATTGTTACAAAAATTCGTTGCCTTACAACATCAATATTGTTACAAATTCTGTAAATAGTAATTATTGTAGTAACGTAACCTGTAAATAGTTTCCCGTAATGAATATACAACCCCTATTCATTCGGCTAAAGTATACGACCCCCTATTTCTTTTTTGTTCATTGATAAAATTTGATAACGGTCTACTATTTTCTAGAAGCGTGTGGAATATTTGAGAGATTTCTTTCGATGTTTATAAAAGCGTCCCGCGTGATAAGAAGTTGAGTTTCGATTGAGAATTCGAACTGAGAGCGTATTTGCTCTGTTTATTGCGAGGCATTTCGCTGTGTTGTTTTCGTATTTGGAAGTAAATACGTGTGTAACCGTTGAGTTTACGGTGTTGAGTGATATTTGTTTAATTGCTGATGATTAATTTAGCAGTTAACGATTTCTTCTGTACATAGTGTAAATAAAGCTCCTGTGTTTTTATCAAGAACTGTGTCGTCATTTCAAGAAAGTTGGAAGTCGCGCCGGATCCGTTACAATTGGCGCCCAACGTGGGGCTACTTTAGGACTTTCTTGGAGTAAGTGTGACTTTGGACATTTTTTTTCATAAAGACTTTTTAAATTTGGAATTTATTTTTATGGTGATTACTCGCGCAATGGATGAACAATTAAAACAACTTCTGGAAGCAATTAATGCTGTGTAAAGTGACTTGACCGAAAATTTGGCGGCTAATCAAGAGCAATTGAAAAATGAATTGGCGACTAACCAAGAACAATTGAAAAATGAATTGGCGACTAACCAAGAACAATTGAAAAATGAATTGGCGACTAACCAAGAACAGTTAAATAGTGATTGAACTACTAAAATTACTACAAGTCAAGATGAAATAAAAAGCGACCTAATGTCGATGAAAACCATGATGGAGAATCAACTAACCGCTATGGGAGATAAAGTTAATGCTCTGGAAGAAAAATTTGATACTGTGGAAGAGCGTATCGCCAATGTGGAAAATAAGTTGGAAGAAGACGACAAGAAATTTACTTCATTTAAGGAAGAAATAATTAAAGACATGGAAAGGAGATTGGCGACCGCGGAAAGCAGCTCTGTACAGTTTTGCGCTCCCACATCTGTTGCTCGACCGTCCATTAAACTGGACACATTTGATGGGAAAAGTTCGTGGCAGATGTACAAGACTCAATTCATGATAGTGGCGGAAGCGAACGGATGGGACTCTGCTACCAAGGCCTGCCATCTTGCAGCATCCCTGAGAGGTGACGCAGCGGACATTCTTCGGACTCTTCCGGACAGCCAGCGCCTGGATTTCGCCGCCCTCACATCTGCGTTGGAGCTTCGCTTCGGTGAGAAGTGCCAGAAAGATTTCAGCCGACTCCAGTTGAAGTCCCGTTTCCAGAAAACCGGGGAAACCCTGCAAGAGCTTGCGGCGGACATCGAGAGACTGTCTCATCTTGCTTTTTGCGACTGCCCTGCGGATGTTCGAGACAACCTGGCACTCAACTACTACATCGACGGGGTTCGAGATCCGGAAATCCAGAAAGCTCTACGGATGGCGGATGTCAAAGATCTGAATTCTGCTGTAGTATATGCGATGAGATACGAGGACGCCCAGCAAGCAACCCGTGTGGATCGCCATCCCATCCGGACTCTGGAAGCTGATGAGCCTGATTCCAGGTCGTCCCATATCGCTGAACTTGAGAGACAACTCGGTGACTTGGCAAGACATCTGAACAGCATAACAGCCCAAAAGAAAAAAGAGCAGAAGTGCTGGAAATGCGGTAGTGAAGGGCACCTGCGAAGGAGTTGTCCGGCTCGCCAAGCTACGCGAGGGAAAGAAATCAAGCCCACCAGAGCTCTGCAGATTTCCTCTACTAGTAGTGGCAGTGATGGACTTTTCATTTACGCACATGTAAATGGGAATCCTTGCAAACTGATTGTCGACACTGGAGCCAATGTGACAATCGTTAGGACAGATGTGGCTCGTGAATTCGGATTGAAACTGTTGTGGACATCGCCACGCGTAAGTCTCCAGACTGTGACAGGTGACAAAATTGAGATTGAGGGTAAAGTGGACTTGGAAATAGTGTTTGGGAATGCCACCTACCATCATACGGCGTTCGTTGCTGATATCTCGGACCCCTTCATTCTCGGATTGGACTTTTTTAAGAAATACGACTTCACCCTTGACTTCAAGACTAATAAACTGCACTCGATGAGAGAAGACATAGCCATCTTCAACGCTGAAAATGATGTAAAATCAAATAATAGCCCAAACAGTATTATCGATTCCCTCAAGGTCAGAATCATTAATATCTGGCTCCATTGAAGAAAGCAATAGTTTTCGATTTGGACTCATTGAATACCCTAACCTAAGCAATAACCTAAAAGGAGTGCTGGTAGCATCTACGCTTGTGGACCTTTCTAAGGATGTAATTCCTGTGAGAGTCGCCAACGTGAGTGAAAGGCCAAGGAATATCCGGAAAGGTGAAGTGTTGGCAACTTGTACTCCAGTAAACTGCATCATTTGAAGAATCAATTCCCCCGAGACTGTGTCTTCCGAGTCCTTGACATTGAAGTTAATTGGGAGTACGCCATTATCGAAAGTTTAAAGAACTGCTGCGGAACAATTGGTGGATGACTTTAAGCATCTCTTTTCATCTATATCGGAGGATGTGGGGCGGACGAATTTAACGCAGCATAGGATCTACACTGGAGGACACCCCAATATCAAACAGCATCCAAGACGACTACCGGTCGCCAAGAAGGAAGAGGTTAAAACCCTCCTGAAAGAGATGCAGGTGAATGACGGCATCGAACCCTCATCTAATCCTTGGGCCTCTCCCATCGTCTTGGTCCGAAAGAAAGATGGCTCCACCAGATTTTGTGTCGATTACCGACGGCCAAATGAAATCACCAAGAAAGACAGTTACCCTCTTCCACGGATAGACGACACATTGGACACTCTTTCCGGACACAAGTGGTTTTCGACCCTGGACTTGAAGAGCGGCTACTGGCAGGTTGAGATACACCCTGATGACCGATAGAAGACAGCGTTTACAACTGGACAAGGCTTATGGCAGTTTAAAGTGATGCCCTTCGGCCTCTGCAATGCACCAGCTACGTTCGAGCGTCTTATGGAGACAGTGTTAAGAGGACTTTCCTACGAATCCTGTCTGGTCTATATAGACGATATCATCATCGTGGGACGCAGTTTCGAAGAACATCTGGCAAATCTTAGGAAGGTGCTGCAAAAGCTTAAGGAAGCCAATCTGAAGTTAAGCCCGTCCAAATGTAATTTGTTCTGCCGGGAAGTGAACTACCTTGGTCACATCATCACTTCTGAGGGTGTACAAACCGATCCAGAGAAGGTATCCGCGGGCAAGAGTTGTAGTCGTCCCGAAAACATCCATCAGCTGCGAAGTTTCCTGGGGCTCTCCACGTACTACAGGAAGTTTGTGAAGGGTTTTTCCAACATTGCACGACCTTTGCATAAGCTGACGGAGAGCAAGCAAAAGTTTGAATGGTCCAAAGAATGCGAAGATGCATTTTTACGACTGAAGGAGGCTTTAACATCAACGCCTATTCTCTCATATCCTCAGCCTGGAAAATTCTTCATCCTAGACACTGATGCGAGCCACGAGGGCATCGGAGCTGTTTTATCCCAAGAAATTGACGGCGATGAACATGTCATCGCTTACTGGAGCAAATGCTTATCAAAGTCGGAGCGAAATTACTTCGTCACCAGAAAGGAGTTACTGGCCATAGTGAAAGCTGTAGAACACTTCAATCATTACCTCTACGGCCGAAAGTTTTTGCTTCGGACAGATCATGCCTCGTTAACTTGGCTTTTGAACTTCAAGAATCCAGAAGGCCAGATAGCCAGGTGGATACAGCGGCTCCAGGAATATGACATGGAGATCAAGCACCGAAAAGGGTTGTCTCACGGTAATGCAGACCTTTTTCAAGGAGACCCTGTCCTGAGAACTGCAATTATTGTTCCCGAATCGAGAAACAGTATGGAACGACTAGCCCTACCGCCTATCAGGTGACAGTGACTCCAACATCATCAGAACCTGATCCATGGAGAGACGACCAAGTTCGAAAAGATCAACTTGAAGACCCCGACATAAAACCAATTTTGGAGTTCATGGAAAGTGACAGTCGGCGCCCTAGCTGGCAGGACGTTTCCATCTTCAGCCCTGCAACAAAAAGATACTGGGCTTTATGGAACTCACTCCATTTACGGAACGGCGTACTGTACCGAAAATGGGAATCTGATGACGGCAAAACATCTAGGTGGCAGTTACTACTTCCCCGATCAAGGATTTCAGATGTTCTGAAAGAAATACATAGTAGTGCGACTGGAGGACATTTTGGTGTCTTGAAAACCCTCAATAAAGTTCGGGAGCGCTTCTTCTGGAGCAAGGCGAAGGATGACGTGGAGAAGTGGTGCCATTCTTGTGACGCCTGTGCTGCTCGTAAAGGACCGAAGAAGAGAAGCAGAGGGAAGCTACATCTGTACAACGTTGGAGCTCCTTTCGAACGAATTGGGATCGACATCCTGGGTCCTCTACCAAGAACAGCTGATGGGAACAAATACATTATTGTTTCCATCGACTATTTCACCAAATGGCCCGAAGCGTATCCCATTCCCGATCAAGAAGCTACCACCATAGCAGAGACTCTAGTCCAACATTGGATCTCGAGATATGAAACACCTTTGCAGATTCATTCCGATCAAGGGAAGAATTTCATCTCTGCTGTGTTTAAGGGCCTATGTCAAATTTTCGGAATTGAGAAAACTAGGACAACACCACTACACCCACAATCGGACGGCATGGTAGAGAGATTTAACCGCACAATCCTGAATAATCTCTCGCTTATGGTATCCAGAAATCAACAGGATTGGAACAAGAAGCTACCTTTGTTCCTGCTGGCCAACCGCAGTGCTGTCCACGAGACTACCGAATTTGCCCCATCTCAGATGCTCTTCGGACGAGAGCTTCGTCTACCTTGTGATCTCGTCTTCGGTCGTCCTCCGGATGCGCCTGCATCGCCTGAGGAGTACATCCAGGATCTCCAGGCCCGGTTGGAAGACGTTCATAACTTCGCAAGAGAGCGAATCAACATCGCGGCGGAGAAGATGAAGACCCGATACGACACAAGGTCTACTGGATATGAATTCAACGAAGGCGACAAGGTTTGGTTATGGAATCCCATCCGACGGAAAGGTCTTTCACCCAAATTGCAGTCGCATTGGGATAGACCCTATAAAGTCCTTAACCGACTGAATGACGTCGTAGTGAGGATCCAAAAATCACCTAATGCAAAACCTAGGGTTGTACATTATGATCGGTTAGCCCCATACTATGCCCATAGTTCATGATTATTACGTAAACAACCATGGTTGATAACACAAAAGTTGTAGATAATTTTTTTTGCTTTTAATGTTTAGTAATATTTCTTGTTATTATTGTATTTCCTATGCATTATTGGTTATTATTTAATGTGTGTATTTATGAACTTGTGATAGAAGTTTGGCACCCTTTCTGGGGATTGTACTGCCCGGGACGTGCAGTCCTTAGGAAGGGGGCAATGTTACAAATTCTGTAAATAGTAATTATTGTAGTAACG
The DNA here is from genome assembly GCF_026930045.1 of Uloborus diversus. Taxonomy (NCBI): domain Eukaryota; kingdom Metazoa; phylum Arthropoda; class Arachnida; order Araneae; family Uloboridae; genus Uloborus; species Uloborus diversus. The sequence continues at coordinate 158,616,380 of NC_072736.1, forward strand.
TAACCTGTAAATAGTTTCCCGTAATGAATATACAACCCCTATTCATTCGTAGGACTCGACCGATGCATCGGCCTGGCCGATGCATCGGCGCCGATGGTTCAACAATTTAGCCATCGGCATCGGCATCGGCGGCCGATGCTAACTTGCAGGAAACATCGGCCCATCGGCCTTAAAAACATCGAAAAGCCGATGGAATTGGCCGATGTTTTTGAAAAAAAAAAGACCTTTGTTTTACTTTTTAATACAAAGTAAAGGGAGTTGTTGTTTTCAAACAAAATTGTTTACTTAAATTTCAGTATGAATTTATATTTTAGTCACCCCTGAAAGAGTTTTTAATACTGCATTCAGGTACCAAACACGTTAATTATTGCGTTGTTTCTTGCGGCTGGATGCACGTATGTATCTCTCATAAGTCATAACTAAAAAATGGTAAGCTGTAGAAGGCTAAATTTTCGCCTGTGGGAAGTGCGCACGTTCCAGTTGTGACCTTCCCTCTTTGTTTTCGATCGGATGTTCTAAAAAGCCTATTAACTGATTTTTTGTGGCTATTAATTACTTATTTCAATGCAAAACTAATATAGCGTCTCAGACTGACGATCATTTGGTGATAAATTACCGAATTGGAGACCGTGGAAACAAATATGAGATGGCGAAACCGGTTTTGTTTCATTTTGTTCGATTCCCGTTGAACCGGCGGTAATTTTTAATTTTTCGATGTTTGTAATATGAATCACAGTAATGCAGTCTTTTCTGTATCGCTTCGGCGGAGCTACAAGATTGGGGCCCGTCGAAATACGTTTTGGGGCCGTATTTCTCTATCACAGAAGTTGTAAAACATTTATCAAAAGCATTGTTGTAACTCCTACGGTGCCCCTATGGTTATGGGGACCTCGCGCAATTGCAACATTTGCTACATTTTAAATCCGCCACTGCACGTCAAAACAAACTCGAGTGCAAGTTTTAAAAGGGTTTTTCTGCTCAATGTTTATTATTATTTTGAACTCTATTTTTTGCGACTATTTTTTGTATTTCCGAGAACACTTGCGTGCTCCTCCTCCCACTCCCTCAGTTTCTGAAATTAAACTAAAGTTGTACTTCTGAGTTGTTTAAAACTAACACCATTCATAAAATTAGAGATTTTTTTTTCAAGTTTTATCTATTGTTTAGGAAGAGTTTAGAGCATTAATTAGAAATTGATTAAAGACGTTTTGAATTGTGACATAATTCGGAAAACAAAGAGATTTTGAATTTTTCTTCGGAAGTGCTGAAGTAGATTCAGAAACTCTTCCGAGGCGTATGTGGTAGCGCTTCTGTACTAAAAAAATTAAGCCGAAGTTGGGGCCGAAGTTTAACATTGTGAGTTACTCCAAAATTAGAGGGTGACCCCCTAATCCGCCCTCGTCGTTTCAAGCATTTCTTAAATATTTAGCGATTATTTATTTTGGTCAAGAAATGTCATTTTGCGTATTTTTTATACTTGTTTCACCTATATTTTGTAATGCGTCACCTATTTTGCATCATTAATAGCGATCGATTTTTTTTCTGTTGTAACTATTTTTATGTATTTATATAAAATCAATGAATAAGTTATTTTTGTTTTCATCATATGTTTAATAATATGTTATAGAAAAGTTTCAAGGATTTTCTACCATGCAATTTTTTAAATTTCAGAAAATTATTGTTAAATTGAAAAATTTAATTTGAACGTGTTTGTAGTGCTCCATAAAAGATAAATCAATCAAATTGTTCAATATTAAGTGTGCTAACATCAAATCAAGTAGTATGTATATGTATTCAGTTATTAACTTGGGGTAAATATTGAGTTTGTTTATTGTAGCTGCGTTTTAAAAATCTCACTCATTTCGTGGCTATTTCTTTTTTCCGCAAAATTTACGCCACTGTTATATATTTTATGAAAAATGCCATATTTTCTATTCATAAACTTTAAATAAGTATAAAAATATTCCTATTATGATTTAATATTGTAATTTATCTGTTACCTTTTTTGTTTAACTTGATGACTAAAAAATGTCTACGTGCAATTTTTCCACTTTAATAGCGTAATTTGTTGACGGTTTCATAGTTTTTTTTTTTTTTTTGAATGATTAAACAACATAATTTAATGCTTTTTAACTATGTTTAGTTCACATAAATCGAAACATTATTACAATATTACTGAAATCTTAGTTATATGTTCAATTTAAAAAAAATCAATTGGTTATTAAACAGTCTCTTTGTTTTTCCTCCAATTTTTTTTTTTTTTGGCTATTGTTCTTCGTCTTCCATCATACAGCAGTCAAAAAAGGAGAAGCATAACTACACCCTATACAGATTGTACGTAGTACGATCCAAAAGTTCGAGGGATAAGCTGTATAAAACCTTACCCAGAAAAGTTCACATTACCGAAGCACATCCACCTACAAAAGGTCATCTTGAAGGACTATGTACTTCTGCCAGTGTTCATATAACTTTTGGAAAAACTCCTGGAAGCCATTTTTCACTACCTTCTGTGATGCAGCTTTATCTTCTCCTGACGGAAGAAAGCGGCGTCCATGCAAATGTTTTTTTTTTTTTTTGCTGGGAACAGGTAAAAGTCACACGGAGCTAAGTCCGACGAAACGTGATGTTATTGGTTTGTCATATCAGAGTATTGACCAATCGAACCGTGAATCCTCAACATGAAAGTCGCCTTCTTTCCCACGATGAAGTCAAAGCAGCAGCGAAAGAGCCCTTACAGGAGGTTGCGATAAATGTCTTCCAGGAGTCCTTCTAAAAGCTATACGAACGGTGGCAGAAGTGCATAGTCGTTCAAGGTGACTATTTTGTAGATAGATTCACGGTAAATTTTTATACAACTTGTCCTCGAACTTTTAGATTATACTACCTACGTATGAGTTTTCAACTTACTATTTCATAACGTTTTTGAGTGACGTAAGTTTACGCGCATGAAAACATCGGAAGAGAATTTGCGATAATTTTAAATAAGGAAGCTTTCAAAATGGATATTTCGGTCATCTATATGTTCTTAGGTACATATGCATGTACATATGCGCAGAAAAAACTTGTGAAGTTTAAATTGGATGATCGTAAAATAAAAATTTAGGTCGGAATCTGATTTTTTTTTGGGGGGGGGGGGAGTATTACAATTCCTTATCCGTAGAAAGGAAGTAAAGTGAAATGAATCAATGATCCTTTAAATCCCTGACAATTTTATCAATTTATTTCTGTTAGATTTTTTTTTTTTGCCATCGGCCAACAGCATCGGCCATCGGCAATCGGCCATTTGGAGGAAAACAATCGGCCATCGGCCATCTTTGAACAATCGGCCAACAATCGGCATCGGCCCATCGGCCGAAAAATGCCATCGGTCGAGCCCTATTCATTCGGCTAAAGTATACGACCCCTTATTTCTTTTTTGTTCATTGATAAAATTTGATAACGGTCTACTATTTTCGAGAAGCGTTTGGAATCTTGTGGAATATTTGAGAGATTTCTTTCGATGTTTATAAAAGCGTCCCGCGTGATAAAAAGTTGAGTTTCGATTGAGAATTCGAACTGAGAGCGTATTTGCTCTGTTTATTGCGAGGCATTTCGCTGTGTTGTTTTCGTATTTGGAAGTAAATACGAGTGTAACCGTTGAGTTTACGGTGTCGATTGATATTTGCTTAATTGCTGATGATTAATTTAGCAGTTGTTAACGATTTCTTCTGTACATAGTGTAAATAAAGCTCCTGTGTTTTGATCAAGAACTGTGTCGTCCTTTCAAGAAAGTTGGAAGTCGCGCCGGATCCGTTACAATATTAATAGTAATCATATTGAAAGATTTGAATCAAAGCTTCTCCGGAGCAAACATGAGCTTACTGTCCAACCACGGATTGCACGGAATTTTCAAACGTCCAGATAAGACGAATCTATGTGAATGAGGGGGAAAAGTAACGATTTGATGCGCGTATTCTGCTTATTTGAATGAGACTCTGCTTCTGCAAAAGCTGTCATTGGTAAAAAAAAATAATAGATTCATCCATTTCCGGCTGTAAAACATATGTTTGTCTTTCCATACAATCCGTGGTCAGACAGTAAAGTCATTTAAACCTTTTTAAACTATACTTTTTTGCACACTTAGGGAAACATAGTGGAGAGCTTTTTTTTTTATTTTTGTGTGTGTACTATTTAATTAAATAAAGCGCATGGTTTTTTTAATGATCTTTGTTTTCGTTAGTTCATATTTTGGAAATTCTTCAAATTTTTATGTGCTTAAATGTCGTGCTTTCGTTTCTAACTGAATACTCGTTCGCTCTTTAGACTTATTGCTATTTTACTTTTATGGGTAAGTAAGAAGCTCGATTTCAAAGCGGTGTGCTTTGAGTTCTTTCAGTTAAAACAGAAAACGAATGAAAGTAGCTATTGTTTCTCACAAATATTACTGACCCAGGCAACGCCGGGTATTTTTGCTAATTCATTATAAATTAAATGAATGAAAACTTGACAATGAATTATTACTTATACTTATTTTTAAAAAACCAGAAACGTCCCTGCAAAATAATGGGCAGCTCATGTGCCTTAATTCTTCCAGTAACACACCTTGCAAAAATTGCAAAATGCAGGAACACGTTTCCCGATAACATTCAGTAATCTTCCTGAAATTAACGTGTGAATCTTTGAGAAGAATTCCGAAAAAGATTCAAGTCTTTTTATTTTCTCCTTCTAATGGTAATGCTGGATGCATTTTTTTCAATAGTATCATTTTGAAAACTTCATCGTTTTTTCCTGCTTAAAACGACGTTTGAATCTCGTCTCTATCTTAATTTGAACGAAAGATATAATTATTTTTGTTGCATGCATTTAACTAATATTATTTTGAATTTTAAAACTTTAAACTCGTTTTTCTCCATGATGCAATTTTCCCCGATTTTTTGCATTCAAACTCTTATAAATCAAGAACTGATAAATTCATGATATTTGGAGCATATCTTTTTCAAACAGTTTACTTTAATTTTTGTTCGGCAAATTTGAAAAATAAAAAAAAAAAACGTTTACTGCAAAAAATGTGATTTAAAAAAAAAAGTATCTTAGAATATTTCGAAATGTTTCTTCAAATATTCTATTTTTTATTGAATTAATATTTGTTTTAATTGCCGAATATATATTAAAGCTTGGTTTTTTGTGCATACTTTTTTGATAGAAATCTGAAAATTGACCAAGATTATTTTTGCGTTTTAGCGATTGAAAGCCCGTTTAAAAAAATAAATCGTTAATTTAAATTTAACAAAAAAACTAATATTTATGACATGATTTTGCTTGTCAAATACAGTGCCGGCAAAAAAAAATCTTTACATTTAGTTGGCAATTTAAAAATATACATGCAAACTTCTTGCCATGATTTTATTTTCATGCTCCCTAGTTATTTGGCCGAATACCGAATAAGCCAGATTGTGGCCGAATATTTGGTATTCGACCACAATCGTTCGCAAATAATCAGTTTTTGTCATGAATCACACTAAATGACGGCAGGCAAGTGCTACCAGTTTGCTAACGGCCCCTTACGATTCGTCGCCTATGCAAGAATTATTGAAATTCGTCGCACTAGATCGCTGATAACTTTTTGGATTTAGTTGGAATTTTATTATGAGGTGTAGAATCTATCTGTGCTTTGAATTAAGACAGTTTTAAATTGATATAATTCGCGCATGCGTAGTGAAAATTCAATTGCTTTACACGTTCATGTTTCATCAAATTTTCAATATTTTGACTTCAAATTTTATTATTACGTTTGTCTTGTATTGTCTGACCATCGATTATATGGAAAGGCTCATATCTGCCTTATAAACGGAAATGGACGTATCTATTAGTTTATAGGGGTGTTAGTTGGTTTGTTAGATGCGTGCTTTTGCCTCTCTATTATTTAGCCCCAGTTTTGTAAAAATGAAAATTTGCTCGTGGCAATATTTTTTTAATTTCTAAAGTATATTCGATCTATATTTCCACTACAAAAATTAATGGATTTATTTATTCACAAATTTTGGGCTTACCATTTTGCTTGTACATTCCCGAACGAAATGAAAACATTTTATTTTCTCTCTGTTGTTTCCATAGTAACTACTTTTCTTTCCCCTCATTTTATTTTAGAAAATGCAATAAATGAATAAGGCACTAGTGACATTATAAAACGCGTGTATCAATATCCCATCGTTATTTTCCCTTCTCCCCTGCTAGATTCATTCAGATGGAATCGTCTGTACTTGGCCGGTTGCCAAATTGCATACAATCCGTGGTCAAACAGTATGCTGTCAAATATTCTGAAAGTTTAGTAACGTTTGACGGAAAATTCCTGGTGTTATGAGCCAAAACCCTTTTTAAAAAGTCATATTTTAGAAAGAAATGCTTATATTTCCTTCGGTATAAGAGATACTTTCACGAAAATATTAAAAAAAAAAAATCCATATAGTTTGTGCAGTGCCGGTAAAAAAATCTTTACATTTGGTTGGCAATTAAAAACTTTGCATAACTTGTTCTTGTCATGATTTTACTTGACATGCTCCCATGTGAATTAGCTGAATACCGAATATTCAGCCACATTTTGGTCGACTATTCGGTATTCAGCCAAATCACTAGGGAGCATGCCAATTAAAATCTTAAAGAGAAGTTTGCAGGTAAAAATTTTAATTTCGTACCAAATGTAAAGATTTTTTTTTTTTTTTTTTTTTTTTTTTTGCCGGCCCTGTAGATGTTGTATCAGTAAAAAAATCAAAACTTTAAACTGTTTATTTATTTATTTTTTTTTTTTTTCAAAATATGTCCTGGACCACCTTAAAGGAGAAAACCAGAGAAGAATATCTCAAGGGGCATGTAAACTATATGTATTAAAATTTTTAACAGGTTTAAATGGTTTCACTAGTTTCAGATGAGATACTTAAAAAGACAGTCAAAGATAACACAGAAATTTCATATCAGTTGCCGCATTGAACTTATTCACGAGGAAAAGAAAAAAAAAAAGATTCCAGGTACGAGGTCTTCCGCCACTTCAAACATCTCATTTCCGTCGATTTACTGCTTCTCTGAAGCTATTTTTACATTTTTATCATGGCTATTCCACGGAAAAAAATTGCTTCTTTTAAAATACGTTTTAAAATTAAATATACGAGGGCAAATTAAAAAGTCTTTGAGCCTATTATTATTATTATTATTGAAGAAAAATGTCTTTGAATACAAAGCAAACATATACATCCCCAGCAGGGACAGTTCCTGGCACCGTATCTGCCGTATCTGCTTTTTGCTCGAAAAAGCGGATCTGCTATGAGTCATTTAAGATGACGGTTATTCTTCAGACGTCCACAACTTATGATCAGCGAAGTGTTATTTGTTTTGTATAGAGCAACGGACAAAAGCCCATAGCAATGCACAAGGGCACCTGCAGTCCAGACCTTGCCCTAGTGATTCTCACGTTTTCGCTCCACTGAAGAAGTTTCTGACAAGACGGAGATTCACATGTGACGAAGAAGTCAAGAACGCGGTCCGACGGTGGTTCCACAGGCAGCCGGAGGAGATCTACCACAGGGGGATCTCTAATTTAGTGCTGCGATGGGACAAATATCTGAACCGGTGTGGTGACTATGTGGAGAAATAATGTAAGGTAATTTTGCGTACATTTGTAAATACCTGCATGTACCTGTTTTTGGCGAATAAAAAATAGGCGCAAAGATATTTCAATTTGCCCTCGTACCTTTCAAGTTTAAAACATAAAATGGACATCAACGTCCTCAGTGGAATTACATGTTACCGCATGAGGCATAGGGTGCAAAATCGGCGACCTGCATTTGAAGTTTTTTCATCACTCATTAAATTATTTTATTTTATTCATTTATTTTTGATTTAAAAAAGTATTCGCAACAAAAAAAAATAGACAAGGAAAGAAAAGATGATGAGAGCATCTCACCAGAATAGATCTTAAACTACGCACACTAGATCAAAATGCTCCAAAATATGTTTTGGAAAATTACTTCAGGACTTTCAACTGAAAAAGAGTCGACATAAAACTTTCAATTTTCAGTTACTCGCCAGTGGCCAGCAGACCCTATTAGCTTACTGGTTACTTTTCCGACTGGTACTAATAGCTAACACGTTATGAAAAAAAAACAGAAAAAAAACGGCGCCATTTTGAAAACAAAAAAATATTATATATATTTTAATATTTCAGTGCAGAAGGCCCATGTTTCCAACTTAAATGTTAAAAATATTGCTCACATGGCATTTACATGTTGAATACAGTCGAATCCCGACTTACGTGAGGGATGCGTTCCAAGACCCCTCGCGTAAGTCGAAATTTCGCGTTGTGGAAAATGTATGTAATATGATTTTTATTAACATACCCAATTATTTTAGACATTTTCAAACACCTTTCAAACTGTTTTAGACTAGTTTTTAACTATATATTATCGTTTTTTACACAAAGAGCTGAATTTTTACAGTATTTTTTAAAAAGCTGCGTTATTAAGCATAAAATACTGTTACGATGCACAAAATCAATGGAGAGATGGACATAAAATAAAACAGTACGGAAAGATCAGTATGCTGTAGTTATAAAGAGCTGTAAATATAGTACTGTACAGTAGATACAATTATAGTTACATTTATACCTAAAAAATTGAAGATGATTTATGCTGCGCTATCAGATCGTTATTCTGGTTTCAAATTTGCATTTACTTTTATAACGTTTCCATCTATGGTAACACTCCTCTTTCAGGGTCTTCATAATCCACAATACAAGAGCAGCTTCTAACTTCATACTGTTTGCATTTTGCTTAGACACTACCGTGTGAGCTTCATATGAAAACTAACTGAACTTGTACGGATTGCCTTTTCTTGACTTTTAATCGTGCGTATGGAAGATTTACTCATATCAATTGTCGCGCTACCTTCGATCCACTTTTTAGCTGTTCAAGCGTATCAAGAATCCTTAATTTTCTCTTAATTGTCGCAAACGTTCGCTTTTTGTTTTCATCTTCGTAAACTTTAGATGGAACACCGTACGTAGGTGCCACAATGGTTCATCACATTTTATTTTTAGAATAAATACATGATAAATGCGGAGTATTTATTGATACACACTAACAAAGCGATGTTTAGACTTGTGCGGTGTGTGGGAACTTATGTAGTTAATGTTGCGAAAAGGATGAAAGTACATTCCCGGAGTGAATATTTAGTAGTCAATATCGAAACAGACATTCGGCACCACGATTCTTTTCCAAATATGTTCATGTTGCGAGCGAGAAATTCGCTTTAACGCTAAAATTCATTGCTCGTGAAAAACTCGCGTTATAGCCATTTCGCGTAAGTCGAATCGCGTTGTAGCGGGAGTCGACTGCACTTCAAATTTTTTACGTATATTGATGCCACGTTTCAAGCGTAATTATACGTGCTTTTCTGTAATACTTCAGTGATCTTTTAGACTTTTTATTTATTTATTTTTTTCTCTTTTTTTGCAAATACATTTTGCGTTACTGACATTTAAATCTTAATGATGAAAAATCTTAAACAAAAATCAAAACGCTTACATCTGTGGAACTTATTGAAAGACTGTCGGCTTTACTTTTACACATAAAAGGGTGTTGAATAAGCGTGATACAGTTGATAACGAACAATTTTGATGAATCAACCAACATTTTAATAAGAAAAAGAAATTAGAAATACTAAATGGCAATGTCTACTTAAAGTTGGCTAGGAGATAATTACGCATTATCACTTCATCCTTATTAATTCCAACACCATCTCCATCAGGTCAAAAATTATTTTCAAATAAAAAAAGAACCGACTTCAAAAAACGAAGAGGAACTAAAAAGTAAAAAAAATAAGCGGTCATACTTACATACGATTTCCTACCCAAACGTATAAATCAAATTTATTTTACAATTCCAGTACAAAAATCAACTAAACTAAACACCCAATTATAAAATAAACACTGATTTTAATTACTATACGATGAATTATTTTAATATCTAACTAATTATATACGATCTCTTAATTTTTAATAACCTTTTGAAGTCGGGGCCTCATATAAACTACTACGTAACGTAACTGAAAACTCACCTGAATTGAACACTAATTTAACTAAACGCGAAATTAGTCCTTTAAATCTAAACCTACTCAGGACCTGTGACGAATAAAATCAGCTGACGAAAACTGGTCTACGTAGCCACAACGCGAATGAAATTTAAAGTTTCTTAGATTTCTCCGAGATCCCTCATCAGATCCAGACAAAATTAAGATGAGACCATCTGGAATGCATACCCTTCCAAACAAAAAAGAATTTTTCAAATCGGTCCAGTATTCTTGGAGTAATACGAAAACATACATAAAAAGCCGCAAGACAAAATCATAACCTCCTTTTTTAAAGTCGGTTAATAAAAAAGAGCGGCCCCAAGAAGCGGAGATCCAAGGTATTAACTAGCGCTGAGGAGGAAGCGGTCATAGATTTTAGAAAACTGACACACTTACGCCCCCCCCCCCCCTTGATGATGCGTTATATAGCCTTCAAGACATTATTCCGCACTAGATCAACCTTACATCGTTGTTTTAAGCGTCATGGTTCTTCTGTTGTACCCAAGGCTAACCTTCCCATTACTGTTCTTTCTCGGAAATTAAATAGTAATATTTCGATTTGAAAAAACCAACTTCCAAACAGAGTTACATTATAGTTTATGGTTTCCTTTGATGCAAGTCTCACAGACATATACTTGTAGCCATCACCTTTTTTTAGTTTTTGCACCGGAACTATGAATTTCTACTAGATTTTCATATTTACCTTGTACTTCATCCATACAAAATTCTTCATTAAGCTTACTTCTAATTTTAAAATCGTCACTATTATTAGGGGATCCACTTATTTTTAGTTATTAAAACTTAAGGAGTAAGTGAAACCCCTCCTCTTAGACACGTTTTAAATATTTATGTAAACATTGCTATTGCAGTATGCACTTTAGATTAAATCATGCGTAAAAGTTAAATGAATATTAAAAATTAAATAAAACTAACCTGGAACCACTGCATTGAAAAAATGTGGCTTGTGCTCCATAAAAAATGTTCTTCGGAAAATTTCTTTGACATCAGATCTGGAAAAAAGTTATATGAGGCCTAAATATACGCAAAACCAATCCTTGTGAGAAATAAGACATTTTTAAAAAAACACAAAAGCATTATACTTCTTACAGTTTTTGGGATGTGAAACACTTTCCCCAGTGGCCCCTTCCCCTAGCCAATCCTGTATATTGATTTTAGCAATCGCAGTTCCACTTGAAAATGTAATTACGAAATGGATAGTGTAAAAGTACCACTTCTAGTTTCGTCAGGTAGAGTTTAAAACTTTTAAAGCACGAGCTATTATCATCACTGGTAATTGGTTTTCAGATACTTTCACGGGGCAAAATTACTGAGTTAACGGTGAATACATCATAGGAGATGAGTTTAATTTGGCCAAAACATTAACTACGTAAGAATTTGATGAAATTCGTTCACAGGACCACTGAAATTAAATAGTAAAATGTTAATCATTTGAAGTTTAATTGTAGGATAACAGAGGATAACCATACTGGTATGTTTAAGGAGCTGATGTGTGCATCACATGACTTCCTTTTACTCCAATTTAATGGCATTTCCCCATTACTGGCAACTTTAATGTGATTCAGTACTTTACTCTCTAAATATCACAAAAAAGTGGCCAAATTGAAACAGTTTTTTAAAAAAAATCGCCAAATTTGTCGCCAAGTTTACGACAAAAACTTGGCGACCAAAAGACTGGCACCAAGTGTCCGCCAAATTATAACACCACTTGAGTTTACATCGAAATTAACAATGATTTCTCCCCAAAAATAGACAAAAGACCCCTTTTGAAACACCCGAATGCAACCAAAAGAGGAGGTGCACAACTAGACTACACTAAGAGTCTACGTACCAAATTTCAACTTTCTAGGACTTACCGTTCTTGAGTTATGCGACATACATACTCACATCCGCACATACATACGTACATACAGACGTCACGAGAAAATTCGTTGTAATTAACTCAGGAATCGTCAAAATGGATATTTCGCGTGTCTATACGTTCTTAGGCACTTATCCACGTGTGGTCGAGTCGAAAAAAAAAACTCAATATTCATTCGAGGGTGAGTAAACTAGAAATTAAGGTCGATTTTTGAGTAAAAATTTTTTTGCGAATACAATACTTCCTTTTTTGTAAAAGGAAGTAAAAAAGTTAAGGGGAAAAAAAGGCGTAAACAATGTTAAGTCGAAAAAATTTGCAGAGTTTGTCAGATGTCTTTCCATCCAAAAGCTTATCACTTATGCATGGAAAAAAGGGGTTCCTTGTAATCCTCGGAACACGCGTCAGCAGTTCTGTTCTAATTTGTGCAACTGTGACGTTGTTTTAATTATATTTTTCTTTTTTGTTTTAAAATCGTATGTATTGTAATAAAAAAATAACGGGCGATTCTATAGACTTTAGGGTACGTTCTATAATGCTTGACAATTGCTAAGTAACAGTTATGTTTTTTTTTTGGACTAGTTAAGAATGGACGTGATTAAAGAAACAGAACTAAGTACATAGTTAGTTGGGAGGATCTATCTTTATTATATAAGAACAAAATAGTACAGATATTACTGCATCGATGAAGTAAAAACTTTTTTTAAAAAAAATCCTTCTTAGATGATCTTCAAACAACCACAAAAAATTGATCTAGGCCAGAATGATGAAGACATGAGTAGCTTAGTACGCTTTGTGATTACCACGGACACTAATGTACATTTTGGATCAGTTTTCCATACTCTCGACTAAATTGTCGAGGAGTGCTTGGGGGATATTTTCCCACTCCTCTCTCAAGGCGGATTCAGTTCTCGTACTATTCGGGGAGGGACGGTTCCTTGTGCAACACGTCTGCCAAGAGCATCCCTGGCATGTTAAATTGATTTAAGGCGGGAGAGTAAGCAGGCCACTGCATACGGAGATTGTTTTCAATTTGCAGTGCGACTGATACTTCAATGTCCCTGTGTGGCCGGGCATTGTCATTCATAACATTCATAAGGGGAAAGTCTGGACGCACAGCCCCTCTAAAAAGACGAACATGATTGAGTAAAACTTCTCTGCAATACCTTTGCGACGTAATGCTCCCTTGTTCAAAAATGCGAAGCGGTGTTCTGCCATTGTGCATGATGCCTGCCCACACCATCACGCCTGTGCCGTACCAATCACGCTCAGAAGCAAATTTTTGTGCTTAACGTGTTCCATGCTCTCTCCACAGTAGTTTGTGACCAGAATCACTTGTCACACTGAAACGAGATTCGTCGGAGAACATCACTTAGACCAATTTTGTCGATATTAACCAACATGTTCGTTAATCTCTCTCGACGATGGCGTGGTTGAAGTGGGAGGCAACGTACGGGCTTCCGTGCATACAAATCAACATTATTTAATCGCCGTGAGATGGTTCTTGCAGAAATACGCGTACCGGTAACGGTTGCAAGATTTGCAGCTATCTGTCCAGGGGTAAATCTTCTGTTCCTATTTGCCACGAGGGCTACATAGCGATCCTCTGAAGGTGTGGTGTTCCTACCACGACCCCCAGCATGCATTCGCAAAGCATTTCCGTCTTCAGCGGCCTTCTTTAATCGCGAGATAACGCTTTTTGTTACACTCATTTCAGCAGCTACAGTGGTGACACTTTGACCAGCTTCCAGTCGTCCAACCGCTCGTCCACGATCGTAGCTACATTTTACTCTTAAATATTTCAAAAACCGAACAGAATTTCAGATGAAAAAATTTTTCAACATCCAGCTCTATCCTCATATAAATAACTAGTGGAACCCGCACGGCTTTGCCCGTAATAGAAAAATTAAAAGGTCTTTTGGTTCCCCTGTATATTTACAAATAATGTATGGTGAATTTTCTCGCCAATTGGCTTGTACCGACGTTACAGTTCCACGTTATGATAATTTTGTATCTCGCCAATTGGCTTGTACCCATGTTACGGTTCCACGTTATGATAATTTTGTAATTTATGATAGTTTTTTTTTCTTAAAATTGGAATAAAAAAAGAACCACATCGAATTTTCGAAAAATCGCTTCGAGGTGCACACCCCCATGCTACATACTAACTTTGTGCCAAATTTCATGAAAATCGGCCGAACGGTTTAGGCGCTATGCGCGTCACAGACATCCTACAGACATCCTACAGATATCCAGACATCCAGACATCCTCCGGACAGAGAGACTTTCTGCTTTATTATTAGTAAAGATAGCCGATGATCGAGTAATTCGCTTGTTTCAACAAAGAAACTCGCTCCACGACATAATAATTTGGTGATATGTCTTGGCTCGATCCGGCAACTTAACTGTTTTACTGGTTAGACTTCCATTTTAGGAAAACGAAGAAACCAAAACGACGAACGCTGTCTACTGGAGTTTAGGGTTAATTTATTGGTGTTAGGGTCAAAACTTCAACTATCAAACTATCACGAAACATGCAATGGCTTCGTTCAAATGTAGAAGTAATTTTCACCCGTCATACCATAACGGGCGATTTTCTAAATTTTGTTAAGCAACAAACAGTGTAAATTTTCGTACGAATCTTGAGCTTGTATGCACTGTCTTTTATACATATAACGAGCTTTGATCTACCAAGCCATCTGAACTTTTCCATTCGCCAGCTGTGTGAGGCAAAAATTTGCATAACTCACTTGTTCCTTAGCAATTGTCAAGCAGTGTACTTAGAATTTGTACGTTTAATCAAAACAAAGACAGAATGCGTGGTGTATTTATAGCTCCGTTCTTGCAATCATAACATTAAATTATTATTTAAGTAAATATATTTTATTAACTCTACAAATTCCATCCGGATAAGCCGGATATCCGGAAAACGGATTCCGGATAAACGAGATTCTACTGTATACGCAAAATCTTAAATCCGAAAAGATTTATGTTATAAGATACATTAAGAATTTGCGTTTTAAAAGCATTTTTTAATTGTTAATTAAATGTTTTAGACTGTTTTTTCAGACCGTTTAAACGTTATGAGAGATTTGCTAAGTGGGCAGCAGCTGATGAAAGCTGGAAAGGTTATGGCCTCTGGGGTGCATGTGGAATTTTGCTCATTGATCACCTTGTGAAAGCAAGACCGCTAATATTAAATACAAGCGGTACCCGCACGGCTTTGCCGGTAGTAGAAAATTAAAAGGTCATTTGTTTCGCCTGTATATTTTAAATAATGGATGATGAATTTCTCGCCAATTTGCTATGTTGAATGACTCGCCTATGTTACGGTTTCACGTTATGATAATTTGGTAATTTACTCGTCCACGGTAGGATAATTTGCCCGGTAAAATGGTCTTAAAATTGAGTAGAAAAAGAACAAAATCGAATTCTCGAAAAATCGCTTCGAGGTGCACACTCCTATGCTACTAACAATTTTCTGCCAAATTTCATGAAAGTCGGCTTAACGGTCTAGGCGCTATGCGTGTCACAGAGATCCAGACACCCAGACAGAGATCCAGATATCCAGACAGACACAATTTTAGCTTTATTACTGAATCAAGAAATAAGAAAAAAACGTCGTCACATGAAAATTAAAAAGATGATGCTTCCCTAAAGTCACAAGCGAAGGAAAGCGATGATCAAGTTGATTGAATTATGCTCCAAATAGCTTCCTGATTTATAGTGTTTTCCAGATCTGTCTCCCAGCGACTACTGGCTGCTTTGCAGACGCCAAAAAGGTGCCTTAAAGAAGCGCGGACGCACCAAACAACAAGTAAAACTATTGGGAGAGGGCAATTTCCAATTTGCTAAAGGAAACTATGTATTTTTATCGACGTATGAGCATAGAATGTGAAATAAGAGCATAGCTTCAATAAAGAAAAAAAAATCAAAAATTAATTTGAATTTTGACATCTGGAATTCAAATTATGTTTTTCGCAATTACGTGTGTGTTTGTGTCTGTGTGCAGGCATGAGTTTGTGAGTATGTGCGTGTGTGTAGGTGCGTGTGTGCAGGATATGGACACAACCTGGATGCTGTTTTCGCTGGAGCAGAAGCATCGGGAGGGGCCGGTCGAGGGTGGTGCTGCAGAGGGAGGCGGGGGGGGGGGAAATAAAATCATAGGAATTCAAAACAGTCAAATGAGAACAATAAGCAATGTGATTGCTCAAAAAAAAAAAAAATAAAATAAAATAAAATAAACATTGAAACTTTTTTTGCAAGTACGAAACTGCAGTCCTCGGATGGAATAACTGAGCTTGACAGTGCATTTTATGTATTTCTGCCTTCGCACTGGCTTAAGGCGGTAACTTACTGCAAAATATCTAGCTTTGTCTTCAATCTTTGAGTTGAACCCCACTATTTGCTGCGGTCACTCGTCTAGTGAGCTTAATTCAACATTAGCTACCAGTTTGTTTGGCTCTCTTGGCTCATTTAAGAGGATTTCCGCCTCCAGATTGGTTACTTCCTATTCCGGGCTGTTGAGTGCTAAAAAGCACGAAACTGCAGTCCTCGGATGGAATAACTAAGCTGGCGGTGCATTTTATGTATTTCTGCCTTCGCCCTCACTTAGGGCGGTAACTTACTGTAAAATACCTAGCTTTGCCTTCAATCTTTGAGTTGAACCGCACCATTTGCTGCGGTCACTCATCTAGTGAGCTTTAATTCTACATTAGCTACCAGTTTGTTTGGCTCTCTTGGCTCATTTAAGAGGATTTCCGCCTCCAGATTGGTTACTTCCTATTCCGGGCTGTTGAGTGCTAAAAAGCACGAAACTGCAGTCCTCGGATGGAATAACTAAGCTGGCGGTGCATTTTATGTATTTCTGCCTTCGCCCTCACTTAGGGCGGTAACTTACTGTAAAATACCTAGCTTTGCCTTCAATCTTTGAGTTGAACCGCACCATTTGCTGCGGTCACTCATCTAGTGAGCTTTAATTCTACATTAGCTACCAGTTTGTTTGGCTCTCTTGGCTCATTTAAGAGGTTTTCCGCCTCCAGATTGGTTACTTCCTATTCCGGGCTGTTGAGTGCTAAAAAGCACGAAACTGCAGTCCTCGGATGGAATAACTGAGCTGACGGTGTATTTATGCACTGAAACCTTGCAGAGCTGTCCCCTATCTCCTGAGGATATTTTTGGAAAGACACAGGAACCTCCCGTGACCTCCCATCGGGCAGAGGAGGGCCCTCTGCAGAGAAGGAAGCAAAAGAAGGAGTTACAAATGAACAGGGCTGCGGAGTCGGAAGGAAAATGGCCGACTCCGACTCCTGAATTTTGAAACGTCCGACTCCGACTCCGGATTTTTTAATTATTTTTTTTAATTCTATTTTTTCAACTCCCTCTCTCCCTTGAGGGGAGGGGGGGGGGAACCTCTAAACAGAGATTGAAATATTGATTCTTTTTCATGAAAATTTCGCATTTTGTTTTTTATTGTAAACCCAAGACGCATACAACGTTAGAAATTCAATTTAAAAATCAAATTTTCCAATAGTTACGAGTTAAAAATTGAGATGACTTAAAAATCCCTTTTAAAAAATTTGAAAAGGATTATCTGTAATTTGCCCCCCTTTAATGTTTAACAAATAGATATTGATCAAATCATGTGCTTTCAATTTTTGAAAGTTGTAACTTGAGAGAAAAAAAGGTTTTTTTTTTAAATCCAAGTTCTTGAGAGGGGGCGGTTTACCCCGGGTGACACCCATCTGGTAGATGACACCCAAAGTTAATTTCAGAGTTTATAAAAATTATAAATACTTCAATTTGGAAAATTTTCGCAAATATATTTTAAATCATCAATAAAATTTCAACGAAAATAGGCCACATATACATCAGGAGCTAATTTTACACAAAATGCGGTGGTATACAAATTTGTACGAATAGCTTTTACTATACCTATATTTCTTCTTCGCTAAATATTTAATTTAAATTTTATTGCCTGCTTTAGAATTAACCTTAATATGAAGATTTTTAGATGATATTGAGTGTTGTAATCAAGAAATCATTTACATTTATTTTGTTCCATACTTTTTAGTTAGAACCAACTAATAGAAATAGTCTTAATAAAGAAAAAAAAACATTAGATTAATTCATCGGATCTTTTGGATTCGTGCTTTCGCGTCAGAACTTTTTTGAATTTGCCGATCACCCTTAACGATTCAACCTTAGCTACGGGGCTCGACTTACTAATTTGTTACGTTTCTTTTACTATTTTATAACTGAGATCGAACAAAACACTATATTTCTATTTTTATTTGAAAGGGATTACTTGAAAATGTTAGGCAACAAAACCGTTTGCTGACAGTTACTATTAGTTAAGTTAAAAAGTAAGCAAACTAGGGGAAGGCTACAGAAAGTTCGGTAAGCATTCAAGCTAGCTGATTGCCATAATGGCAGTTATTTTCTCATTAGTATCTTTTTGTACATGTAATCGAACCAATTGGTAGTCAGTTTTTAAAAAATGCAAGGAGAGTCAGTAGAAAAAAATAAGCCGGGAGTCGGAGTCGGCATGTTTTCTAACAACTCCGACTCCGACTCCTTTCCCCAAAATCAGTCCGACTCCGACTCTTCGACTCTGACTCCACAGCCCTGCAAATGAAGCTGTAATATCCAAAACTGAAAGATGAGAGAAACCGCTCTGAAAAAGAGGCATTTGAAAGTTTGAAAATCGTATGAATGATTGTACCACCTTTGAAGGAGAGTATCTTCATCAATAAAGCTACATATTCCCCAAAAGTTGTTAATTTTAATGGTTAAGCCTGGAACTTATTGAATTAATAATAATATGTTAATATTGTAGTATTTAAATACTTAAGCATTAAATTATCAATGAAATTAACGCAAGTAAAATATAAGTGTTATCAAAAAAGGGGTAGTCTCCAAAATTTTAAAAGTATTTTTTTCTGAAAGAGCATGCTTAAAAACATAGGACCTGACCATTTTGTAAATAATTTGTTTAAGTTTAATATTTAAAAAAAATATTTAAATCGGTGCGCTTTCATTGTTTACGCTTCTGCCCGATGACATCAAAAATGATGAAATGCCATTCAGTGTTGCCATTCACAGAGCAAAATATTTAATTCGCATCTTTACTCACGTGTATATTGGCAACGATATGGTTGATAGCAAGCTTAGAGCGCAATTTTAATTCGCTTCTTGATTATCGTAACGTGGAAACGTAGTAGAAAGATGCGCCAAAGAGCATCATTTGAGACGTCATCAATACCACGCCTTGTTTGAAAAATCAGACATTTTAAAAAAATAATTAAAAAATAACTGTTAGGAAAATAAAAGTATTTTCTGGGTCCATGTTTTTCTTTTTTTTTGAGCAATCGCGATTGCTTATTGCTTTCATTTGACTGTTTTGATGTCCTATGATTTTATTTCCCCCCCCCCCCCCGTCACCCTCTGCAGCATCACCTTCGACCGGCTCCTCACGATGCTGCTCCTCTAGCGAAAACCGTCTCCAGGTTGCATCCATATCCTACACACACGCTCATACATACACAACTACACACACACACACGCACACACAAACACACACATACACATACACACACAAACACACACACAAACACATACACACACAAGCAAACACGCACAAACACATACACACACACACGTATACATATACACACACAAACACATACCCCGCCCCTACGCACACAAACACTCATACACACAACTACCCATACACTCATGCCAGCACACAGACGCAAATACACATACCTACATACACATCACAAACGTCTACACACACACTCGTGATTGCGAAAAAAATAATTTGAATTCAAAATGACAAATTCAAATTAATTTTTCTTTTTATTTTTGCTTATTCTATCAATTTCAGTGACAAAAAATACTATTTTTGACTGAAGGAAACAACCCCATTCACAAAATATATATTTTGACCAAAAAAAAACGGAGTTCTCAAAAGTATTTCGGAAATCCCACGAGACCTGAATAGGCTCGAGATTAAAATCCCTGGAATGTACCGCGATTTTACTTTTACCCTCTTCAATACGGTTCACTAGGATAGGAAAAAAAAAGATTCTCTGGCGAAGGAAAACAAGATATAATTGATACTTGCAAGCTCATATATTTTCCCATATTGCCACAAAACAAATAAACTTTCTGCTATTTTCTTTCATGCACGTAGGTACAGTAAACAAATTTTATAAATGAAGGATTGAAATCCAGTGTCTGCAACGTCACCGCGTAATGTCGCGCTGGGAAAAGGTATTAGTAGACATTTCCATTTAATGCTTACCCGTCCTCTCTGATGAATGGGCCACGTGCGGAAGAATGAAATTCCCAGAGGTTAAACACACCCCATAAGCGAAGTTAGATTGGAACAACTGCTTTAGTTAAATTTTCTACGGCTTAGAGGCGCAGAAATTTGCCTATCTCAAAGGCTTGGTATGAGGATTAAAGTAAATGTGGAATAAGTCGAGAAAGTTAAGGTAAATGTCTCTCATTTATACAGGGTGTTCCGTTTTAACCTGCAAGACCATTATTTTCGCAACCGTTAGCTCTAGGCTTATACTCCCAATTGCGAAAAATGTTCAAAATCAAATGCAGAGTTTGGATATTGGAAATTTGAATCAAAAATAAAAATGAGTCAAAAAATACAAAATTTAACTTTTTATACGGGCACCAGATCCTCTAACTTATATTTAGGGAAATGATCTCCATTGAAAGATATTACCAACACAAAAAACTTGATATATGTGCGACCAAAACTTAGGGAGATATTCCAGTTTAAAGTTTTAAGGACCCACACAAAAGATCAGATTGGAACTTACCGCCCTTTCAAAAGAATGACAGGTCGTCAAAGTAAGAAAAAGAAGAGGTATCTATATTTTCATTGCTATTCAAAAATAAATGCAAATGTTATTCCGTGATACGCAAAAACACACTACAAAACCTCGAACAATTTGAAAACTGCACTCTATGCACACGTATAACTCTAAACACATGTTAACTGCTATATTTTCCCCCAAAAAGTGTTATTGACGGCGAGTGCAAAGTGGTGTTAGTCACAAAAAGCTGCGTTTCATATTTCAGTTAACATTGGTCGTACTAATTTCAACCTTTTTGTGTTGGAATTGTTTTTCAATGGAGATTATTTCCCTAAATCTAAGTTAGGGGCCCGTATAAAAAGTTTAATTTTGTATTTTTTGACTTATTTCACTTTGACTTCAAACTTTCAATATCTTAACTCTGCACCTGATTTTGAACATTTTTGCAATTGGAAGTATGCATTTAGGACTAACGGTTGCGAAAATAAAGGTCTTGCAGATTAAAACGGAACACCCTCATACGAGTTTAAGGTATGCTCTTTTATGTAAAAATAAAATTAGCTCGAAAAAAATATTAACTAGTCTTATTTCTGGTTTTTGAAACGGTGCTTACCAGGGCTGCGGAGTTGAGGAGAAAATTAGCTGCTACGATTCCAGGCGTTTTAAAGATTTCGACTCCGACAAGGACGGATCTAGAATTTTTTCAAGGAGGGGGGGGGTAGATTTTTTAACTTACTACGTATCTGATGTACGCATTTGAAGGGGGGAGGGTCTGCCACATTATTTTCATCAAAAGCAACTAAAGTTTCAAGATTTATCCAGGAGGTCCTCGAACCTATTTCTTTCCTTTTCCGTAGAAAGAGGTATTCTAAAATTGTGTTTTAGAACTTCAATTTCATAATAATTTCGGGGGAACACTTCAAAACACCCTTCCCCTAACATTATCAAAGGTCATCTAAAATTGCGCGTTTTAGAACCTCAGTTTCGAAAAATTACCGGAGGAAAGTCATTAATTGTTCCTTTCCCTAACATTACCTGAGCTGTCTTCAATCGTCACTTTTAAGTCTTCAATTTTGCAAAATGTCCTGAGGGAAGGCCTCCAAACTACTCCTCTTTACATCACCAAAGATCGTCTGAAATTGTCCTTTTGGAACTTCAATTTCGAAAAGTTTTCAGTATGGGGGGAGGGGGGAGGTCGAGCTCCATTCCTTTCCTTAACATCTCCAAAGGTGGCCTACACTTGCATTTTAGGTCTTTAATTCTAAAATATTTCCTGTGCAATGTCCTTCAAGGGAGGGGTGATCGCCCCACCGCCCCTCCCTTGTATCCGTCCTTGGACTCCGACTCCACTAGCACTGGCAGATTTGCGAACC
Organism: Uloborus diversus; assembly: GCF_026930045.1. Lineage (NCBI taxonomy): Eukaryota > Metazoa > Arthropoda > Arachnida > Araneae > Uloboridae > Uloborus > Uloborus diversus. The sequence goes on from NC_072736.1 coordinate 158,638,564, forward strand.
TTGAGGGAAAATGACCGGTTCCGACTCTTGGAATTTTAAACCTTCAACTCAGACTCCTTTACCCCAAAATTGGGTGTTATATTACTGTCTGATTACAGATTGTATGGAAAGGCAAACATCCGGTTTAATGCATTTTGCAGCTCCCCAGGAATTACTTTCCCTCATACTGTACATTTGCAAAGACGAATGCGTCCGTAACTGCGAGCGCAGAAACAGTGATCTAAACTGTTCAAGCATGTGCAGTAATTGCTCAGGTCTAAGATGTATTAACAAGAGGGCACTAATATCATAGAAGATCTAGAAGAGGACGGTGCTATGTTTGAAGAGGACTGAAAATGCTGGTGAATATCTTTCATCAGTATGTTGCATGTAACGTTCTATATTTTTATTTAATACTGTATTGTGCACTCAGTTTCCAAACTTGAAAAAGTCTGATAAAATATTGTTGCGATATATAGACAAATATGTTTATTTTCTAAAGAAAAAACTTCAAAAGCTGCATTTATAAAAATGTTATCATCAAAAATGATATAATTATAAATCGTAATTGTTATGCACATTTTTACATTTTAAAATCATCTATGTTGAAAATACATTCATTCTTATTGCGGCATTGTCCAGAGAAAGTTCGGGATTCTCCGTGCCGCAGATTTATACAGGGTGTTCGGTTTTAACCTACAAGACCTATGTTTTGGCAACCGTTAGTCCTATATGTATACATACTTCCAAATGCAAAATGTTTAAAATGAGATGCAGAGTTAAGATATTGAAAGCTTGGAGTAAAATAATTATAAGACAAAAAATATAAAATTTAACTTTTTATATGGGCTCCAGGTTCCCTAACTTATATTTAGAAAAGTAATCTCCGTTGAAAAATAACACCAACACAAAAAGTTTGAAATTAGTACGACCAATATTCACAGAGTTATGAAACGCAACGTTTTGTGACTTACACCACTTTTCACTCACCGTCAATAACACTTTTTGGGGGAAAACAAAGAGGTTAACAAGTGTCCTACAGTTAAAATTACATGTGTGCATAGAGTGTGGATTTTCAAATTGTTCCAGGTTTTGTAGTGTGATTTTGCGCATCACGACATAACATTTGCATTTATTTTTGAATAGCAATGAAAAATTTAAATATCTTGCTTTTCTTACATTGAAACCTGTCATTGTTCTGAAAGGGCGATAAGTTCCAATCTCATCTTCTGTATGGTCCCTTAAAACTTTGAAATGGAATATCTCCTTGCGTTTTGGTCACAAATTTCAAGTTTTTTGTGTCAGTAATAGTTTTCAATGGAGATTATTTCTCTAAATATTAGTTAGTAGGGAACCCAGGGCCCGTATAAAAAGTTAAATTTTGTATTTTTTGGCTCATTTTTATTTTTGCTTCAAACTTTCAATATCTTAACTGTGCATCTGATTTTAAACATTTTTGCAATTGGAAGTATACATCTAGGACTAACGGTTGCGAAAATAAAGGTTTTGCAGGTTAAAACGGAACACCCTGTATAGCCACTGCCCATGAAAGCCTCTTTCTCTTAAAAGTAGGTGGTGAGGATTTCGTTCCTTCTAGGGGTTATCACAAACATACCACCAGCCCCTAAAATCGTAATTTGCTTTTAGAAAACACAACTCATACAAAACTAGTATGTTGTGGCCATCACGAAACTTTCTTCTATATTTTTCTTTTTTTTCTGATCCCTCCCCATGCTTGACGAGGAAGCAATATTCCCAACAAAAAAAAAAATTACACATGCAAAAACTTGACGACCATCCCAATGTCTGAATTATTGCAAAAGCAAAGCAAAGAGCGAAAATTGAAAGTTATTTTTAAAGCCTTGCTTGAATTAATTACAAAGATTTTATTTGTTAACAAACATAAGATGGCAACAGTCAAAAATTTTAAATCATTGAGATAATATTTCCGATCATTTCCATACAATTAAAATCACGAGAAATACGCAGACGACAATCTATTACGATTTATCTTTCTTATTGTTGCATTAATAAAACTATTTTTATTCGCAAAAAAAAAAAAAAAAAAAACCCACCTCTTGGAGCGATTGGCGTCAAAATTGAACCAAAGCCTGTTTACATATGGCTTCACATATATTCCAAATTTCAACCAGAACGTAGCATTACTTCTTGAGATAGGGCACTCACAATGGAAAAAAAGAACGGGCGATTGCGCTACCCCCTTTTTAGCTGTTGACACCAAAATAAAATCAGCTCTTATACCCACTAAGGGCTACTTGCCGATAAATTTTTCTTTCATTCCGTTCATTATTTCTTGAGATACAGCAGTCACAATTGACGACAAAAAACGTTCTATAGCTCAACCCCCGTTTGAGTTATTGACACCAAAATTAAAATTGAATCAGCACATGTTCCTGTTAATGGCAACATATGGACCAAATTTTGCTTGATTCCGCCAGTTACTTCCTGAGGAATAGCAAGCACGCGTAACTCAAAAAACGTCCTATTGCTCCACCCCCCTTAGAGGAATTCGCGCCAAAAACCACTGGGCACAAGTTCACATAGGGGCACATATGTGTACCAAATTTCGTTCGATTTCATGCGGTAGTTTTTGCTGTAGAGCGGCCACAAAAAACTGGTCACACACAGACGTGACACACATACACACGGACACACATACACACACACACACACACAGACATTTTCCAAAAATAGTCGAAATGGACTCAGCACACCTCTAAACGTTCGAATCCGTTAAAACTCGAAATTCGAAAATTTGCACGAATCCAATACTTTCTTCTATAATTAGATATAGAAGAAAGTAAAAATTAGTGTCCTCAGTGATAATGAATATTTTTTTCCGAAAAATCTAAAAAAATACGAAAAAATTCTATTTTTACACCCTCCTTAACTCTGGAACCGTTCACTTAACCAAATAATATTATTTGTTTGTAATTTAGTGTAGATTATTTTGTATATTGTACTTTTCGTGCTGAGCGCCCTAGTTTTCTAAATATTTCCGAAAAACTGATAAAAACTACTAATTTACCAACTTCTTTCCCCCCTCCCCCCAAAACCCGACGCTGAAAACGGTGTAACTTTTTACCAAAAAAATATGTGGACTGTATAGAACAATTTGGAGTTGGAGGAAAACTTTTACTTTGGCTGTTGAGGTTAGGCCTTTTTTTGGTCTATTTGCACCGTATTATAAGCAGTGTCTCATTCATATCAGTGGAACACGAGCATCAGATTTTTATTTTTCTCCCTCATTCAGATAGACTCGTCTTAACTGGACGTTTGCCAATTCCATACAATCCATGGTTGAACAGTACCTTCTGAGAGGCAGAAAAGAGGAAAGTAGAATAGAATCTTGCTAGCTGAAGCGATACTAGTAACTGCCTATGACGTAATTTTATGCCTGCCTACGAAGTAAGAGGGCTTTTTAAAAAGTATCGAACCTTCTGTCCTCCCGTTTAAACAGTTGAAGCACTGGCGGCCAAGCTTAGTGGGGATGTAGAGGAGACTGCCATGCGCTGTGCCATGTCATGACAAAGCTTCAGTCGCCGGCAGTCAGCCTAGTATTGTAGAACTCTCTGTTGTGTTCGGCGTTTTTTTTCAAGTTATACAGAAAATGACAGAAAAATTTGAGCAGCGTTACTGCATTAAATTTTGCCAAAAGCTTGGCGATTCGCAAGTGGAAACAATTCGCAAGATTCAACAGGCTTATGGGGAGTCTGCGGATAATGCAACTGCCCATTCTGCACATATAATTCCGACTTTTCTCGCTAAAGAAAACACTCATCTGGTTCACCATGCTCCGTACTCCCCCAACATGGCTCCCTGCGACTTCTAGCTAGTTGCTAAGCTGAAAATGCTCCTGAAAGGAACTCGATTTCAACAGAGCCCGATCATTCTGATATTGGATATGGGGCTCATTTGTATTTCAGGGCCCCCCTAGGGCCCGACTAAGATTTTTGAAGACCTGGGCATGAAATTCATTTTGTCCTTCCCCCCTTCCCCCGCCTCCTTTATTTCTGCTTATTCTGAAGCTATAAAATATTTCGATATTTGCGTATTAACACAACCGTGTTAAATTTGGAGGTAACCTCATATCACAACGTTTAAAAAGTAGAAGAGAAATAGTATACGATAATTATATAAGATAGGGTTAAACTTTGCCAGTTCACCGTAAATATCAAAGGTATTTATGATATAACTTTTGATAATAAATACAGACTGAACTTGGAGTGGTTTTTGAGATTTGCAGAGATCAATTTTTTAAGGGGAATTTTTATCAACAAATAAAGAGATTTTTTTTCCCATTGTCTTTGCTTTTGAAAAAATATCAATGACATCATTGTACTCTAGATTTTGAGTGAAATCATTATTTATTTTTTACTATCATGATAAATTAATGAGATTTTGGGCCCCCCTGAAATCTAAGAGCAGGGGCCAGTGCGCCGCATGCCCCTGCGGTAATCAGGCTCTAGATTTCAATAAAGAGAAGACATTAAGCAGAATATGACGGCCTAGCTAAACAGCATTCGAAAAGATGCCTTCCAGAAATGTCTTGAACAGTGGCAGAAGAGCTGGGAGAAATGTGTGCATCACCAAGGAGGTGATTAAAGGTTTGCAGCTCTAGTTCAATAAATTCACTTTCAATTTACAAAAGTCCAATACTTTTTGAACAGCCCTCTCGTATATCTCGTAAAACTACCAAGAATTGACCGTATGCAAATTTCCACTGACCAGGAAACATCACGAGTTCAGTAATCATGAAAAAAGTTAAAAATGGTCGCATTCGAAAGAGTATCTTTAGAAAAAAATTTGACCCAAATATTGTGTGCCCTCGTCCTTTTGTTTTTGAGATATGGGGGGTCAAAGTCTGTCGAAATCTTACGAAAATTCGCCAAATTTAAAGACTTGGCAAGAAATGGAAAATACCACGTGATTTCATCGCCAGCGTCTAGCAAGACTCATTTCCATTTCTGGTCATCTGCAAAGCGCGTAAACGATGTTTCGAACCTTTACTTGTGTAGGTAAAATTAAAAAGTAACTATGAAGCCTGTGAAATGGAAACTAGAGAGCTTTATCCAGAGGAGCTACAACTTTATAACGAAATTGAACGTAGGATTTAACTTTGTAATCGTGATAATAATGCATTTCAGAATTTAAGTGCAATTCAAGTGTGTTTTACTTAACTAATTTAAGTTTGTACTCTTGTAATGAAATGTGTTGTAAGTAATTAATAATTATGTACGAGAATTAATATGAATAAATAAAAAAAAACATGCTTATTAAAGCTTATATATTGAAAATAAAATGGATAGTTTTTGATGTTGAAAGAACATGATCATGGATTGTAGTATCCCAGCTCTTATTTATTTTTTCAAAAGTTATTATCATTCATGAAGTTTTATTGTCTGACCACTGCTAGGGAAAATGTTTACTTTAAAATCGAAAAAAAAAAATAATTAAAAAAAAGAAAACAACGGATAGTAAATGTCAAAAATTTGCACAGCAAAACTAACGATGTCGGAAATTACTTCATAACAGATTCTTATCAAAAATTTTATAGTCGACGTTCATTACAACAACCCCTGTAGTTCGAAAAAGTCTGTCACTGCAACTGAAAGTCACTATAACGTAAATGCACATCATATTGCATGTTATTTAGTCATTTTTAAAAACACTGAAGTCACTTTTACCAATTATGTTTCACATTAAAAGGGAATTCAAATACGAGCAAAATAAAAATTAATACAGTTTTTTTTTTATTTGACTTGTTAGAGGGTTTACACGTAACTTGAAAACGATACACATAACGAAAAACACACTGGAAATAACTGACAGAAATCGTTTTTTTTTTTAATTTGAGAACATGGTTTGAAATCTTTAAAAATGTCGTTTTCTTCGTATTTAGATACTGTTGAAGACTTCAGATTTACGACTTTTCAAAAAAAAAAAAAAAGCACCCCGCGCCATGGTAGTCACCCCGAGTAAAGAATTAATGCGATATTTCTCACGCGCTTTGGTGGTGACCAAATATGGAAGTGAAATGTCTTGTCAGATGCAGATGTTGAATTCGCGCCGTACCTTCCATTTCTGAACAAAACTCGCTAAATTTGGCGACTTTACTAAAAATTTCGGCAATTTTTAAGACATCATATTTCGATAACGTGGTCACGAGGGCACGTAGTTTCAGTGCCATAAACATGTTTTCCAATGCTCTTTCGAATGCCACCAATTTGGAATTTTTTTGATTTTCCTTGATCGTGATGTTTCCTGGTGAGAAGAAGCAACATTTTGCTCTCAGCTGGTATAGGAGAAACAAAGCCAATCAGAGCAAATGTTGTCCCTTATAAACGATACAACATCGCCGGTGTCACCTGTGAAACGACAAGTCTCTTCGACATTTTTAGCATTTAATGTGAGTTTTCACTAAATAATAAATCTGACTGTGCGACTTTTGGTATCGTTCATTCGCTTTCCCAACAGTTCTTGATGATTAGAATTCTAATATTCGTAATTTATGGCTCAAGAACGGAATGTGACCGAATGTTCCAAGTATTAGTGGTCGTCTGACTGGGTACTATCACGCATTTTATTTTTAAAACAGTTTAGAACCATTCTGTACATTTGAGAACTTTCGTATTTATCTTTTTCTAAGAAAATTTAAGACAAACAAATAAGTAAATAAATATATTCAGAATATATATATATATATATATATATATATATATATATATATTCTGAATCGTTTCAATGTTGAATCACCAATTTCAAAATCGATATGCTGATTGAATGGACTTATCGACGACTTTAAATATCTATCAACAAATTGTCATTTTATTTCGACCATTCTATTATTTTTTTTTCAATTAATTCATTATTCATTTACTTTTAAAGCAACCTGCTTCGAAGTTTGAAGCTTCCAACAGCAAACGATAAAAATATCCCGCTACGAAAGAAATGAATGAAGTTGTTTGCAAAGACTTTGGCAACCCGGAAGAAGGTATATAATCTTTTGATTAGAACGTTGTACCAACAAATCGCGTAAGTAACACGGAAGAAAAGATCAACAAACTTAAAACTTCTACCAGTCTTGGAGCAATATCTTACGATGGATATTGAAGTTATGAGCAAAGTTACTTGATTAAAAAATGATTCTGAAAGTGTCTAGTAAAAATAACGGTGATCAATTTATATTTTCTTTTGAAGTATATCATTTAATACTTAAAATCAGTGGCCTACCAAGCAAAGAGTGACACCTGGGGCGGTAATTTATGGTGTCACCTCCTTCCCAAGCACACACAGACGCAAAAAAAATGTACATATGAAAACATAAAATTCATGTAATTTTCAGAAACAACTACATTTGTATTGTAACAAATTTCAAGAGGAATAATGTACAAAAAACAAACAAAAGTGGTGGTGGGGGGGGGGGGTCCGGGGCAGATTTTTCAAATGTGCAGTCTTAAAAATGCATTTTAGCTTCATATTTTTCAAAAACTTGCAATTCCACTTACGGTGTCGCCCGCTAGACGAGTGACACCCCCCCCCCCCGTAGTGACGCCACTGCTTAAAAGTAGTGGTGCAGTGGGGTGAGTGGAGAAATATTTGGTTTATTACTATAAAACTAATGCAAGTAGATTTGTTTTATTTTAAAAAAATGGTTTCAAATCAATGTCTAATTTTTCAATTTAAGTAGGCAAAAGAGTTTCGTTTGGCTAAAAAACTGTCTTTCTTCAGCAAACCGAAAATTTGACAACATTGACATTAACAGGAAATATTCAACTTTGTTCAGTACTAATAAACAGTTTAACTGTGCGAAACATCGTTGAATATTTTCTGTTATTCCTCGGCACAAAGATATGTATTTATTTATTAACTACTAGTGGTACCGGCACGGCTTCGCCCGTAATAGCAAATTAAAAGGTCTTTTGGTTCGCCTGTATATTTACAAATGATGTGTAGTGAATTTTCTCGCCAATTGGCTTGTGCCCACGTTACGGTTCCACGTTATGATAATTTCGTATCTCGCCAATTGGCTTGTGCCCATGTTACGGTTCCACGTTATGATAATTTCGTAATTTACTCGTCCATCTTATGATATTTTTTTTTCTTAAAATTGGAATAGAAAAAGAACAAAATCGAATTTTTGAAAAATCGCTTCGAGGTGCACACCCCCATGCTACATACTAACTTTGTGCCAAATTTCATGAAAATCGGCCGAACGGTCTAGGCGCTATGCGCGTCACAGACATCCTACAGATATCCTACAGACATCCAGACATCCTCCGGACAGAGAGACTTTCAGCTTTATTATTAGTAATAAAGATGACATTAGTCCTATACAATCTGCGCAGTCCAGCTAAGTCGAGTCTATCTGAATGAGAGAAAAAAGGTAAAACTTTTTGTGGCATCCTTGAAAACGAATGGTTGCGTCCATTTCCGCCTGTAAACATAAAGTTTGCCTGTTCATCTAATCGGTGTTCAGACTGTGAACACCGATTAGATGATCGGCGAGTTCAGCAAAATATATTTTTCAACTACAGCTCTGTTTAAAAGAACTAAATATATTTGCTCTTAAACAAGCTGATGTGTGCATCTAATGACTTCTTTTTAAGCCAATTTGATGATAATAGTGCCTTGGAGTAAGCAAAGAAACTCTTTAAATATCTTCACCCCAAGTTTAATGCGAGCCGAAGCAAAAAAACGTTTTGTGCAGATTAATTTCCCAATGTCGGCAATTTTAATGTGATTCAATGGTTAATTCTCTAAATGTCGCCAATTGTGGCGAAATTAAAACCAGATTTTTAAAAAAAAATGTCAAATTTGTCGCTAAATTGGTGACCAAAAAGCTTGGCGATATATTGCCAAGTGTTTGCCAAATTATATCACCACTTGAGTTTGCATTGAAATTAACAATCATTTTCCCTAAAAAGGTGTAAAAGACCCCCTTTAGAGCATCCGAATGCAACCAAAAGGGGAGGTGCACAACTAGACCCTACTAGGAGTCTACGTACCAAATTTCAACTTCCTAGGACATACCGTTTTTGAGTTATGCGAGGCACATACGCACATACAACGTCCGTAGTACATATGTACGCACGTACATATGTACTACGGACGTCGGAGAAAACTCGTTGTAATCAACTCGGGGATCGTCAAAATGGATACATCGGGTGTCCATGTCCATACGTTCTTGTGCATATATCCACGTGTGGTTGGGTTGAAAAAAAAAATCAATATTAATTCGGGGGCGAGCAAAATGGAAATTAAGGCCGATTTTTGAGTGAAATTTTTTTTCGTAAATACAATACTTCCTTTACTATATAAAAGGAAGTAAAAAACATATGTTTCATATTGCTTGCATTTAATTCCTAACATCGTGTAAAAAATATAAACAATTCCTTGTTCATTAAACTATATGTAAGTTGCGAGTAACAGGTACATGTATTTTCATTAAATCTTCTGCATCTAACCAGGGAATCACACTGACAGTGTAATAATGCAGCAATATTAAATAGCTTGCAACCGAAAGAGCATATTGATACTTTTTTTCTTTCTTTTTTTTTTTTTTTTGAAGCTAAGTTAATTACTCGTACCCCGTTACGGAGATTCGGTTACGGTCTTAAAGTCAGCCGAAATTATGAGAAACACTTCGTTTGAGGACTTGGCAAAAAATTTAAGGTACCAATTAATATCACCGTCTACGTGTGGCAGGACATCCATCCTCAAAGCGTATGAAAGATGACTTCCATTTCTAACCAAAATCTTCCTTTTGGAGATTTTTCTTGAAATTTCGGCTGACTTTAAGACTTCATATTTCGACAATGGGGACACGAGGGCAAATAATTTATGCGACCAAAAACGTATTTTACTATGCACTTTTAACTGCTACTTTAGATTTTTTTTCATTATTACGCTATCGTGCGGTTTTCTGGTAAATATTCTTTGTTTAAAGCTGTTTTAAGTTATTTTGCTTTTTCAACTAAGAACATTAAAAACTGTTACAGTAATCCGTCTGTATACTGCTGTGGGGAGGTAAAGTACAGTGTCTGTATTATATATATATATATATACACGCATACATACAGACACCTACACACACAAACACATACACACCTACACACAACTCCCCACACATACACATACCCACCACACAAACACACATACACACAACTACCCACACACACACATACACACATGCCTACATACACACACTCGTGATTGCGAAAAACATAATTTGAATTCAAGATGTCAAAGTTCAAATTAATTTTTCTTTTCTTTTTTTGTTCCATTTTTGTCATCTATTGCACTTTTAACTTGATTGTGCAATGTTGCTTATTTGGCTTCCGCTGAAAATAATGAACGAAAAAACCCGTCAAATTATAACATTTCCCTATTATTTAGATGAAATCCAAAACGCGTTTCTTCAAACATCTCAAAACTTCATTTTTCAGATACTACGCTTTACCTTCCCTCGGCAGTGTATAGATATCTATGTACATTTTGAAAACTAAACGATATGTGACTGACACTACTCTGTCTAACTACGCCACTAGTACTAACTTTATCTTTGATTAATTCTCTTAGAGTCAGCGATCATTTAAAGCTTATCTAGTTTCGTCAGACTTCAGAGGGAAAGCAGCAACGACTGTAATAATTTTAAGCCAGTCTTTTCTCAAAATTTCTTCGTATGAACCCAGACATAACGATTATCGAAGTATATAACATTTAGTATATGCTGTTTCGCGTAATAACCACGATATAATATTTATTCATCAAAGTATTAAAAAACAGTTAGTGCAAGTTTAAAAGTTACAAATTAATTTATATCCGTTCCTGCTGTTGAAGACAATTATAATAAATTAATTAATAACTAAATACAACTAGTATGTTGTGGCCATCACAAAACTTTCTTCTATATCTTTCTTATAATTCTGATCCCTCCCCATGCTTAACGAGGAAGCAATATTCCAAACAAAAACAAAATTACACATGCAAAAACTTGACGACCATCCCAATGTCTGAATTATTGCAAAGCAAAGAGCGAAAGATGAAAGTTATTTTAAAAGCCTTGCTTGAATTAATTACAAATATTTTATTTCTTAACAAACATAAGATGGCAACAGTTAAAAATTTTAAATCATTGAGATAATATTTCCGATCATTTCCATACAATTAAAATCACGAGAAATACGCAGACGACAATCTATTACGATTTATCTTTCTTATTGTTGCATTAATAAAGCTATTGTTATTCGCAAAAAAAAAAAAATCAACACCTGTGGGAGTGATTGGCGTCAAAATTGAACCAAAGCCTGTTTACATATGGATTCACATATATTAGAAATTTCAACCAGAACGACTTCTTGAGGTAGGGCACTCACAATGGAAAAAAAAAACGGGCGATTGTGCTACCCCCTATTTAGCTGTTGACACCAAAATAAAATCAGCTCTTATACCCACTAAGGACTACTTGCCGATAAGTTTTTCTCTCATTCCGTTCATTATTTCTTGAGAAACAGCTGTCACAATTGACGACAAAAAACGTTCTATAGCTCAACCCCCGTTTGAGTTATTGACACCAAAATTGAATCAGCACTTGTTCCTGTTAATGGCAACATATGGGCCAAATTTTGTTTGATTCCGCCAGTTACTTCCTGAGGAATAGCAAGAATGCGTAACTCAAAAAACGTCCCATTGCTCCGCCTCCCTTGGAGGAATTCGCGCCAAAAACCAATGCGCACAAATTCACATAGGGGCACATATGTGTACCGAATTTCGTTCGATTTCATGCGGTAGTTTTTGCTGCAGAGCAGCCACAAAAAGACAGTCACACACATACGGACACAGACAGACAGACATTTACCAAAAATGGCCGAAATGGACTCAGCACACCTCAAAACGTACGAATCCGTCAAAATTCGAAATTCGAAAACTTGCACGAATCCAATACTTTCTTCTATATATTAGATATAGAAGAAAGTAAAATGGCGCAAAGTTTACCCTCATGGATCTAAGTCTCACTAAATGACTACATCAATATTAGAAAAAAAAAATTAAATATGATAGTTTCGAGTTTAAATTATGGTAAAAACAAACGAAATAAACGACTGAATTTTGAATTTAAAAGTCAAATGGATAAATCAGTAAGCGATTGTGATCCCGTATAGCAATCAAAGTTAATTAAAATATTATCTAACAATTGTTAATTAAAAGAGACATCAGAGGAAGCTCAGCAACATGAATGTTACTTCTCTGGTTTTGAGTTTAAAATACATAATATTCTTAATACAAGATTAATATAAAAGATAATTAAAGAGAACGGAAATTTAGTATTCAATCAAGATTTTCAATTGTGATTATAACATTAATGAAATGAATATCGGGATACAATAATCGGAAATATTAAAGTTTAACTCTTGGATGTGAGTTAAAGGGATACAAATTTTAATATCTCTTTTAGAAATTGAATATCTTTGATGCCATACGATTCGCAATATGAAAATAGCATTAACTTTATAGTAAAACATAAATAATTACGGCAGAGACAGTTAAGTATTCCGCCAATTTTGAATTCTGAAACTTTTCTGGGATAATAAATGGGTTAGGTACAGCAACTGCCCGTACCCCCCCCCTCCCTTGGTCACAGTTTTGAAAATGTTTCAACTAAATAGAACATTAATCATATGTTTTCCATTTGCACGAAGCATTCTATTTTTAGGATATGCCTTAATACTTCACCTCAGGACAAGGTATAGATGTGTAGATATGCCCATTTTAAAATTAAACAAAAAAACGTTCATTTTTCCGAGTTAGCTACCCCCTACTTAACTTGGGACATTTAGTATTTTGATCTTTCTTTCATGTATGCAGCAATAGATAATCGTTTGGGACACCATCATTTTAAAGAAGTTTATTTTACACCTCAATAAGGAAAAAATATCATTAGATAGAAATAACATAATCTTGTAAACGTTTAAAGATTTTAGAATGCATACTTGCCCTGAAAATATTTGAATGTCTCCCTAGCCATCTTAATTCTTTTGAATGTAATATTTCCACATTTCCCTCTATATTTAGAATAATAAAAGCAATTGTCAACCCAAATAATTCTTAATGCAGCTGATTTTTAGCTCTCCATGTTCCTCATTTCCCCTTTTTTTCACATTCATTTTCATTCCTTCATAATACGTAAAATTTACAAATAAATTAGTCTTATCTATACTTTGAGATTCATTTTTATTAGTTTATCTAACATAAATAATTTCGGCAACACGTCTTGTGCACATCAATAAATTCCAATTTTTTGAAACAAAGACAACTTTTCTGTCCTTTTACTATATTTGACATATTTCCACAATATTTCTTATAGACACTTTTTATGCCTTAGTACCCTAACTTGGAACAGTGTCACAAGTTTAGAGCGTACTTCCAATTTCTCAAACTTATGAATAAATTAGTTAAACTGAATTAGTAAAGTAGAAATGAATCAGCTCAAATCATGCACAGGTTCATATTCGAGATGAAGTGTGAAACAAATCCAAACTACTGCTGCTCATACATGAAAAGTAGTCGAAAACTTTGTACTGCATAGTGAATAAAATATAACAACGCATATAAAGTACAAATTGAGAATGAAAAAAGGTTAAAAAACCAGCAAATGTTCGCCTCGACTGTGTTTTAGTCGGGTGAACCTGTCTTCGTATTTAATGCACTGATGATGGCACTTGTATTTTAGAGTGCCGAAACAGCTGTTTGCTGGTTTTTTAACCTTTTTTCATTCTCAATTTGTACTTTATATACGTTATATTTTATTCACTACTGCTGCTCAGTTAGCGTTGGTAACCAAAGTTATTTCCATACTTGAAAATCGCATACTTTTTTCAAAATTTTCAAAATCATTAAACTATACTAGCCCATAAAGCTTATATATCAAAGTTTAACTCACATAGCCTCAAAAGTTAACTATTTATTTATTCTGTAATAACATTTATTTCTTACTGATGAAGTACGGACAGGTGTAGCATCCCTCTAAACTAAATTCGGCAAAATGTCCCAAGTTGGGGTACTGCACCAAGTATGGGCACTCGAGTTACATGTAAAATCGAAAATTGTGTCGCTAACCGGGGACCCAATTAGTGGTCCATCTCAAAAAATTGAAACTACTTACAAGTAGGGTAAATTACTAATTGTGGTCAATGCCTACCAACCAATAAAAAGTTTTAAGCATCGAGTCATTAAACATAGTAAAAGATAATTATAACTGCAACTGCATTTTCTGCTGGTTATTTGTAGATGATTTCATTATTGTATAACAGTTGGTAAACATTTTGCATATAAACTAGTATATATATTACATATTGCACATATAATTTCAAAATTAAAGCACGAGGATTTTTTTTTTTTTTTTTTTTTGTAATAATTTACAGCTTTTATATCTTACTAGCGGTACCCGCACGGCTTTGCCCGTAGTAGAAAATTAAAAAGTCATTTGACTCCCCTGTATATTTACAAATAATGGATGATAGATTTCTCTCCAATATGCTATGTTCATTTGCTGGCCCATGTTACGGTTCCACGTTATGATAATTTGGTAATTTACTCGCGCACGTTATGATAATTTGCTCGGTAAAATGTTCTTAAAATTGGAATAGAAAAAAAAAAAAAAAACAGAATCGAATTTTCGAAAAATCGCTTCGAGATGTACATCCCCATGCTACAAACTAATTTTGTGCCAACTTTCATGAAAATCGGTCGAACGGTCTAGGTGCTACGTGCGTCACAGAGATCCAGACAGAGAGACTTTCAGCTTTATTATTAGTAGAGATTAGTTTTCTTTAACACAATCTCTAAAATGACATCACGTAAAACAAAACCTTTTACAGGTAAAAATATACTTTTTACTTCCTTTTACAAAAAAGGAAGTATTGTATTCGCTAAAAACAATTTCACTCAAAAATCGGCCTTAATTTCCATGTTTCTCACCTCCGAATGAATGTTGAGCTTTTTTTTTTTTCCGACCCGACCACACGTGGGGATATGCCTAGAAACGTACAGACACGTAAAATATCCATTTTGACGACCCCCGAGTTAATTACAACAAATTCTCTCGTGACGTCCGTATGCACGTGTGTATGTATCTCGCATAACTCAAAAACGGTATGTCCTAGAAAGTTAAAATTTGGTATTTCTTTCACAACACTTTTAAAGGCTTATATCTCCCTTTTTTTTTCTCTCTTTTTCCGCGATTTTGCTCTTTGAATAAATAATTACTGAAACTATTTTCTATGAGTAAGATCAAAAGGAATATACCGCAATGAACCTTGTGAAATTTTTGTTTCGCCAGTGTTTTATTTATTTTAAACTTTTTTGTTCTTGAAGAACAGCAAAAAAAAAAAAAAAAAATGTTTTAATTATATTTTTGAAAAGTAGAGCACGCCAAAAGAAGAAAATACTTAAAAGAGTCACGTATTTACCGTACATGAAGTAAAGAAACTGTTTTGATTCATTGTAATTTGCAAGGTTTCAGTGGAATTGCGTACAAAACAGCTTTTATGTGAGGGTAAGTAAATATTTAGTTTTAAAAAAAATTTAAATTTTAAGATACAGTATACGAAACTTTCTTAAAAGAATTGCTCTGCACAAACTAAATGCATTGGAATGTAATCAAATTTAAAAAAAAGTTACTCTAAAAGCACAAAAAACGGATATAACTGAAAGAGTATTTATTGATTCTAAACCAAAACTAATTAAATATTCAAAGTGCTCCCGCTTCTTCTCAGAGTAAAGAATCTTTATTTTCAAGTCATGGTTTTACTTGAAAAACTTTTTGAGCAACATCGAGATGTTATCAGATCTACTTCATTGATTCTTTCCGTGTTTGGTCATATGACATATCGCTGTTCCGGTGGAACGCTGACGTAATTGCAAAATTAATTGAAAATGAAATATTGTCGGCACTGGCAGTGGCGTACCTACCATAGGTGACACCCGGGGCGGTGATTTGTGGTGTCATCCCTCCCCCCCCCCTCCGCCACACCCTACAGATGCAAAAGAAAAAAAATTTTATGTAAAAATGACAGCATGAAATTCATGCAATTTTCAGAAACAACTACGTTTGTTCCACAACAAAATTTTAAGTGGGCTAAATTACAGAAAAGAAACAAAAGTGGGGGGATCTGGGGAGTTCCCCCCGGAAAATTTTCAAATTTGTAGTTTTAAAAATGCATTTTAGCTTCATTTTTTTCAAAAACTTGCAGGTTCACTTAGGGTGTCACCCCCCAGACGGGTGACACCCGGGGCGGACCCTCCCCCTCTCCGTAGTGACGCCACTGGTCCAAACGTGGTCACCACATACGGAGGACACTGACAGATTTGTTTTTCAACGTTTAGCCTCAAGGCAGTAACTCATCTATATTTTATTGTATGAGGTTGTTGCATGTACATTTGGTTGGTACAAATATTATTTGTTATTTAAGCAATCGGAATAGGCTACATGGCTAGTTCAAAAGTTCATTTTTCACGAATCAAAACGGAAAGGAAAGGGGTAGTATAGTGCATTTAATTTTACTCATTTGGTAACACGTTTATTATGTGCTTTACAAACACTTTCTTGCAAACTGCTACAAAATACGTAATTAAAAATATGGAAAATAAAAATCAGAGAAGAGTTAGTATATTCAAGAAATAGATATTTTTTAAGAAATATTTGCCATTGGTTATACCCAGAGATATAGCTTGATTTTTTTTTTCCAAGGCTTGAAAACACTCTTTCGTACTTCTTAAAGGAGTAATATTTATTTTGAAGACTCGAAATAAAAGTACGTGACGCAACAGTGACGTACAAGTGACGTAAAAAGAAAAGGTCGTACGAGTAATAAATTTCATAAAAAAACTTAAACGTTTAAGAATGAAATGGATTATGGAAGGGAAAGAAGATATGCGATCAGTTTTGACTTTTAGCATTTCGATTGTTGGGCTGTTTACATTTAAATAAATAACAAAGCATTCAAACATTATTGAGCAATCACGATTGTTAATTGTTTTCATTTGACCGTCCTTGACATTCCGGTTCCTTTTTCAACCCCACAGTCGTCTGCAGGCGCGGTTTCTCCGGTCCTGAGCAATGTTCCTCGGATTCCGCTTCTCCTGGTCGCTGGCGTTCAAGTACTACACACACGCAAGCTCATACACACTCACAGATATAAACAGTCACACACACACATGCGCGCCTTTACACACATACACGCCAACGTACATTCACACAAGTATACGCACACACACAAGTCTACACATACACATGTAACCGCTCACCAGGAGCGGCAGGCTTGATGGGGACAGGAGCCGTTTCTAGAAACAATAACTCCAGTCAGTAGGGTCCTGTCGCAGCTCGTGATTGCGAAAAACATAATTGAATTCTAAATTTCAGGATTCAAATTAATTTTTATTTTTTAAATTTTAATTGCTTTTTTACTCAATTTTCACGCCGGCAAATTTTTCGTCCATAACAGAGTGGTCGGAATGGGCGGGGCCTCCTTTAATTATCAACATTATGTCATTTATGATTCAATGCTTGTTGTACCTTGGAGTCTTAAGAGTTATAAACATCGCCACAACATCATCCATGAAGCAATATACCTGAATTCTGGGTCATGTTCTCGCAGATTTTTTTCAAACGAAATTGAAACAAATGCTTTAATATCAACAGTGTCGGTACAACTACAGTTTACAACTAAGATATTCCAAGTAAGCAAATTTCCAAACTATTGTGAGTGACTAAGTACATCGAATTTTAGATTCGCTCTACAATACGGACAAGTTTATAGCGTCTTTGAAGGTAATCCTCATATAAATAACAGCCGCGTGCTTCAACAATGAAACTCGCGCCACGGCATGATCATTTGATAATATGTTTTGGTAAAATTTAACATGCAGGAAAAGGCTTTATTGTGACAAGGCTGAACTGGATCCGGTAACTTTACCGTTTTACAAGTGAGACTGTGTCGTTTCAGGGAAATGAAGAAACGAAAAATCGGTAACTATGATCACTATCTACTGAAGCTTAGGGTTAATCCACTGGAGTTAGGGTTAATATTTCAACTATCAAAATATCATCAAACAGGCAATGGCTTCGTTCAAATGTAGAAGAAGAGAAGCGATTTTCGCCCGTCATATCTTGACGGGCGATTCTCTAGTTACGAATAATAAATAACTGAACCGAGCGAAGAAATTCGCCCTCGACAGCAGGAAATCAAAAATCCGGTTTTACAAGTGTAACTTTTCAAATGACAGCTAAAATGTGACTTATTTGTTCATTTCTTGCAGTTAGCGGTGAGAAAATCTTTAAAGCGAGGTCTTATAAAGTTTGATGAAGTATTAAGGAAGTTAAGGCGTTCTACAAAAAACACCTTTGATAAATAATATACAGCGTGTTTCGTTTTAACCTGCAATACCTTTATTTTTGCAACCGTTAGCCCTAGATGTACACTTCCAATTGCAAAAATGTTCAAAATCAGATACAGAGTTAAGACATTGAAAGTTTGAAATAAAAATGTGTCAAAAAATTCAAAAATTAACTTTTTATACGGGCCCTGGGTACCTTGAATAATATTTAGAGAAATAATCTCCATAAAAAACTATTACTGACACAAAAAACTTGACTTTTGTGCGACAAAAACTGAAGGGGATACTCCATTTCAAAGTTTTAAGGGACCAGACAGAAGACGAGGTTAGAACTTATCGCCCTTTCAGAAAAATGGCAGATTGTCAAAGTAGAAAATCAAACTATTCATACTTTTTTCATTGCTATTCAAAAATAAATTGAAATGTTATGCCGTGATACGCAAAAACATACTACAAAACTTCGGACAATTTGAAAAACCACACTCTATGCACACATATAATTTCAAACCCTTGTTAACCGCTATATTTTCCCCCAAAAGGTGTTATTGACGGCTAGTGAAAAGTGGTGTACGTTACAATACGCTGAGTTTCATACCTTGGTGAATATTGGTCGTACTAATGTCAAACATTTTGTGTCAGTAATAGTTCACAATGGAGATTATTTCCCTAAATACAAGTTAGGCGATCTGGGGCTGTATGAAAAGTTAAAATTTGTATTTTTTAACTCATTTTTATTTCCACTTTCAACTTTCAATCTTTACTCTGTATCTGGTTTCGAAAATTTTTGAAATTGGAAGTATACATGTAGGACTAACGGTTGCGAAAATAAAGAGCTTGCAGGTTAAAACGGAACACCCTGTATAATTTTTAAATGCTTCTTTACTCCACATATTAAAAAAAGTTTTGTCATCGCTTACGCTCAGGATCGGAATGTTAAAGAACATTTACCAAAAAAGGATAAGCTGAGTTGGAAATGAATCGAAATGTCACAAATCACGAGGTATTGCTCGCTTTAAGCGGGATTCGCTCGTTAAAAAGCGAGCTATAGACTTAAGATTGTACCAACCAAGTGTTTCTGACTTCGTCTCGCTAAATCCGAGTTTTCGTTAACTCAGGGCTCGTATAACAGAGTTCGACTGTACTGCTATGTATCAAGTTAAAATTCATGCCGTGTGTCCTGGTTTTTGCAACAACAGAACTGTAGGTCAGGAGTTCTACGAGGAAATAAGAACTCATGATGTATATTTGAAACTAAATTATGCTGAAGAAAATAAGTCAAACGATTTTTCTTATCGTACGGGGATTCGAATTTACGATCTGCGCATTATTAGCTTTAAGTTTTAACAAACCAATAGGCCTCCATTATTGGATACGATACAGTAAAGCAATGCGTAAGAAAAATAAATAAATCGTTTTTTTCGACAAAAAAGCCAAGATGTAAGTTGTTCGTTAGTTTTTCGCCGGTAGCAGTGAAAAATTCTTTAAACTTATATCTAACTTATTAAGTTTGTAAAAGTATCATGTCTGCTAAAGTAGGACTCCAAAGAACCAGATTAGTTCTTTGAGTTGAAGTTGATGGTTTTTGAGCTTTTATATTAAAATTTTTAAAGACCGCGAAAAAGATACGAATAAATAAACAATTTTATTTCAGTACGAATTAATACAATTTCTCAGCAAAATACTGTAGCATATCAATTAATAAAAACTTCCAATGAAAATCAAACTACCTCAATGCATCAAATTCCAGGATACTTAAAAAGAAAAAAAAATCATGCATACGATACATGATAAATAATCAAATACGAAAAAAAAATCAGTAAAGTAGATCTGATAACGTCGCATAAGCGACAGTACTTTTACATCTATCCTCAAGGCCTTACTTGTCAAATATATTAAACCTAAAACTATCAAGTTAAACTAATGTCTTCCGATTTCTTAAATCATTTAAGTTTTGGGAAACTAATGTCTTCCATTAATTAGGTTAGTTTCATGAGATGAAATCTCATTTCATTTAATCCATTAAGATAATAGATGACATCTTACACGCAACTTTAATCACCACCACACTTTTCAACGTATGAGATAAGAAAAACTTCATCAGATTTTCATTAAACATTCAGATAGGCTGCGACGCTGACGTACTGAAAAATTCATAAAACTGATAACACATTTTATACTGATCATTACACCTATTCCAGGGTTACTTCGAGTCGTTTCGGTTAGCATTGCGAAACATTTTTAAAAAAATATACGGGGACTCTTCTATAAGTAAAATACGGATTAACTTTAATCGTCAAAATTAACATGTTTTTTAAGACTAACTTCTGTGGGACTAAATGCATTTATCCCAACGTTCTGTCCACTTTTAAAAAACTTGTGAACACTAAGTTTGTTGCTTTCATCTTTCAAATGCTCCCTGCAGATCAGGATTTGTTTAATTACTTTGATTTTTTTTAGATTGATATTGAGATACAAATTTTAAACTAGTATGTTGTGGCCATCACGAAACTTTCTTCTATATTTTTTTTCTGATCCCTCTCCATGCTTGACGAGGAAGCAATATTCCCTACAAAAACAAAATTACACTTGCAAAAACTTAATGACCATCCCAATGTCTGAATTATTGCAAAAGCAAAGCAAAGAGCGAAAATTGAAAGTGATTTTGAAAGCCTTGCTTGAATTAATTACAAATATTTTATTTGTTAACAAACATAAGATGGCAACAGTTAAAAATTTTAAATCATTGAGATAATATTTCCGATCATTTCCATACAATTAAAATCACGCGAAATACGCAGACGACAGTCTGTTATAATTTATCTTTCTTATTGTTGCATTTATAAAGCTATTTTTATTCACACAAAAAAAAAATAAGTCCCCCCATGGAGCAATTGTCGCCAAAATTGAACCAACGCCTGTTTACATATGGATTGATATTTATTCCAAATTTCATCCAGAAGGTAGCATTACTTCTTGAGATACGGCACTCACAATCAAAAAAAAAAAAAAAAAAAGAACGTTCGATTGCGCCACCCCCTTTTCAGCTATTGACACCAAAATAGAGTCTGCACTTATACCCTCTAGGGGCTACTTGTCGATATTTTTTTCTTTGATTCCGTTCATTATTTCTTGAGATACAGCAGCCTCAATTGACGACAAAAAACGTTCTATAGCTCAACCCCTGTTTGAGTTATTGACACCAAAATTGAATCAGCCTGGTCATCACGTCTGTGTGTGACCAGTTCCTGTCAATAGCAACATATGGACCAAATTTTGTTTGATTCCGCCAGTTACTTCCTGAGGAATAGCAAACACGCTTAACTCAAAAAACGTCCCATTGCTCCATCCCCCTTGGAGGATTTCGCGCCAAAAACTAATGGGCACAAGTTCACATAGGGGCCCATATGTGTACCAAATTTCGTTCGATTTCATGCGGTAGTTTTTGCTGTAGAGCGGCCACAAAAAACTGGTCACACACAGACGTGACACACACACACACACATACATACATACACACACACAGACAGACAGACATTTTCCAAAAATAGTCGAAATGGACTCAGCACACCTCAAAACGTTCGAATCCGTCAGAATTCGAAATTCGAAAATTTGCACGAATCCAATACTTTCTTCTATATATTAGATATAGAAGAAAGTAAAAATTAGAGAGAAAAATTTTCAATAACATTTTTTTTTAATCGGTTTTAATCCCAATTTTGTCGACCTTTTCAGGAAAAATACGAAATTTTAACGACGTCTTATTTTTTGAACAAAATATTGCGGTTATTGAAATTTTGCTGCCCAAGTTTTCATTAGATATATAATATGCACCTAGAGACACATAGAATATCAAGTTTAAACTAGTATGTTGTGGCCATCACGAAACTTTCTTCTATATTTTTCTTTTTTTTTTTTCTGATCCCTCCCCATGCTTGACGAGGAAGCAATATTCCCAACAAAAACAAAATGACACATGCAAAAACTTGACGACTATCCCAACGTCTGAATTATTGCAAAAGCAAAGCAAAGAGCGAAAACTGAAAGTTATTTTAAAAGCCTTGCTTGAATGAATTACAAATATTTTATTTGTTAACAAACATAAGATGGCAACAGTTAAAAATTTTAAATCATTGAGATAATATTTCCTACCATTTCCATACAATTAAAATCACGAGAAATACGCAGACGACAATCTATTACGATTTATCTTTCTTATTGTTGCATTAATAAAAATATTTTTATTCGCAAAAAAAAAACAAAAAATCAACACCTCTTGGAGCGATTAGCGTAAAAATTGAACCAAAGTCTGTTTACATATGGATTCACATATATTCCAAATTTCAACCAGAACGTAGCATTACTTCTTGAGATAGGGCACTCACAATGGAAAAAAAGAACGGGCTATTGCGCTACCCCCTTTTTAGCTGTTGACACCAAAATAAAATCAGCTCTTATACCCACTAAGGGCTACTAGCCGATAAATTTTTCTTTCATTCCGTTCATTATTTCTTGAGATACAGCAGTCACAATTGACGACAAAAAACTTTCTATAGCTCAACCCCCGTTTGAGTTATTGACACCAAAATTGAATCAGCACCTGTTCCTATTAATGGCAACATATGGACCAAATTTTATTTGATTCCACCAGTTACTTCCTGAGGAATAGCAAGCCCGCGTAACTCAAAAAACGTCCCAATGCTCCACCCCCCTTGGAGGAATTCGCGCCAAAAACTAATGGGCACAAGTTCACATAGGGGCACATATGTGTACCAAATTTCGTTCGATTTCATGCGGTAGTTTTTGCTGTAGAGCGGCCACAAAAAACTGGTCACACACAGACGTGACACACACACACATACACACATACATACACACACACACACATACATACACACACACAGACAGACAGACATTTTCCAAAAATAGTCGAAATGGACTCAGCACACCTCAAAACGTTCGAATCCGTCAAAATTCGAAATTCGAAAATTTGCACGAATCCAATACTTTTTTCTATATATTAGATATAGAAGAAAGTAAACTAGTATGTTGTGGCCATCACGAAACTTTCTTCTACATTTTTCTTTTTTTTTTTTTTTTTTTTTTTCTGATCCCTCCCCATGCTTGACGAGGAAGCAATATTCCCAACAAAAACAAAATTACACATGCAAAAACTTGACGACCATCCCAATGTCTGAATTATTGCAAAAGCAAAGCAAAGAGCGAAAATTGAAAGTTATTTTAAAAGCCTTGCTTCAATGAATTACAAATATTTTATTTGTTAACAAACATAAGATGGCAACAGTTAAAAATTTTAAATCATTGAGATAATATTTCCTATCATTTCCATACAATTAAAATCACGAGAAATACGCAGACGACAATCTATTACGATTTATCTTTCTTATTGTTGCATTAATAAAAATATTTTTATTCGCAAAAAAAAAAAAAAAAATCAACACCTCTTGGAGCGATCGGCGTCAAAATAGAACCAAAGCCTGTTTACATATGGATTCACATATAGTCCAAATTTCAACCAGAACGTAGCATTACTTCTTGAGATAGGGCACTCAAAATGGAAAAAAAGAACGGGTGATTGCGCTACCCCCCTTTTAGCTGTTGACACAAAAATAAAATCAGTTCTTATACCCACTAAGGGCTACTTGCCGATAAATTTTTCTTTCATTCCGTTCATTATTTCTTGAGATACAGCAGTCACAATTGACGACAAAAAACGTTCTACAGCTCAACCCCCGTTTGAGTTATTGACACCAAAATTGAATCAGCACCTGTTCCTGTTAATACCAACATATGGACCAAATTTTGTTTGATTCCGCCAGTAACTTCCTGAGGAATAGCAAGCACGCGTAACTCGAAAAACGTCCCATTGCTCCACCCCCCTTGGAGGAATTCGCGCCAAAAACTAATGGGCACAAGTTCACATAGGGGCACATATGTGTACTAAATTTCGTTCGATTTCATGCGGTAGTTTTTGTTGTAGAGCGGCCACAAAAAACTGGTCACACACAGACGTGACACACATACATACACACACACACACACACACACACACATACATACACACACACAGACAGACAGACATTTTCCAAAAATGGTCGAAATGGACTCAGCACACCTCAAAACGTTCGAATCCGTCAAAATTCGAAATTCGAAAATTTGCACGAATCCAATACTTTCTTCTATATATTAGATATAGAAGAAAGTAAAAAATTGGTGCTCCTGCAGTGGATTTTTTCTGGTTCAAATATTTGCGATTAAAAAAATACAATATTCTCTGTATTTTAAAATCTCTTTCTCTAATTTTTCAACAAAATTTTCCACATTACTTCCCTTCATAAAGGTCTATAACTCATAAAAAAAATTAACACGGTACATACTTGTAAAATACGGTTTCGATATTACGCGGTACGAAATTTGAATTTAATCCTTTATGGTTTTGATGTAACTCGAACGTTATATTTATAAAAGATGGAATTTTATTTTTGTTTAATACATTCTGTTAGTTTTTTCTAATAACTCTGATACTTTACTTTGTTTTTATGAAACTTGGTTCGATACAACACGGTACACATCCTTTGATTTACATTATTTCTAAGCCTCGTTTAACACGGTTTCGATATAACACGATACATCTTATATATATAATCTGTTTTTTCTCATGCACATACATAATTAGTAGGGTCTGGTGGGGTAAAGTGGTCATAAAATCGGAGGTTTTCAACTTTGGTGGATAATAAATACAACAAATAATTTAAACACCTCAACTTTTTTTGTTGTTATTTTACATTGCATTATTAGAGAACACAGTACACTGAAGTTTAGAAAAAAAAATATTGATTTAATTAGTTTTATAACACTTTCTTTTCCCTTTGTATTTATGACCACTTTACCCCATGGGATGGGGGAAAGTGGTCATAGCATGGGGTAAAGTGGTCATAGTTAAAAATAAATGCAAAACCGTATTAAATAACCCTAATATTTGTATATTTCAGTTATTTTTATGGTAACAAGTATATGCACTAATATATGCGTGTATTCACGAGTATATACGTGTCGTGTAAACATGAGTAATCACGTTCATATATGAGTAGATACCGTGCATATCTGAGTATATACGTGTATAGTAGACGTATATACGCATATATGTACAAGTGTACATGTGGGTATATAACATAACTGTACATAAATGTATATACGGGTATACACGAGTTAATTCGTGGATTCATCCAGTGCGTGTTTGCAAGTGTCTACTCACGTATATACACGTATATATGGAAGCACGAGTATATACCTGAAAAAACGTATATACGTACATTTATGTGTCCGTACATACTCGTCAACCAGTACATATATGTATTCACGAGTATATACGCTTACATACATGTATGCCTACAGAGTGAATCCAAGCTCTTGAGCAAAAACCTAAGGGGTGTGAGAAGTGAGGATAAAAAGCAAAGAATAATAAGGAGTTTATGGTCGTTGACGCGCTACATGCACACAAAGCCAGAAACTGATGGATGCAAAACAGGTCACAAATTTTTTACACAAAGATAATTTTACTCAAAATTTAGTTTTTAAGAATATTTAGAGCACTTTTTAAAAGTTACGGCCCGTAGTAGTTCTAATACACGCATCGCAACAAAGGCGCAGCGACGGATGAAAGTTTTTCAAAAGTCTCGTTATTAAAACAGAGAGTGCTTTGTGATTGCGACGCATGCATTACAGCTGCAGGCCGCAAATTTCTTCAACCGCTTTAAAACCTTCTTACAACCTAAAATGTTGTGCAAAATTGTCTTAGTGTAACAAATTTGTGACCTGTTTCGCATCCATCAGTCTTTGGCTTTGCGTGCATGTAGCGCGTCAGCATTGTGTTTGTGACCATATGTTCCTTGGGATTCTTGCTTCTTATCCTCCCCTCTAACACCTGATAAAAATTTTCCCAAGAGTTTAAACTCTGTTGTAAGTTTAAACAAGAGTTAAACTTACTTGTATGTCATATGCTTGTATGTAAGTATCTACTCGAGTACGTACGTGTATATACGTGTCTACCTGAGTATATAAGTGTTCGTATACATACGAGTAAAAGCAAGTATATACTTGCATAGTCGAATGTAAGTCTGCATAGATAAAAAATACCCATATCGCAGATACCCATATACGTATTTATTGGTGCATTAATGTGAATACGTTTGTATACGTGCCTACACGAGTATATGCGTATGCATACGTATATACTCGTATATTTAACCCCATTTACGGAAAAAACAATACATATTAAGTGAAATTAATATTTAATTTATATCTGCCTTATACATAACTCTTAAGTGACATTAGAAGAACAATATTCGTTAAGCCTAATATTATGACCACTTTACCCCATCTTACTGAAATTGTTCTAAAAAATGATCTAAAATATATTCAGCTAACTGCTAATGAGTAAGCGATCTTAAGACATGTAGGAAGCTTCCTGTGCCGTCAATCTGTTCATAATTCTAACAGACAAAATTTCCCAAAGAAGTAAAAAGAGGTGTTTAGATTTTTAAAATTTTCATATTTACACAAAATATTTTGTTTACCAAATAAAATTTTTCCAGGTTTGGAAATTTTGTATTAAAAATGTAGTTTCTAACTCCCCGAATCTAAAATAAAATTTTCACATTCATTCGAACATTTATTTCCAAGCTATAGTCATTTATTTGACGTATGACCACTTTACCCCATTGACCACTTTCCCCCACCAGACCCTATTAAAAATAAGTAAAAATGTTATTTTTAAAAAAGTCTCGTATAACACGGTTTCGATACTGCACGGAACGAATTAACCATGTTATACGACAGACACACCTGTATATCTTAAAAATGAAAGAAAAAAAAATGATTTTCATACTCCATTGAAGCCTTAATTTTAACTTTGTGGAGCACTACTTTAACTTGTACATAATTTTCCATATTTTATTGGAACTTATACACCGCACATACGGACAAATTATCAGAGAAACGTTACAGAATGTCGGGTAATTCTGGGATTATTTACTGACAATACGAATGCATTCGAACAATTTCGGCTGCTTGTTTTCTCTTGACAACCCCAAAAATTCAATTTACCCTCTTTAGGTGAAATACTTCTCTCTATCATATTACAAATAATGCAATTATTAAAACTAATGCATACGAAATTGACTGCATTGCGACAGACAACGGCATCTAATGAACGACGCACAAAAAGAAGAATGTCGCATTGCATTACAAAAAGCGTCACTAACGTTCGTTAATATGTTTTCAAGATTTACTCTAGAGCCTGAATTAGCATCTCAAGAGCAGAAGGTTTCTATAATTTTGTTAAGTATATTTAGAAAGTTTTTAGAAATAATGACGTTCACTATAATGTGTTTTCACATTAGAACATTCTTTTTTCGTTACTATAGCAGCCTTTAAAGATTTATTTTAGTAGGGGTACCCCCCCCCCCACTAAGGCAATTGCACCCCCTCTAAATATCGCGAAGACTCTCCTCAAAAGCAAGACCCCTCCCCAGAGAGAAATACCCATCAAAACATCCCCCCCCCTAAAAATTTCAATGGCGCTGGTTCGAATTTTTTCTTTTCGGAATCGCGTTACCTCTCAAACGTTGTAGTTTGGTATCCTCAATTAGAGAAAAATAATAAACAAATTCTAAGTTGACATCTTCAGTTCGCGCATGAGGCTGAAAGTTGAAAAAAAAATGTGTTAAAAATTGAAATTTTCAGAAAATACTAAAATTAGTTGGTTTTTTTTTTTTTTTTTTTTGTATTTTTTCATGATGGAACAGCCGTAAATTGTCGGTGTACAGCGTAGTTTGAATCTAAAAAAATATTTTATAGCTTTTGCATAAGATCTTTTGTTCTCGCATACGCCTTAGATTGGGCTAAAAATCTCTTGCCCAATCTGTGTTCTAATGTCACACTTTTTGTGTTGGAATTCTTTTTCAATGGAGATTATTTCCCTAAATATAAGTTGGGGGACCTGGGGCCCGTATAAAAAGTTAAATTTTGTATTTTTTGACTCATTTTTATTTTTGCTTCATACTTTCCACATCTTAACTCTGGGTCTGATTTAAAATATTTTTGCAATTGAAAGTATGCATCTAGGACTAACGACTGCGAAAATAGAGGTCTTGCAGTTTAAAACGGAACATCCTCTATAAATAATTATTAAAATTAGGAAAATAATCCCGAAAAATCCCATTTACAATCTCGAATTTAGTCCCCAAAAACTTCTTACTTAAATGCGGACAACAGTCCTTAAAAATCCGTATCAGAATAAGCACAACAGTCTTCAAAATTCCCATTAAAACATTTTGGGGGATAAAAGTCCCCCAAACTCCTCCATTAGAAAAAGAAAAACACTCCTTATAATTCCTTAAATGATAAGGACATCAGTTTCTAAATACTTTTGCTAGAATAAGAGTTTCAAATAACATCAACAGTTCTTAAAATGTATTTGGGTAAGGAAAATAGTTCCGAACCCCCTTTCAGATTGAGAAAAAAAATTCAAAATAACATCAACATTTTCTCTCTCATCAGAATTGGAGCAAGAGCTTCAAAAAATTACCATTTGAAAAAGTTCTCTAATAGTCTTCATTAAAAAAACGACATCCGGTTCTCAAAATCCGTATGAGCATCAACCATTCTTAAACAACGTTAACAACGGGTCCAGAAGCCTCAATTAGATTAAAGCGTATAGTAGAATTCTCCATTATTGTTACTGAAATCTTTGATTAATCTTCTCCCGGAAGTACAAAAAATAATAATGATAAGTCGCGGGAAAATAGCCAAATGGCAAACCTTTTATGTCTCCCGGTTACGGGAAAAGCCTCAAAGCAAAAGCAAAAACTTTGTTCACACTCGAGAAAAAATGTCAACAGCCCTTTCTTCTCAGTGATTTTAGTCTCGCTAATTAAAACTGATATCCTGCAAACGATAAATATCCAATAAAAATGCTTATAACTTTTCCCCTGATGAATTTAGGTCTTTATCAGTGTCAAATCCAGAAGAAGCGAATCTTCGAAGGGGTTATTTTTCACGTGCTTTCGAATGAGACTAAAATTGCGACGGTTCGATAAGTATTGCGAATCGAAAGAGTCATTTAATGTCATTGTCGAGTCCTAAAAGTAAAGTTCGAGCGGTTCGGTATATTTTTAGCGTTCGAAAATAACCCTATGATCTTTCCCGGGTTCAAAAGTACCTCCCGACCAAATTTGATCGAGATCCGACGCAAAATGCCGATTTCTGAAGGAAACATACAGACACATATATTCTGTTGTATTTTTTATGAATTTCGTTGTTTAAAATTTAATCTGTCGGAATGTTCAGTAAGTTATTACCCTATAGCCAGGGCTAAGGCAGAAATACATGAAATACAACGCCAGCTCAGTCAATTCCAGCCGAGGACTGCAGTTTCGTGCTTATTAGCACTCATTAGCCCGGCATAGGAGTGACTGGAGGTGGAAAACCTCTAAAGGAAGCCTAGAGTGCCAAACAAACTGGTAGCTAATACAAGAATTAGCACTGACCAGACGAGTGACCGAAACAATGAGGGTGGTAACTTACTGAATATACCTGCCTTGCCTTCAATATTCGAGTTGAACCGAACCATTGTTTCAAAAACTCGTCTGGTCAGTACTAATTCTTTGTGTTAGCTACCAGTTTGTTTGGCACTCTAGGCTTCGTTTAGAGGTTTTCCACCTCCAGTCACTCCTATGCCGGGCTAATGAGTGCTAATAAGCACGAAACTGCAGTCCTCGGCTGGAACTGACTGAGCTGGCGGTGTATTTCATGTATCTGAATATGTCACGTGCACGACTGGACATCCAAGTCAATCTCTTGTCATGTGCTATATGAATTTGTTATAATAAGAAAGCAAATTTATTAACTGACGAAAAAGGTTTGTCCAATTCAAAGGGAACATACGGTAACGGCACCAGTAACAGACATGCTTAAGACACCGTTCTCAGATAAACTCAATTTTCTGAGCCTTTTAGTTTATTTAGACTTTAAAACTATTTTTTTTTTCATACAATTACATCTCATCTAACGTTTGACTGCTTCTGGATCCTCCGAGTTAGTTAATTCTATTTTTATTTGCTCCATATCGAAAAAAATTCCGACTCTCAGTAACAGACACCGACAATTCTGATGGATACCCAGTAACAGATAGGATGAGGAAAGGAGGAGTAATGAAGAGAATTCCCCTTTTCTCTTCAAAATGTGCAAATGTTCTTTGTTTCTAAACCTTAATAAATTCAAATGAACGTGAAACACCGGCAGACCTCGTGGTGGCTGTTCATAACCTTCCCACTCTACCTTGCAAATACCAGCTGGCTCATGAAATTCAT
Organism: Uloborus diversus; assembly: GCF_026930045.1. Classification (NCBI taxonomy): domain Eukaryota; kingdom Metazoa; phylum Arthropoda; class Arachnida; order Araneae; family Uloboridae; genus Uloborus; species Uloborus diversus. The sequence goes on from NC_072736.1 coordinate 158,669,349, forward strand.
TCTGATAACACTAGACGGTTGCACTGTATTCATGGGTAGCATCAACATCGGTTTTACCCGCCTAAATATATTATTATTTAAATCCAGACTGTCTGTTACTGGTACTGTTACCCTATTTCATTCACTCTGAAATAATAATTTAATACGTTTTATGTCTAGGGCTATTCGTAACTCCAATAAACTATAGGGGGCTTTTTGTTTTGTCATTTTTTGCATCATATATGTATTCAAAATTTTTGACTAATTCACATTTACTCTTTCTGTTTAACTCACTTTCATTGTTTAACATTACTTTAAAACAATTAAAAATATTATTCAAATACATATTTTTGTTATCCCCCCCCCTTGTTTTTTACTATATTAGACACTGTAGTTTTAGAAATTACATATGTGTCAGCTAATTTAATTTTGCTTTCCCCCTTTTCAATTAATTTTAATATTTCATACTTTTTATCAATCTCAAGTTCAACTAATTTTCTTTTTGAAGCCATTTTATGTAAAACTTATATCACAAAGACCAACAAGCTGGACTCTCCTAGTTCATAAAGGCAGTTGAAAATGAAAATGTTCTATATCTTAATCCCTTGCACAAGAAATAAATAACTTGACTCTTAAGCACAATTCCAGTGTTGCCACAAAATATTGTAACTGGAAGAAAAGACTTTGTACTTTTTTACTGACACCTGTTTTCAGTGAACAGAGTATTAAACGCTATCTCAAATAGAACAACAAATGAAAACACTATGTCATGTTTGAAAACGCTCGACCGGGAAATGCGTAGCAAGATAACTTTTTGTGGAGCTGCAGAGTTTGACTATTTTTGCGGAGCATTTGGCAACCCTGCATCAAAGCATTGAAATTATTCATAGAAATGTAAGAGTGAAGGCTTTCACGGCCGGCGTCAATATTATGAAAGGATTCCGGGCTGTTGTGCCGTGGTCTAAGTGTATATTCTCCAAACGTTTCGGCTGCATCTGCGGCAGCCATCCTCAGTGGTTCCGAGTTCGTAACTTCCAGGGAAGAGACTTCTTGGCAACTGATGCAAGTGTCGAAGTGCTGTCAACATTTATAGGGCATGGGTCCTCTTGGTTCTGGACTGGGATTGGCTGGTGAACGTCTGTCTTCATCGCTTCCTGATTGGAGCTTAGGCTCTCCTTTGGCTGCTGGGGATTCAGCTGAAGGCCCGTCCTTGTTTCTGATTGGCTGGAGGTTCTTGTTGTTTTGATCCTTTTCAGTATGGGATACCAGAGCTTGTTTATCTTTATTCCTTCTTCTTTTTTGTTGAAATTATTTGGATGTTTGAATATCTCGATGGCTTCTCTGTTCAATCTCGCATAATAATGGCAAGTCCTTGAAAGTATTTTTGTCTCTTTGAATTTGATGTCATGGTTCCCCTCACTAAAAGTGTGTTCTGCGACTGCTGACTTCTGAGTGTGGCCTAGTCGGCAATTTCTTTGATGTTCTTTGATTCTAGTGTTGACGCTTCTCTTAGTAGTTCCAATATAGGTAGATCCGCAGGAACAGGGAATCTTGTAAACACCTGCGGCGGACAAGGGATCTCTTGCATCTTTCACAGATCGTAATAAGTCGCTGGTTCGGTGGGTGGGTTCCTGCGGATCTACCTATATTGGAACTACTAAGAGAAGCGTCAACACTAGAATCAAAGAACATCAAAGAAATTGCCGACTAGGCCACACTCAGAAGTCAGCAGTCGCAGAACACACTTTTAGTGAGGGGAACCATGACATCAAATTCAAAGAGACAAAAATACTTTCAAGGACTTGCCATTATTATGCGAGATTGAACAGAGAAGCCATCGAGATATTCAAACATCCAAATAATTTCAACAAAAAAGAAGAAGGAATAAAGATAAACAAGCTCTGGCATCCCATACTGAAAAGGATTAAAACAACAAGAACCTCCAGCCAATCAGAAACAAGGACGGACCTTCAGCTGAATCCCCAGCAGCCAATCCCCGAGCAGGAAAAGGAGAGCCTAAGCTCCAATCAGGAAGCGATGAAGACAGACGTTCACCAGCCAATCCCAGTCCAGAACCAAGAGGACCCATGCCCTATAAATGTTGACAGCACTTCGACACTTGCATCAGTTGCCAAGAAGTCTCTTCCCTGGAAGTTACGAACTCGGAACCACTGAGGATGGCTGCCGCAGATGCAGCCGAAACGTTTGGAGAATATACACTCAGACCACGGCACAACAGCCCGGAATCATTTCATAATATATTCATAGAAAGCTATAAAAATAATAATAAACCAAGTGGTCAACTTACAAAAGGTTTTTTACAATACTCCAAACCAAATTTGGTGTACATTAGTGGTCAAGATAGAGAGGTGGTCAAGATAGAGAGGTGGTCAAGTTACAGAGGTTTTCCTTCATTATATAAGATAGGACTTACTCCGTTCCCGACAAAAGCGGTCAACATAGGCAGGTGGTCAACTTACAAGGGTGGTCAACTTTACAGGTTTTACTGTAGTACTTTTGATTGAAGGGAACAACCCTAGTGAACGCTTTTCTTGTAAAGCATTGCTGCTATATCTCAATAAACAACGCAAAGATCCGAGTAAATATTGTATAGATAAACTCTTCTATGAGGACTGCTTGCCGATTAGGTTTTGGCTTTAATCTCTCCAATGGGTTGGCGCTACCGAATTATTTTTTCACTGAGAGTGAGTAACTGTATATCAAAAAGTAATGTAAAGATTCGAATTAAAAATGATATATAAGTCCGGCTTTGCCCGGTCTACCTTGAAAACAAAAATTGTGTCAAGTGACGTATATACAACAATTCGGCTTAAATTAAAGACAAAAAAAACATCGTGTAAAATTTTCATTCCAAACCATGATTAAAATACTTTTAAGACATTAAAATAAGAAAGATGGGTTTAAAAAGCGTAACCATGGAAACAGAAAATAAAACAAGTTTAAGAAATGAAAATGAGGAAGATGGAAAGAAACAATGGATTCAAAAAGCGTAATCGTGGAAACGCGAAAGTAGAATGGCTAACAACTTGAATGGGGAGGAGATTTTTCGAACTTGATTAAAAAAGCTAGTAACTTTTTTTCCTTTGGAGATATAAGCTTAGCTTTTCGACCATAGGTCGAGATAGATCTCGAGTTAAAAATGTTGCTTTTTCCAATGGTGTCAAAAGGAAAACGGTGAGGAAATTCCTTCACTTTTTATTGACAGATTTAATGAAGAAAGTAGTACCTAAATTTCAGCTAAGCCTAAAAAAATTGGAGCTAAAAACGCGAATAACTCCCGCCATAATTGAGTTGGAGCATTCAAACAAATTGCGTAGAACGCGGAAAATTCTATCCTTTCTAACGATATACAATATTAATATGTGCAAGTAATTTTTCACCCCCATTTATCCGGGAATTCGTGAAAATTGGGACTAAATTGGAATTAAAAAAAAACTACTCGTCGAATTTTTTTCGAACCGGTTTGCAAATCTTCCCGGTGTTAAAATAAAGATATTGTGAAAAATTCAGCGAAATCGGCCGGGTAATTTTCGAGTTTTGCGCGTTCACACAAACAGACGCTTTTTGAAGACTTCATTTTATACTATGTAAAGAGATTTACCCTTGAATTCTTTCTCTTCTACGGGAAGTACTTCTGATAAATTCAACACCAATCGCTTAGTTGACTCAAGAAGTAACAGTCAAAATTGGTACATAGGAATGCATCTACAATAATAATAGGTACACTGATTAATTTTTGCACCGCACTCAATGGGTGGTGCCATAGAACGCTTCTGTCTATATTTGACTGCTGTGCCTCATTAAAGATCCGTCTGTAAATAGTTCAGAATTAAAACTCATAAAATCACATGTACAGGAAATTTGCAATTCAAATTGAAAAGAGCCTTTTCCTATTAAAAAATTGATTTTCACATAAGATGGTTTTACCATTTAATTTTCTTATATTACTTAAATGTAGATAGTAGGGGTGTGGGGGGGGGCAAAGTGAAATGGTGAAGTCGACTGAGTTTTTTCAAAATGAACAAATCAGAAATTTGTCTTGAAAATTACAGTATACATAAAGAAAGAACATTCTATCTTTATCTTTACTAATAATAAAGCTGAAAGTCTGTCTGGATCTCTCTCTGTCTGGATATCTGTCAGGATCTCCTTGACGCGCATAGCGCCTAGACTGTTCGGCCGATTTTTATGAAGTTTAGCAAAAAATTAGTTTGTAGCATGGGGGTGTGCACCTCGAAGCGATTCTTCGAAAATTCGATTTTGTCCTTTTTCTATTCCAATTTTAAGAACATTTTCCCAAGCAAAATTATCATAAGATGGATGAGTAAATTACCAAGTTATCATTACGTGGAACCGTAACATGGGCAAGCCAATTGGCGAGAAATTCACCATACATTATTTGGAAATATACAGACGAACAAAAAGACCTTTAAATTTTCTACTACGGGCAAAGCCGTGGGGGAACCACTAGTTTTGTAATAAAACTTGCGTTGAAACAGTATTTTTTGGCAGTAAATTTGAGTCCTCAAAAAAAAGCGGAAAATTTTCACTTTTTTTTGTCATGGGGCAAAGTGAAAAATGAAATATTTTTCTAATGAAATGCTTTCTATTCGATTACAAAACATATTTTTGATCAAAAGAATCAGTAAATTAAAGGTTGAATGAATAAATGAAAAAATAATGAAGCAATAAACAAATAATTAAATTAATAAATCAATTAATTAATAAAAAGGAATAAATGAGCGAGTAAGAGAATGAATGAATAAGAAAATAAGTGAATGAATGGATAATAAAGTTAATTACTAAATGAAGAAATGTAAATGAATTAATAATTAAATGGAAACGTAAGTGATTTATATTAAATTTTTGAGCGAGTAAATGAAACAAACTATTTCACTTTGCCCGAAAGTACTTGACTAATTGTACAATTTATTTTAAATACAAATAAACTTAATATTAACTAAACTAATATTGCATTGAATATTAGGAAGCCTCAATTAACATTCAAAAAGTTAATAACAAGAACTTTATCATTTTATAGTAACAGAAATAATGTTTGACTTTCAACAAAATATTACAATATGAGTACCCATTTTTTTTAAATTGCCTGCATTACCAATTGCTTTAATCTTCGGCGGTATTTTTTTCCTGACTGGTACAGACTACATATGGTGCTACATAGTCAAAATAATACCAGATAGGTGGAGCTAAAAGCAGAGCAAATATTTCACCATTTCACTTTGCCCCGCTATTTCACTTTGCCCCATGTTTCCCTATATGGAACATACATGTATGTTTGCCTGTTTATGGAATGTTCATGTTGTTGCTTCAAATGTTGTTGATTTTGTCTTTTTTCTCCTGCGAATGATTTTTTTTTTTTTTTTTGAAAAATTTAGTAGGCCTGATACTGATCAAATTATGTAAGAATCATTATAAAAAATGATTTTTCTAGCATACCTTTTGCATGCAGTTGAAAAGAACATTAATTTCTAAGGCTTTTATTTATTTATTTATTTTTATTTATTTATTTATTTTTTTGAAGATTACTTTAAAATGGGATGAGAGGGTTCTTTTTGTTTGTTGTCATTACAAAAACTTTTACTATAAAATAAGAAATAACAACGCCAAAAAGCACAAACTGCAGATTACTGCAGCGACGTGTTTCGGCGTTACAAGGAACGCCTTTTTCAATGCAAAAGAAATGCACTTATGGATGAAAAGACATCAGACATATATATATTCAGTAAGTTACCACCCTATAGCCAGGGCAAAGGCAGAAATACATGAAATACACCGCCAGCTCAGTCAATTCCAGCCGAGGACTGCAGTTTCGTGCTTATTAGCACTCATCAGCTCGGCATAGGACGCCGAATCACGTGTCTGCAGTAATTTGCATTTTGCGCTTTTTGACGTTGTTATTTCTTATTTTACTTTTCATCACAAAGGTATTTATTTAACTTAATTTTACTTAGTTTTATACCTTTTTTATAACTTTAGATACGAATCGAAAGTATTCCTAGCATTTAAAAAAGTTCAGATAAACTGCAAATATTTCAAGAAAAGAACATGAGAGGAGAAAAATTTCCCATTCTTTACCACTTTTTCCAACGAGTTAAAATTCTGCTTTATAAAATTAACAACTGCAGCAAAACAAAAACTACTTGAGAGCTTGAGACGTTATTCCACACAATTGGTGCAACAGGCATCAGAAGAAAGGATACTCAAATCGTTGCTAAAATAGGTTAAAAATGACATTCGCGAATCACATTTTGACAATTTTCGTGAAGAATTCAATGACTGGAACTGCTTGGTACATATTGAAACAAAAAATCCGCAATTCCCATCGTTGATCCAAAAGATATTAGTAAGCAAACTTTAAAAAGAGTGATATCGAGATATCAACTTAAACTTACGTAAAAAAATCTATCTATTTCTGTCTTCGTGAAATGTGCCTCGAACTTACAAGTGATGGTAAATCCATTAAAAAGAAGGATGTGCTGTGTGAAATATTTTCCTTTTTTAAAAGTAATACATCAGTTCAAATATTTAAGTACTGACTTAAATCTATCGCTGGAATTTTCTGCAAGTGACGTGTTGAAGTGATTTATAGCCAGTATCTAATATTCCGTGGTAGAAGATTATCTCGTAAATGGCAAGTCAAAATTGATGGTTCAGCGAAAAATATTTCAACCCTGCACAAACTAAGTTTCTTTCATTTCTGCTCCTTCAAAGTACATATATTAAAGCTGTTTAGAAATTGAAGTAATATTCTCAACATTTTAAAACGTTTCAGTCCGGAAATTGAAAGTTAGTATATATAAACAAATTTAAGAAACTAGGGGGCTCTGCTCCGTGCTCGCTGCCACTCACCAACCCCCGAAGATTGCTTCGTAATCATATTTGATTCACAAAGATTTGAATCGTAAATTAAAAAGAAACAGATTAAAAACGCATTATGAGTTCCCTCCGGAACAAAAAGCACCCCTTCCCCAGGTTTCAAAATAACTTGTACCAACTTGCAGAGCCGTAAGGCTAAGGGTCTCCTAAACATTGCAAAACTGCAGTTTCGTACGTTTGAAAAGTCGCTTTCATATTCCTGGTCTCTACTTATATTTTGTTATTTTGCTCGGGGCTTGAATTGAGTTGAGCCTAAGATTTTCCGTTGAAATCGATAAAATTTGTGAATAAGAAAAAAAAAGCAAACGAATCCAAAAGACTTAACTACGGCAACGCCAAATAAAACACTTAATTTGAATGGAGATGATTTTTTTTCGAACTTTATTAAAACAGCTTCTAACTTTTTTTTCCCTTTGGGGATAAAAACTTAGTTTTTCGACCACAGGTCGAGACTCCAGATCGGAGTAAAAAATGTCACTTTTTCCAATGGTGTCGAAAAGAAAACTGTGGGACAGTTCCTCCACATTTTACTGATAGATTTAAGGAAGAAAATAGTCCCTAAATTTCAGCTAAGCCTAAAAAAATATGAGCTAAAAACGCAAATAATAACTGCTGCCGTAATTAAGTTAAAGCATTGAAACAAATTGCGTAGAACGCAGAAAACTCCACTCTTTCTAACGATATATAATATTAATATGCGCAAGTAATTTTTCATCCCTTTAATAGGTAATTTACGCAAAACTTGAGCTTAAATAAATAATTACAAAAAAACTAATTCGAAATTTAAACTAGTATGTTGTGGCCATTACGAAACTTTCTTCTATATTTTTCCTTTTTCTGATCCCTCCCCATGCTTGACGAGGAAGCAATATTCCTAGTCTGCAATATTAGTCTGAATTATTGCAAAAGCAAAGCAAAGAGCGAAAATTGAAAGTTATTTTAAAAGCCTTGCTTGAATTAATTACAAATATTTTATTTGTTAACAAACATAAGATGGCAACAGTTAAAAATTTTAAATCATTGAGATAATATTTCCGATCATTTCCATACAATTAAAATCACGAGAAATACGCAGACGACAATCTATTACGATTTATCTTTCTTATTGTTGCATTAATAAAGCTATTGTTATTCGCAAAAAAAAAAATCAACACCTCTTGGAGCGATTGGAGTCAAAATTGATTCAAAGCCTGTTTACGTATGGATTCACATATATTCCGAATTTCAACCAGAACGTAGCTTTACTTCTTGAGATAGGGTACTCACAATGGAAAAAGAGAACGTTCGATTGCGCCAACCCCTTTTCAGCTGTTGACACCAAAATAAAATCAGCTCTTATACCCACTAAGGGCTACTTGTCGAAAAAATTTTGTTTGATTCCGTTCGTTATTTCTTGAGATACAGCAGTCACAATTGACGACAAAAAACGTTCTATAACTCAACCCCCGTTTGAGGTATTGACAACAAAATTGAATCAGCACCTGCTCCTGTTAGGGGCAGCATGTGAACCAAACTTTGTTTGATTCCGCCAGTTACTTCCTGAGGAATAGCAAGCACGCGTAACTCAAAAAAGTCCCATTGCTCCACCCCCCTTTTAGGAATTCGCGCCAAAAACCAATGGGCACAAATTCGCATAGGGGCACATATGTGTACCAAATTTCGTTCGATTTCATGCGGTAGTTTTTGCTGTAGAGCGGCCACAAAATACTGGTCACACACACGGACACACACACACACACAGACAGACAGACATTTTCCAAAAATAGCCGAAATGGACTCAGCACACCTCAAAACGTTCGAATCCGTCAAAATTCGAAATTCGAAAATTTGCACGAATCCCATACTTTCTTCTATATATTAGATATAGAAGAAAGTAAAAAGGAAATATTGTATTCGCGAAAAAAATTTCACTCAAAATTCGGCGTTAATTTCCATTTTTCTCACCCCTGAATTAATGTTGAGTTTTTCTTTCAACCCGACCACACACGGAAAAGTGCCTAAGAACGTATAAACACTCGAAATATCCATTTTGACATTCCCCGAGTTAATTACAACGACTTTTCTCGTGACGTCCGTATGTACGTATGTATGTGCGTATGTATGTCGCATAACTCAAAAACGGTATGTCCTAGAAAGTTGAAATTTGGTACGTAGACTCCTAGTGGGGTCTAGTTGTGCACCTCCCCCTTTTGATTGCATTCGGGTGTTTCTAAAGGGGTCTTTTGCCCCTTTTTGTGGGAAAATCATTGCTAATTTCGATGTATACTCAAGTGGTGTTATATTTTGGCGGACACTTGGCCAGTCTTTTGGTCAACAAGTTTTGTCGCTAACTTGGCGACAAATTCGGCGATTTTTTTTTTTAAATTTGGTTTTAATTTGGCCACTGGTGGTGATATTTAGAGAGTAAACTATTGAATCACATTGAAATTGCCAATAATGGGAAAATGACATTAAATTGGAGTAAAAGGAAGTCCTGTGATGCACACATTAGCCCGTTTACTTCCTTTTACAGGAAAGGAAGTATTCTAATGGCAAAAAAAAATTCACTCAAAAATCGGCCTTAATTTCTATTCTGCTCACCCCTGAATGAATGTTTTTTTTTTAATCAACCCCAACCACACGTTAGATATGTGCTTAAGAACGTATAGACCCCCGAAATATCCATTTTGACAATCCCCGAGTTAATTACAACGAGTTTTCTCGTGACTTCCGTATGTGCGTATGTACGTACGTCGCATAACTCAAGAAAGGTATGTCCTAGAAAGTTGAAATTTGGTACGTAGACTCCTAGTGGGCTCTTGTTGTGCACCTCCTCTTTTGGTTGCATTCGGGTGTTTTTAAAGAGGTCTTTTGCTCCTTTTTGCATCAAATTAACAATGATTTCCCCCAAAACTCAAGTGGTGATATATAATTTGGCAGACATTTGGCGATATATCGCCAGTTTTAAGGTCGCCAAGTTTTGTCGCCAACTTGGCGACAAATTTGACGATTTTTTTTTAAATTTCGTTTCAATTTGGTCACTGTTGGTGATTTTTAGAGAGTAAACTATTGAATCACAATAAAATTGCCAGTAATGGGGTAATGACATTAAATTGGAGTAAAAGGAAGTCATGTGATGCACACATCAGCTCGTTTTTCTTTACTTTTACGGGAAAGTAGGACAAGAATAAACTAGTATGTTGTGGCCATCACGAAACTTTCTTCTATATTTTTCTTTTTTTTTCTGATCCCTCCCCATGCTTGACGAGGAAGCAATATTCCCAACAAAAACGAAATTACACATGTAAAAGATAGACGACCATCCCAATGTCTGAATTATTGCAAAAGCAAAGCAAAGAGCGAAAATTGAAAGTTATTTTAAAAGCCTTGCTTGAATTAATTCCAAATATTTTAATTGTTAACAAACATAAGATGGCAACAGTTAAAAATTTTAAATCATTGAGATAATATTTCTAATCATTTCCATACAATTAAAATCACGAGAAATACGCAGACGACAATCTATTACGATTTATCTTTCTTATTGTTGCATTAATAAAGCTATTTTTATTCGCAAAAAAAAAAAGCAACACCTCTTGGAGCGATTGGTGTCAAAGTTGAACCAAAGCCTGTTTACGTATGGATTCACATATATTCCAAATTTCAACCAGAACGTAGCATTACTTCTTGAGATAGGGCACTCACAATGGAAAAAAAGAACGGGCGATTGCGCTACCCCCTTTTTAGCTGCTGACACCAAAATAAAATCAGCTCTTATACCCACTAAGGGGTACTTGCCGATAAATTTTTCTTTCATTCCGTTCATTATTTCTTGAGATACAGCAGTCACAATTGACGACAAAAAACGTTCTATAGCTCAACCCCCGTTTGAGTTATTGACACCAAAATTGAATCAGCACCTGTTCCTGTTACTGGCAACATATGGACTAAATTTTGTTTGATTCCGCCAGTTACTTTCTGAGGAATGGCAATCACGCGTAACTCAAAAAATGTCCCATTGCTCCACCCCCCTTGGAGGAATTCGCGCCAAAAACCAATGGGCACAAGTTCACATAGGGGCACATATGTGTACCAAATTTCGTTCGATTTCCTGCGGTAGTTTTTGCTGTAGAGCGGCCACAAAAAACTGGTCACACACAGACGTGACACACACACAGACAGACATTTTCCAAAAATATTCGAAATGGACTCAGCACACCTAAAAACGTTCGAATCCGTCAAAATTCGAAATTCGAAAATTTGCACGAATCCAATACTTTTTTCTATATATTAGATATAGAAGAAAGTAAAAAGAATCATCAAAATCGGTTTACTAGGTGAGACGCTGTGAGTGGGGGGGGGGGGACATACATACGGAATGAACTGATAATCGCCTCCTTTTTGAAGTCGGTCAAAAAAGAAAGGACGATTCGTCAGCATAATTACATCAAACTGTTTAGAAAATTGCTATTGTTAAGGGTTTAAAAAATGTTAGCATTTATAGATGTTAGCTTATATATGTTTTATTCTATAAGAGTCGGGGGAGGGATGCTGTGAAAATCATGCATCATGTATTTCATGGTCATGTATTTGTAAAGTTTCATGTCCTTTTGCAACACGGTAAGAATTTGGGAGTATGCAAGCAACCGGAAATATTTTCTTTTCTAAATTCAATAGATTAAAAAAAAAAAAACTTTACCGATGTTTGTCCTTCGTTAAAATAAATTTATATCCCTGAGCTAACAAATATCTGACATTTATATTTCAGCTGTGTAGAAATTGAGCCGTCAATAATTTTGTGAAGCAGTCGTAGATCCAAATTTAAAACCAATATTAGATTATTTGAAAACCAATAATCGATGAGTCTCTTTTTCTGCGATAGTAGCAGGCATTCGACAAATGTGAAGAGAAAGCTATCTCAGATCGAATAATCAATCTGCAATGGAAATGAAGTACTGTGTTTCCACATTTTTGATGTCTTGGATGCAAAATGTACGTACGTAATTTGGTGTTGCTCTTCAGAATTTCTTCGTAAGTTTTTCCATAATTCTTCTAAATCATCAAAAAAAAAAAAATAATAATAATAATAATAATTAATAAATAAATAAATAAGTAGTAATGGGACTGCCAACAAAAGTGAAAACTTCTGGCAAATACAAAAAAAAGAAAGAAAAAGAAAAATTAATTTGAATTTTGACATCTTGAATTCAAATTATGTTTTTCGCAATCACGAATGTGTGTATGTAGGCGTGTGTGTTTGTGTGTGGGGGGTATGTGTGTTTATGTGTAGGGGGTATGTGTATGTGTGTGTAGGCATATGTGTTTGTGTCTGTGTGCAGGCATGAATGTGTGGGTAGTTGTGTGTATGTGTTTGTGTATGTAAGTGTATGTGTGTGTTTGTGTGTGTGTTTGTGTGCGTGCGTGTGTGTAGTTGTGTATGTATGCGCGTGTGTGTAGGACATGGATGGAACCTGGAGACTGCTTTCGCTATAGGAGCAGCATCGTGAGGACCCGGTCGACGGTGATGCTGCAGAGGGTGGCGGTGGGAAAATAAAATCAAAGGACATTAAAACAGTCAAGTGAGAACAATAAGCAATCGTGATTGCTCAAAAAAAATTACAAAAGTAATTTGGTATGTTTGTACGTGCGCGCGCGTGTGTGTGTGGTGTGCGTTAAATTTTCGTTTAAAATTAATTGTAGTTTCAAAAATTAACGTTTTATAGATTCAAAATATCAGCTATCATGAAGTAATGCAAAAACGTCTTTAGAATAAATAAATAAATTTTCGTGCAGAAATTCTCGTATTGAGCTTGAAGACTTATCCGGTGAAATATAAACCGCAACCATAACAACTAGCTGTAAATTTTCAGAGTGGCAACGGCAAACAATATCTCACCCCGATATCAGAAACATTGTTTTTTCTCATCTCAAAAAATACCCACCGCCTAAAGAAGTTTTTACTTCAGAAATATTATGTGACGGTGCAGTTTATTTGATTCTTGAGACTGACACGCTGCCAATCGTGCCACTGAGCCTCGTAACCTTAATAACGAAAAAATCGCAGGTAAAGGAGCAGACAGAAGCAAATACAAATGTATCCGCATGTTTTCTAAATTTGGTTTTTTGAATATTCTTAACACCTGTTTCGAGGCTTCTTGAAGGACTAGAGCATCATTGTGAAAAGCTGATTTCATAGCAGTTTTCAGTTTCGGGATTAGAAAATAGACACATGGTGATAGATCAGGTGAATACGGAGGGTGATCGAGGACACAAAGCTATCCAAAGAGTAAAATATTCAATAACTTGATATAGAATTATTTCAGAATATCTCATTTCTTTCATAAATATAGAGTTATTATCAAAAGTGAGCAAACTCGTACTATGTTTGTTACAATGAATTTTATACTGCCATACCTGAAACGGAAAACTTTTTTCTATTCTCAAACAACACTTCCTTAAAGAACACGGAGCAAATTCCTCGGGATTTAACTGTACCGAGAAAAATTACACCGAAAATCAGAAATTCAAAAAAAAAAAAAAAATCTTACCTCCTAATAAATTTCCTAAAAAAAAAAAAAAAACTTCAAGCTTTTGCAGATTAATGACTTTCGGTTAATGTTTTAAAAAGATGCAGTTCAATGAACGTGGAGAAAATTAATGAACGAAAAGAAATTTACAAGAATATTTGTAAACTTCATGTTTCGGTGCCTGCGAAGAATGCTGACAGCTAATTTTGCATTAAAAGTGTCTTGGTGCGTTGCATAATTAATTAAATTAGCAGTTAAGCGAAGTTTATCATTTTTAATAAAGAATGTGAGAAGTTTAGAAACTTTTTAAAATCAATAATAATTCTTTAAAAGTTGTTTATGTTTCAGGTGCTTTTAATTATATTCTATGGCAGAAACTTTTAAACTGTACTTCGAATCTAGTCTTACGGCTATTTTACAGAACCAATAGGCGAACGTTTTTTACTTCCTTTTACGAAGTAAAGGAAGTATTGTATACGCAAAAAAATTTTCACCCAAAAATCGGCCTTAATTTCCATTTTGCTCGCCCCCGAATGAATGTTGAATTTTTTTTTTCAATCCGACCACACGTGGATAAGTGCCTAAGAACATATAAACACTCGAAATATCCATTTTGACGATCCTCGAATTAATTACGAGTTTTTTTCTGACGTCCGTATGTACGTATGTATGTGCGTATGCATCTCGCATAACTCCTGGTATGTCTAGAAAATTTAAATTTCGTACGTAGACTCCTGGTGGTGTCTAGTTGTGCACCTCCGTTTTAGGTTGCATTCGGATGTTCCAAAGGGGGTCTTTTACACTTTTTTTGGGGGAAATCATTGTTAATTTCAATGCAAACTCAAGTGGTGTTATAATTTGGCAATCACTTGGTGATATATCACCAAGCTTTTGGTCGCCAAGTTTTGTCGCCAACTGGGCGACAAATTTGGCGTTTTTTAAAATTTATAATATGGTTCCATTTTGGCCACTATTGGCGATAGTTAGTTAGTTAACGATTGAACCACATTAAAATGTCCAATATTGGCAAAATTAATCTATATAAAACGTTTTTTTTTCCTTCAGTTCGCTACAAACTTGGGGTAAAAATATTTAAAGTTTCTTTTTTTACTCCAAGGCGCTATTATCATTAAATTGGCGTAAAAGGAAGACATGTGATGCACACACATCAGCTCATTTAATATAAAGAGATTACGCTCTTTTTTTTCGTGTTAATATTTATCACGAGTTTAAGTTACAAATGAGTAGTCACAGCCAGATGAAATTTCAGAAGATTGTTAAGAGAAGTTCATTTTAACCGAATTCTTCATTTGGAACTGTTTATTTAATACGTAGTAGCAAATGTTGACAGGTTTTTGACACACAGTTTTTAACATTTGAAGTCATGATTTAAACTGTCACGTGAAAAAAAACCCTAGTCAAAAATGTCAGATACTGTCAAAAGCCAATTTTTTTTATAAATGTCAGTAAGTACAAAACATTATTTGTCATTACTACTAGTATTATCAATTTCTAAGTGTGCTGGAAAGAAAATTTTGCATTAAGTAATCTGCTGGGTGGATTTACATTCATCTTCTTTACTCTTTACTAATAATAAAGCTGAAAGTCTCTCTGTCCGGAGGATGTCGGAAACTCTGTGACGCACAGAGCGCCTAGACCGTTCTGCCGATTTTGATGAAATTTGGCACAAAGTTGGCTTGTAGCTTGGGGGGTGTGCACCTCGAAACGATTTTTCGAAAATTCGATGGGGTTCTTTTTCTATTCCAATTTTTAAGAACAAAATTATCATAAGATGGACGAGTAAATTACGAAATTATCATAACGTGGAAAAGTAACATGGGTACAAGCCAACTGGCGAGAAAATTCACCATGCATTATTTGTAAATACACAGGCGAACCAAAAGACCTTTTATTTTTTCTATTATGGGCAAAGCCGTGCGGGAACTACTAGTTACACATAAATAGCTACTTCTGTATGTAAGGATGTCCGGGGTAAACTTAAAAACTACTGGACAGATTTTAACCATTTTCTCACCGCAGATAGCTACATTATCAGGAAGCAACATAGGCTATAATTTGTTTCTAAAAAACTTAGTTTCAAAAAGTTAGGATGGAAAACAGTAAATTTTATGTAATCTCCCCATTAAATGATTAAATACAAAGCCCATTGTTACAAAAATTCGTTGCCTTACAACAGCAATATTAATAGTAATTTTATTGAAAAATTTAAATGAACGCTTTTCCGGAGCAAACATGAATTTAAAGTCATTTAAACATTTGGAAACTCTACTTTTTGCACACTTAGGGAAACATAGTAGAGAGCTTTTGTTTTCTTTTTGTGTGTGTGTACTACTTAATTAAATAAATCGCACGGTTTTTTTAGTGATCTTTGTTTTCGTTAGTTCATATTTTGGAAATTCTTCAAATTTTTATGTGCTTAAATGTCGTGCTTTCGTTTCTAATTGAATACTATTTCGCTCTTTATACTTATTGCTATTTTACTTTTATGGGTAAGTAAGAAGCTCGATTTCAAAGCGGTGTGTTTTGAGTTCTTTCAGTTAAAACAGAAAACGAATGAAAGTAGCGATTGTTTCTCACAATTATTACTGACCCAGGCAACGCTGGGTATTTTTGCTAGTTTGAAATAAAGCAGTATGTTCAACCTCATATCCTCTTTACGCTGCAATGCGAATGTGTTCTTGAGGGTAGTATACATTCGAAATAAAAAGTAGATACAATAACATATTCATTTAGCATACATTAATGGGTGATTAAGAGGTTTAGAGCAAACGAAACTGCAATGCTGAAAAGAAAATAACGAAAAACCTGAGAAAGTCCTCCCCTTCCCCGCATAAAACTTAGTTAAATTTTTGATTAATCAAGTTTAACCATAAAATTGGGAATACATTACGTTGGGATTTCAGTTTTGTAGAACGTCAAAATATTCAGTTCCTGAATGATTATTTCCTCTCTTACTTGCTTCCAAGGTTTAACTTATTATCAAGATGCAAATTGTATACAATGTAGATTTAATCTTTATGTTTTTAATTTGTGTCAAAACTAATGAACTAATGCATACTAACGATGCAAAAATGCATGCTAAGTAACTTGAATATGTGAATATAAAGGGAAACAATCCTCAAAATGTTTGTGGATATAAATTTAACAATAACTCTTGGGATTTGAATCCTATTATGTTACCTTAATTTTTGTTATAACTGAAGACATGCTAACTACACACACTATGATTAAAGTTTATCATAATGTATGACAAAGTCGCTATAGTTTATGCTTCATGCGTTTATTCAGCAAGCTCACATTCACCCCTAAGGATTATTGACAATGGAGGCGGGGGGAAGGTCGACAGGTTTTTAAAAGTTTAAACCAGTTTAAACCAAAGAGTGGTTTTAAACCCTTGTAGCGTTTAAAACCACTCTTCGACCGCAAAAACCAAATCCTGGTAGCAGCAAATAAAATTAGTGGAACTCTCGAGTGTGATATAAGGCCATTACGATCTACCACATGTGTTTTGAAACGTTAGTTGTTAGTTGATTGGGCGGGTCAGGTTGATAGATGCGTAAACCAAAAATATGTCAAATTGAGTTAATCGTGCATTTGGATTTATCTTTATGTCTCATGTTAACTGTTACAATTCCGCAAAAAAATAATAAAATATATTGCCCACTAGTATTTACCAGGTGGAATTTCCACTGAATTATTCTCAAAGCTGAGGAAACGCATTCAATCTGTCTCCAATCTGCGTATCTCAAGAGATTATCAGCACCAACGAAACTGGTGCCGTTATCTTATATAATTAAAAACTGAGCGTATGTACCTATGTATCTATGTATGTATGTATTTCCGAGTTACTTCTCCCGAACGCCAGTGAGCTGACCATCGAACCAGGTATCGATGGATTCGTAATCTTCCCGTCTTCCTGTTTGGCTATTTAACATAATCCTCCGATAATAATTAGCGGAGATATCAATTAAAAATTATATTTATTAGGATACTTAGATTTCGATATAAAATCCCTATTTTTCGAAGGCTTTCCTCCATTTAAATTATTATTCAGTGTTTCATCTCAACTTTCCGTAACAAATACTTTCATTAAAATTTGTAACGTGAAGAAAATCATTGAGAAGAAATATCTGTTCCCATTTTTTTTCTCGAATATGAACAAATAAAATTCTAATTTTTATTTTAAAGGCTTTTTCTGTAATCGGGGGACTTAAAATAATTACTTTTTGGTTATTTTTCCGCAGTCTGCCGCAAAATTTTACTGTTTTTCTTTCTTCTCTCTTTGTTCAAGCCTGATTGTTGAACACGCGTCACATGACATAACATTTATTTTCGAGGGGGGACCGTTCAAAGCCGGGCGACGTAGCTAGTCAGTATACATAACTTTCGATCGTCTCCTTCTAGCAATGTTTAGTCGGAGACAAGGGCGCCCATATAGAGGGGCAAGGGGGGCTCGAGCCCCCCTTTGAAATAAGAACTTCCTTGCTTTTGGTACTTTTTTCTTTACAAAAATGTAAAAACATTTATTCTCCAGCCATTAATGAATAAGTTATTAAAAATGAAATATTTTAATGACTCTAATCCGTCCTGAAATCGGTTTCTAGGGAGAAAACACCCTCCTAACCCATGGAGAAAATATCTGAGCCCCCCCCCCCCTTACAATTTTGCATATGGGCGCCCTTGGTCTGAGATCGATACGGTATAAGCCTATCGACCAGGTGCGCCGACTTGCAAAAACTATTGAGGGGGCCGGAATTCATCCGAGGGGGGGGGGTCTAGAGAGCCCCGGAAAAATTTCTTGCTTTTGCACTTTGAAATTGTCATTTTACATATTTTCTGATGTGTGTAAATTGCATGAATCAGCAGTACGTGACACGGCGTTCACGATATAGGAATCTAAAAATTCGTTCGCAAATTTTTCTGGTTCAAACCATGTCCCTTGTCTCAAGGGATAGTTTTACAATTCTATTTCGTGGAGAACCGTGCAGTGGATAGATATTGCTTGTAGCTGTTAGTCTAAAACCAACTTTTAAAGTCCAGCAAACTTCCCCCTCATATTTAACGCAACATAATCTAAGCAGTCCTCTTAGATCCAGAAAAGGCAAGTCTAGGTGTACAAGAACATCTTTTAGCAGTGGCGACTCGTGCCTTGAAAAAGTGAGGGGGCCATGAAAGTGAGCCCACGAAAACCGAGGGAGTGCGCACCCCCCCCCCCCCCCTTGTTTTTTAAAATTTTTAAAATATTTTTAATACTTAAACTTTCTTAAAACAATTACTTGTGTTAAATAAATAAAATTAAACTCATTTTAAACGCAGAACACGCTACAAAGTTCCCAAACTACCAAGTAAAACACGAAAGGTATTAATATCATGTTTATGCCCATGGTTGCTGGCAGGGTGTTGCACTTTCACCCCCTGACGTTTAAAATAAAATTTAATTAATTAGATAGGGAAAAGCTACAAAATACATCGCGAAAATTATTAATCTCACGTTTATGTCCTGTACGCTTTCAGGTGCTGCAATACGCTTCACTTGAAGCAACAGTAAGGGGCTGCAAGGGAGGCACTTTCACCCCCTGGCTTTTCAAAATAAATAAATAAATTTTAAAGTAATGTTAATTTATTATTTTTAATAGTAATATTTTTAATATTTTAATAACTAATTATTTTGAATGAGTAAAATTAATTTTATTTTAAGCAAGGCTAAATTACAGAAGTGAAAAAATATTATGATCAGAGAAATATGTAAAAAGTATAAATTAATTCACTTTATCAAAATGAAAATACATCTCAGTATTCGCTTTAAAATAAATAAACTAAATTTTAAAAAACTAAAAATAAATAAATAAAAAAAAGAGTTTAAAAAAAATTCAGCGATTTACATGCGTGTGTACCTTTCTGCATATGCATTCTGTCGGCGCTCATGGGCCAGATTCAGAATTTTTAAGCAAACAATGAAAAAAAAACATCTCTTTTTATTTTCTTCAAATTATTAATAACTTGTCACATTTTCTTAAAAACTATATGAACAATAATTTAAAACAAATACTAACTCTTGTGTAACAATAGGAAGACATTTTTTTAATAAAAAATATAATCTTGTACTAATAACACACAATTACATACATCACAACACACAACAGTGGTGCAACTAGAAAATTATTTTTAAGGGGGGGGGGGGGAGCACAATATAGGAAAAAATTCTCATTAATTTGATTGATCTGATTTGCTCATCAAATCTCCCAATTTTGAAACTTGTAGTTTTAAAAACGCAATTTTAGACGGTCGTTAGAGTTGTTAAGGAAAAGAACGGTACAGAGGACTCTGCGGAAATTTGTTGAAATTGAAACCTTAAAACACCGTCATAGTCTATATTTATTGACGTTAGGAACTTTCCCCGATCGTTTCTTTTTTTGAATAATAAATAGAAATCAATTCCTCCCCCCCCCTTCCAATTTTTCGAAATTGCAGTTCCAAAAAACGCAATTGTTGACAAACTTTAGAGATTTTTACAGGAAGAGGTTCTGAAGCTCTCCCGTGAAATCTTTTTCAAAATTGAAGTCCTAAAATCAACCCGAAGTAAAAAAAAAAAAAAATATTCGTATAATCCGCGGATAAACGTGAAGAAGTAATAACTTTTCATGTACATTCAAAACTAAACTAAAAACTTTATCTAAAAAATAATGATTTCAACTCTAAATTGTCATAGTGGTACGCTAATTACTTCAAAGAGTCAAGAAAAGAGTAAACGGTCTAATATTGCGCAAATGAAGGCTTCTTCCTTTACTGTATGTTGTTTATTTTACATAGCCTGAATAGCGAAAGAACATTTAAGCTATGTAACAACATACAGGTAGGGTAACTCTCTGCGAATCCTGCCGTAAATATTGAGGTTCAATGCATTGGTGTTGAGGGAAGAAAGAAAAAAAAACACACAGATAATCCGTGGCAGCGAATAATCCGCACCTCATTAATTTGTTTATTTCAAGCATGTAGTACGCACAAAAAAAAAAAGAAAAAAAAGGAAAATAAATAAAAAATAAATTAATTATGATCTGAAAAAAGTGAGGAGACCCGGGCCCCCTCTGACCCCTCCCACGAGCCGCCACTGTCTTTTAGTAAATTCAATTAAGGTCTTTTTTTGCCTTGATATATACGTAGAATTCTTGTTGACACTCAAGCAAAAAGAAACTCTTCTTCAAGTAAAACAGGCCACTTCCTCTAAAAAAAGACATACCCACACACAAATTATTGGGGGGGGGGGGGATTGGAGGCGAGCCCCCTCAAGCCCAATCAGGGCCCGATCAAGCCAAACTGGTGCCCAGGTCCTGAGTAGAATTTGGTGCCCCCCCCCCCCAATAAGAAAATCCGCACAATTTTTTAGTTAATGTTTCATACTAGAAACTTCATTTTAAAGGAACATTACTACATTTAAACAAGAAGTTCTGTCTAGAACTAAACGAGCCTACTTTCCTGTATACCAATATCGACTTTCTAGTCTCTGATCAGTATTCTCAAAATTAGCTAAAATCGTAAATTATTTCAAGCATATTTTTTTAATATTTTCAGCTGATTTCGAGAAATACAGTACGCCTCGCTCATCTAAAGATTAGATACGTAAAAAATAAATAAAAGAACAAATAAAATAGCAGCACCTTTTAAACAAAGCAGCTAAATACATTTTTTCCATCAAAAAAAAAAAAAAAAATCTTCAACCGCTTTCAAAAAGGAAATATAAGAATTCAAATAAAAAGCTCATTAAAATAATCATATAAAAAAATCGTTTGTTTTTCCCCTGTTCCCGAAAAAATTTTGAAAAATGAATTAATGTACTTTCAAAAATAAATAAAAACAATAAAATGTCAATTTAAAGAAATAATTTTCTTTGTCGAAAAAAAAATCGTCTGCGCATATCTTTATGTAGAAACATAAAGGACTCCGAATTTCTCCGCCAAAAACTGAGTACATAAATTAAAACTTTAGCTTGAAGATAAAATCAAAACATATTTAAAACAATTATTTCACAGTAAAAACCATGGCTGTGGATTCATAGACGGAGTCCATCTGATTCAGGGACGTAGCCAAGGGGGGGGGTCCAGGGGGTCCGGACCCCCCCTTCCTGATAGGTCACTGTCCCCCTGCACTTACATAAACAGAATTTTCCAAAAAATTTTTTTATAAAAAATTCTTTTGTCCTAAATATTTTCATTAAGCGACAACTTTCTCACGTTCAGTTTTGTTCAAAACAACAGACCCTCTGGGAGTGGGGGGGGGGGGAGAGGAGCGACAGAAGTCTTCAACCCGTGGTACGCGTCGCAGACCTGCCCAAAGGAGACATTTAGTCCCCTGCCTCGCAAGAAAATCGCCAGCAGCTATCCGAAAAAGGAGACATTATAGTAGTGCCCGTCCCCGCAAGGAAATCGCCGGCAGCTCGTAAGCAAACATTTATTGTTAACGAAAGCTTGATGAGAGTCATCAATGATGAAAATGTCGGAGACAGGAAATTTGTAGGAATGTTTTTGCGGGAAGGTCATACAAAGAGGAAAGCAACAGTAGGGTCAGCCGCCCTTGTAATATAGCACCGTCTTTTTAGAAGGTGCCTAAGGCTCCTAGAGTCGTGGATAGTGCAAAACTCTGTTAGGTCGCACATTCACTTTCTCTATCACTGCCATTGGTATGGGTCGGTTGCACGGAAAATTAAAGGGAAAAATCAGGAGCACAATCATAAACACATAAGAAAAAATTAGCCAACCCCCACTGGGTAAGTTGTATTGCAGTTTTTTTTTTAAATGTGTTTTTTTTTTAACAATAGGAGCAATTTTATGCATTCTCTCATTTATGCGTTTCTCATTTATTTAAAAATTTATTCAGACAGAAATAGCATCGAATATCATTTCATTTTTTAACCAATCAATTCAATTTATTTCATTTATAATTTTCATTCGTAACAATGATGAATTATTTATATCATTGTGTCCCGGAAGCTCACAACTTTTAGCATTCATCTAATACTCTAAACCTAGTTATTTTACTAACAATACGGAAATAGAAAAATTTTAAATTTCTACCCTTTTTCTTTGGAGGTAATATTTGCCCTATTTGTGATAATATGGCAGCACTAAAATAATATCCCAAATTAGATATACTGTAAAAAGCTAATCATCCTTCGGTGACAAATATAAAAGGTTTATAGGTAGTTTGAAGCCTCAATTAGCAAACATTTTGCTCTAAGTCATCAGATGTTGTAATCTAAAGGTTTAAAAGAAGATACATCTCTTGTAAAAACTCTAAGAAAAGTTGTAAATGCCTTTCTACAACATGGTTGTAGATTGTCTTTCTACAACCATGAAACTAATGTCTGGAAATTTGTTCTGAATATTAGTTCATTTTCATCACAAGGTAACAGATTTTTTTTTCTTTCACTCTTTCTGAGCAAAAATGTACCGAAAAGAACTAGAATTTTTGCGAATGTTTTATCTCTTGTGTTTTTATATATGATTTATAAAAAAGGAAAAAAAGATTATGTATCTGGAGGTAGTAAAAAAAAGATGCATAAATAAAGGTTAATACTAATATAACAAAATTGATTTCAGTGATATCAAAGTTTAAAAAAACAAAGAAATTGAATTAAAAAAAAGTCTGGATGTGTTTGATTTTTTTAGTTTTAAGTTTGGAATGATTAACACATGTGTAAAGATGTATAAGTTTAAAGATACATATATAATTCACAATGAAATTATTTTAAATTATTATTTTAAAATACTAACTGAATTGTGTTCACGAGGTCAAAAGGAAAAGTTATTAATTAGTTTAACTGAAAATATGTATTTTCTTCTATCTTCTAGTTCCATTTTTCGAATAAAAGCTATGTAATATGCATATGCTTCATTTAGCAAATTTTTTGATAGCTATTTACTGACTTCTTTGTATTTAAGAATTATTTAATAAGTATCTGTACATTCATGGTTAAAAAGCACAGTAGACTCCGAATGCAAGAATAATAGTTGTTGTTCTTATCCTCATATATGTAATAGCCGATAATCGAGTAATGCTCTTGACCTCATCAACAATGAAACTCGCTACACGCCATGATAATTAGATAACATGTTTTGGTAATGTTTAAAATGCAGGGAAAGGCTTTATTGTAACAAGGCTGAACTGGATCCAGTAACTAAACTGTTTTACTGGTGAGACTGTCATTTCAGGGCACTAAAGAAGCAAAAAAGTGGTCAACAATGAACGTTATCTACTGAAGCTTAGGGCTAATCCACTGGAGTTAGGGTTTAAAATATCAACTATCAAAATGTCACCAAACAGGCAATTTCTTCGTTCAACTGTGGAATCAATCTTGACGGGCGATTTTCTAGTTGTTATATAATTTCAAAATATCAATTTAAATCATATCTGGATTTTTTAATTTACAACTTTTCTTAGAGTTTTTACAAGAGATTTGTCTTCTTTTAAACATTTAGATTATAACATTTGAAGACTTAGAGCAAAATGTTTGCTAATTGAGTCTTCAAACTACCTATAAACCTTTTATATTTGTCACCGAAATATGATTAGCTTTTTACACTATATCTAATTTTGGTGCTGCCGTATTATCACAAATAGGGCAAAGATTATCTCCTAAAGGATCGAACTCGGATGACTACCGCCAAATGTAGAAATTTAAAATTTTTATATTTCCATATTGTTAGTAAAATAACTAGGTTTAGAGTGTCAAATTTTGTTGTGATGATTCGGTACTGTTACTATCGGTCATTTTCCTACAGTTGTTGTTTAAATTGAAATTTTAAATTTAGAATGGAACATTTTGCACAGAAGTTGTTTTGAATCAACTTAATAAACTAAATCAAATCCATAGTTCCGTTCATTTGTTTTCCTGAAGAGGGGTCAAGACTATACATAAAAATACTATGTATATACAATGTGTTCGTAAGTGTATTTATTCATTTTCCTAAGTTCTAAAAGTAATACTTCCTTTTATCACCCTTAAATGACTCTGCATGCGAAACTCCTAAAATAGAAAATGTCCAAGAAAAATGTTTATTATCTTTGACGGCCTAAAAAATAGTATTTATAAACAAATTATCATTCAAATTTTCTTCAAAAGTTTGACAAAGAAATTTTATTGTTTAACTTAATTCATCGTAAATACCATAACTGATCCTTAGATATCTATTTTAGCAATACATCACAAGAAAATACTTATTAACGAGCAACGATACTTTCTATGTATTTTATGTGTTTGAACAGCTTTAATAATGTTTTCCTAAGCTTTTATATGAAAATACTATAAAAAAAGATGAAGATTAGAAGTATCATTCCATTTCTTATCGTTGAATGAATTCTAAAAATTTAAATGAATTAAGAAACATTTCGAGCTTTTCTTTAATGAGCCTTGGCGATATTTTCGTCCATAGAAGCATTAAATGCAGTCCAAAATCCAATTCGAAACAGTCAGGAGTGGGGAATTATGGAGCATTTATTGAGTTAGACAGTTGATAATGTATTCAGTAAGTTACCGCCCTATAGCCAGGGCTAAGGCAGAAATACATGAAATACACCGCCAGCTCAGTCAATTGACTGAGCTGGCGGTGTGTACTTCATGTAGTTAAAATAAATATGAGCTTTTTTTTTTTTTGAAAGCAAATATATTGCAAAGCTTTAATTATCATACTTATATTACATCATTACTTAATTAATCTAATTATCACATTTATTAATTGTAGTTTTGATTGGAACAGTATCAATTTATACAATTATCAGTTAATGCTTCTGATTTAGCATACTTCCATTTTTAAAGTTCGTGCAACCTTGGACCCCCCCCCCTTAACAAAATCCTAGCTACGTGCCTGTCTGATTTTGGGACAAAAAGAGTTAGATTCGACTCAAAGACTCGGAGTTGGAATCGGTCATTTCCCCCAAAAGTCCGCTAGTCTCCCAATATTTGCAGAGACGGAGTAGGACTTATTATTTGATACAGGAGTTGGAGTCAGAGTCGAATTTCCAAGAGTCGGAGTCAGCCATTTTTCCTCCGTGCATAAATTTTTCGGGCACAGGAGTCAGAGTCAGGAGCACCAAAATTATCGGAGTCGGAGTCGAGAGTAGGTCGTCAAGAGCTATTTCCAACGAAGTTTGTTTGACTTTCAGTTTCCCCGTAGGGGCTAATGTTAAGAGATTTGAACTGTTCAAAATTGAACGAAAACTTGTTCAAATCAAAAAGATATTTTCGGTACATGTTTTTCATCAAAAGGTTTTCCCTACAAAGTTTGTTTGGAAGCCACTTCGCCTCTAAATTCAAGATTTATTTTTGCCTTGAATTTCCCCGTAGGCTCTAATGTTAAGTTTTTTAAACTGTTCAAAATTGAACGAAAAATTGTTCAAATCAAAAAATAAATTATGGGAATGAGATGTCCTCGCCGAGATCTTTCTAACCAAAAAGCGTTTGTTCGAATCGGACTATTCATTCAAAAGTTATTAGGAGGGGGGGGGGGACAGACAGACAGACAGACCGAAAGACATTTTCCTCCATCTCAATACCCTACTTTTCAATTTTTAATTTTTCAATATTTATCTAACTATTTTATTTATTTTTGATCTTTTTTTTTTTTCCCCGGGATATTTTTAAGATGCATTAAGCCTTTTTTCATGCTTTTTTCTTCTTTCTCTGACTTTTACTGGGAAAGTAGGCTAAAAAGGAAACCTGGGATTTGAATACCAAACACATGATAGTCACCAAACTAATCACAGTTAAAATTGCAACTTAAGGCGAAAAAAAGTTGACAAACAATTTAAAATTGCAAAAAAAAAAAAAAAATCTTACTAATTCTGGCAGCAAGCTTTAAAAAGGTTTCTTTCTGGCTTTAACAGAGGCAAATGTGTCGATCAAATAATCGAAATCTATGTTTGATGTCACAGAATTTTCAATGGTCAATAAGGAAAACACCTGTAAATTATCCTGAGAAATGCAGCTTCTCAAATGATTTTTGATTCTTTTCAAAATTGAAAAGGAATGTTCACTGGAACAGCTGCTGATAAGCAAGGTTAGAAGAAGCTGCAGGTGTGAATACACATTCGGAAATGTATGTGTAATGTTTAGTGATTTTATCCTTTTAAAGCATTCTCCAGGGGGGGGGACAAGGGTTACGCTTGCAAAAATTTGAAAATGTGTTAATTCTTCTGGAAAATGTTCACCTATGTCATCTGATTAATTTTTTTGAAATTCCAGAGCTAAGGAACAACGGCTTCTTTATGCGAATTTTTTTTTTAACTTTATGAGTTTTTGAGCTGATTTTTTAAAAATTTTTGAGCACCTTCTCACTTAAAGTTCAGAAAAAGTAAAATAAGCTTTTTGAGCAATCACGATTGCTTATTGTTCTCACTTGACTGTTTTCTGATGTCCTATCATTTTATTTTCTCACCGTCGACCGGGTCCTCACGATGTTGCTCCTATAGCGAAAACCGTCTCCAGGTTGCATCCATGTCCTACACACACGCGCATACATACACAACTACACACACATAAATACACACATACACACAAATACATACACCTACACATACGCATACATACAGACACCTACACATATACACACAAAAACATACATACCCCATGTGACACAACTACTCACACATTCATGCATACATACAGACACCTACACATACACACACACAAAAACATACACGTACCACTACCCACACATTCATCTGCACACACACACAAACACATATGCATACACACACATACCCCCCCCCCACACACATTCATACACACAACTACCCACACACTTATGCCAGCACACAGACACAAACACACATGCCTACACACAAACACACATACCCCTCACACACAAACACACACGCCTACATACACCCACTCGTGATTGCGAAAAACATAATTTGAATGCAAGATGTCAAAATTCAAATTAATTTTTTTTTTTCTTTTTTTGAGCAATCATGATTGCTTATTGCTTTTATTTGACTGTTTTTGGCGTCCTTTGATTTCATTTTCCTACCGCCACCCTCCGCACCATCACCGTCGACCGGCTCCTCACGATGCTGTACCTCTAGCGAAAACCGTCTCCAGGTTGCATCCATGTCCTACACACATGCGCATACATACACAACTACACACACGCACACACACACAAACACATACACACACGCATACATACATACTCCCACACATACACACAACTACCCACACATTCATGCCTGCACACAGACACAAACACATTTGCCTACACACACATACACATACCCCCCCCCACACATTCATACACACAACTACCCACACACTCATACCTGCACACAGACACAAACACAACACACGTGCCTACACACACATACACATACCCCCTACACACAAAAACACATACTCCCCACACACAAACACTCTCGCCTACATACACACACTCGTGATTGCGAAAAACATAATTTGAATTCAAGATGTCAAAATTCAAATTAATTTTTCTTTCTTTTTTTTTTTAAAGGAAGTAAGTAAATGAATTTAGGCTAGGCCATTTTGGTGCCCCAAAATTTGTGGTGCCCAGGTCCGCGGACCCGCCGGACCGTGCGTTAATCAGGCCCTGAGCCCAATGAGGTCGGCGCTAGTGCTTTCGACATAATATCGATAGGCTTAAGATAATCCGCACGATACACCGGCGCAGGTACACAACAAATACGTTCTTTCTTTCCTTCTTTAGCGCTAGATTTAGAGGGCGTCATTTCGAACATAAGCATACTTTTTTTGTCAACTGTTCTTCGATATTTTCAGAGACACTTTAATCCTTTCTCGACTCTTCCTAAATCATTGATTTGTGTGATAATAAAAGGTTGAAGAAAAATTTTCCCTTTAGAGTTTTTTTTAGACAACCCCTAACTAAAGGGGAAACCTAGGGAAAGAGAGACCTAGAAATATGGACAGGTGTCAGTTTGACCCTTTTCAGGAAAAATCAGATTTAAACACATTTATTGATGCTGAAGCAGAGCAGAAACATCAAAATACCTGTTAAAACATTTCATTACAACAACTTGAGGCAATCATAGCGTTATTATTATTCTTTTTAAGGCAGGGGTGCCAACCAGGGAGAGGACGGCAGGGTTGGCAAAAACCCGGGTTTTTTTAAAAAAGCCCATGGACACAGGGTTTTTTGGGTTTTTTTAAATAAAACCCAAAAAAAAACCCAACTAAAGCTGGGTTTTTTAAAGAAATGTGTGTTTTTTTGTCTTTTTTTAGGGAAAATGTGGGTACTTGTAGCATATTGTAGCTTAAATATAAGGACAAAGCACAAAAATTGTCTTTGGGTAAAAAAAGCTGGAAAATTCAGCATTTTCTGAAGAAAAGTATAAAAGACGACGAAACCCGAATGACCAAGTTTCAGATTTTTTAGTTTCTATGATCATCAACAGTTAAGGCAAAGTTATATGTCGAGTGATAAAATCTACTGTGCGTTTGTTCCTTTTTAATTACCCCTTTTTTTTTTCTTTGAATTTTACTTTATTGTATTTCGCTTTGTTATGCAAAACTACTGTAGATTCTCAAGTAGTTTAAATTCCTTTTTACTGAATTCCAGCTTAATCAAGACATTTCTTTGAATTTTATGTTGCCTGTTTTTCTATTTCTGTGTACAGAGTAAGAAATATTAAACTTTTTCGTAAGATAATGAAAATACTGTACATCCTATTCTTTTTTCTGTCCGTCCGTTTGTAACACATGCTAATTTTTAAAAAATATACCTTGTTTATTCGAGATTTGTGACGTGTTGGTTTGCAGAAAATAATTCAAATGAAAGCCTTTTAGCTAGAGTAGTTTCCTCTGTTCCACAAATATTGAGAAAATCAGGCGTGACAGGACTTAGTCAAAATAATTTGAGTTACTTATTGACCAGTTAAAGAAAAAAGTTAAATATATGCATTTAAAATCTTTGAAGTATTTTTTTAAATGCCGTTAAGGGTTAATAAATACTATTACAGTTCAAAATTCATTTTTTATGTCCATTGTCTGCGGTGAAGAACAAATAAAAAAGAAGTTTGAATTGTAAAAGTATTTAAATTAGTTAATTTTTTAAAAAAATTCTCGGAAAATTTAAAAAAAACCCAAAAGTGGGTTAAATAATGGTTTTTTTAAATGGGTTTTTTCAAAAAAACCCATTGGGTCCTACCCAATTGGGTCCAATCCGGCCAACCCTGCTACACACACATACACACACTCATGCATGCACACATACACACCCCTACACATGCATGCACAGTACACCTACACACACACACACATGCATGCACAGTACACCTACACACACACAAACACACACGCGTACATACACATACCTATACGCACACATACATACCCACACACTCATGCCTGCACACAGACACACACGCCTCTATACACACACACACTCGTGATTGCGGAAAACATAATTTAAATTCAAGAAGTCAAAATTCAATTTTTTTTTTCATATCTGGAATTTTTT
Organism: Uloborus diversus; assembly: GCF_026930045.1. Taxonomy (NCBI): domain Eukaryota; kingdom Metazoa; phylum Arthropoda; class Arachnida; order Araneae; family Uloboridae; genus Uloborus; species Uloborus diversus. The sequence goes on from NC_072736.1 coordinate 158,699,254, forward strand.
TAATCTTGTAGGCTTTTTTTCTGGCGGGCACCACTCTTTGGGGGATGGGATCTCATGCATAAATAGAGCATTGACTGCAAATGGGCTTACTAACTATTAGTTTGTGGTCTAAAGACACGGCTCCAAAACATTTTCAGGATACTTTGGATAGAGATAATTTTTTGGAAATAATGAGATTTCTGCGCTGTGGTTAAAAATAAACTAACAAGTTCTTTATGTTTTCTGTCTGAGTGTCCTTAATATTTTAGATGTGGAACACTAAAATTTGCTACAAACCAAATGAAAGGAATACCAATGATAAGCAGTCGTTTCTGACAAACACAAAGCATTGCTTTTTGTGGGGTATTTTTAAAAAATCTAAAAATCGGAATCAATTTCAACTTGCTGTAGACGTTTAGTCAAAACATATATTGGACGGATTTCTGTGCTTAGCAAAAGATGTTCAAGACAACAAGTTCAAGTGATCAAACCAAGGCGAGACTGCCGTAAATAGTTTAGCTGAAACTTAAAGATACGGACCAAAACATAAATTTTTTCCTTCATCGAAGCTTGCAAAGATTGAAAAACATAATTTGAAAAATAACATTTCGCAAGTTAGCTAGTTTCAAAAATCCATGAAGCTTATTCTTTTTCTGCTGCAATGAAACACTGCAAGATAGCCCTAACATAGTACCAAGGTAAATGAAAAATCTAATTATCTTGAGCTCACACTTTTCATCAATTAAACTTCAATCTAATGAACAGGAGACTCCTGATGCAGTGAAAATTTAATTCTACAAAATTGGGGGGTAGACGTTCTAGATTAAAAATGTCAAAAGAAGTAGGAGTATTCCTTTCAAAGGAATACTCCTGCTCATACTTGAAAGCATCATTATATCGCAGACCAGTACATATCTTCTTCAGCGTTTTGGCCTTAGCAGTCATGAATTTGAGGGAAATCCATAAATTCACCAGTAAAAAAAGAAACCCCAATTGCGCAAGACTACTTGAACTCCCACAAGGCTAAATTAGAATCTGCACTGGGAGTTAGAGGAAGATTATCACTGGAAGAGTGAACAAGTAATTTCATATATTAAACAGTGAGTTACCAAAAACCGAGTTATGTAGTCAATATCCCTCTTCTGACATCACTACAAATTTCAAAATCTAGTTGCAAGATTGAGTGGAATCCCCACTTCCTCAAAGGAAAGAGGGGGGATCCGAAATGTCAAGTGAGGAAATGCAAAGTTAACAAAACTGTTTATGTCTGCCATAGCTCTAGTTTGTATACTGCACACGAAAAATTTACTGTACACGGAGAGATTTCTTTCTAAATCCTGGAACCCTTCAAGTCAAGGTGGCCTGATTTCATAGCTCCCTTATGGAGGCCCTGTTCGGAATCTTACTAGTAATGTTGTATTTTTTATGGGGTAGGGCGCCTCTGGAGAACAAGCTGACAAAGAACCCGCCTTAGCTCTCGCTGGCCCTGAGTGCCTTTCATCATTAATTCGAACAGTTTTGTCGAGAGTCTCTAACTCTTGTTCTACATTTTACTCTCTGTGAGGTCTCAAATTCCCCCTAATATGCACCCAATCTCCTTTTTTTTTTCTGAGCAATCACGATTGCTTATTGTTCTCAATTGACGGTTTTGATGTTCCTATGGTTTTATTTTCCCCCTGCCTCCCTCTGCGACCGGCCCCTCCCGATGCTGCTCCTCTAGCGAAAACCCGTCTCCAGGTTGCGTCCATATCCAACATACATGCGCATACATACGCACACATACATAAACACACACTCATACCTGCACACACACAAAAACACACATACACACACTCATGCCTGCAAACGGACACAAACACCTACGTATAAATACGCACACCTACACACACACACACTCATGCCTGCGTACAGACACAAACACACACACATACCTATACACACACACATATACCCACACACTCATGCCTCGGCACAAACACACACGCCTACATACACACGCACTCGTGATTGCGAAAAACATAATGTAACGGATTCGGTGCGACTTCCACTTTCTTGAAATGAAGACACAGTTCTTGATAAAAGCACAACAAATTTATTTACACTATGTACAGGAAAGATCTTCAACAACTGCTAAATTATTCATCAGCAATTAAGCAATTATCACACAACACCGTAAACTCAACGTTTACACACGTATTTACTTCCAAATACAAAAAACAACACAGCGAAATGCCTCGCTATAAACAGAGCAAAATGCTCTCAGTTCGAAATATCAATCGAAACTCTCCGTTTATCCATCGCTAACGGCTTTTATAAACATCCAAGAATTTTCTACAACATTCTTTCTGCTGCGAGAAATGCGTAGACCGTTATCAAATTTTATCAATGAAAATAAAAAGAATAGGGGGCTGTATACTTTAGCCATATGTTAAGGGGTTGTATATTCATTACGGGAAATTATTTACAGGTTACGTTACTACAATAATTACTATTTACAGGATTTGTAACAATAATTTGAATTCAAAAAGCCATAGTTCAAATTATTAATTTTTTTTTTAATTTTTTTTTTATTTATTTATTTATTTATTTTTTTGAGAATGGACAAACAGATGAAATGGAAAGAGCGCGAAATGTTTAAGCCAACCTTACTTTGGTTCAGTTGCTTCCAAAGCGAAATTCAAGAGTTAATTTCACCCAACAATTTTCTAATATTATCAGCGCCTATGAACAAGAAAATACCTTTACCCGAGACAAAACTCTCACAAACATCGACTAACAATATCCCCTTAGGTTTCAGCTTCTCATGTACCTCAGTGGGGGCGGGCTCGTAGCATCAGTAATCTCATCAATGTCATTGAGCTTCTCAATTTTATATTCCATAAAATCAAATTTATTTTACTTCGATTCTAGGACAAATGATAAATTTTCTACCCAAACATATGAATTGACAACCTTTCTTTTCTTAATATATGTAATGCTAAAAATCTAGATATTTCTTCCCGGAAATAAGAGTTAGGAAATTAGAGAATAAAAGTTATTTCACTGCCTGTGCCAAGAAAGCAAATTAAAACCTTAACGGTATTCTTACCCCCTGATCCCAAGGGTGCTGTTTGAAGTAAAATCTTATTATGACCCTCTTTGACATGATTTGAAACAAAGTCTTCAACTTTATTGGAATTAGCATGTACAAATATCCTTTTCGTAACAAAAAGTGACGTTGTGTTTCCTTGTACGAAACGTGCATGATTTATCACTTTCAGGGCAGTCTATGTTTTTATGAAATGACTAGCGGAACCCTCACAGCTTTGTCCGTAGTAGAAAATTAAAAAGTCATTTGGTTCGCCTGTGTATTTACAAATACTGGATTATGAATTTCTCACTAATTTGCTATGGCTATTTGCTTACCCAAGTTACAGTTCTACGTTCTGATAATTTGCTCGGTGAAATGTTTTTAAAACTGGAATACAAAAAGAACTAAGTCAAATTTTCGAACAATCTCTTCGAAGTGAACATCCCCATGCTACAAACTAATTTTATGTAATATTTCATGAAAATCGGCCGAACGGTCTAGGCGCTATGCGCGTCACAGAGATCCAGACACAAATCCAGACAGAGAGACTTTCAGCTTTATTATTAGTTGAGATTGCAAGCAAGTAAGACACCTTCCCTCACGTTTCAAAAATTGCCCTTTCTTCGTTAACAGCAACAACATTCTCTACCCTGATCTCATTTGAACAAAACATACAACATTTCGCTGCCTCAGGGCAACATTAAGCTATCTTAGTGTTATTTCTGGAATTAAATATCTTACTGTTGTTCTGAGACGACGATTTATTCAGAGGTGCTCAACTGCAGGAGGAATATTTCTATTATTAATTTTATTAATTTGTTTTTTTTTTAGAATATTCCTTTGTTTTATCAAAGGCAAATTTGTTCTTTTCCAAATTAAGAATATTTTGATCTTGGGGAAGTTGGATTTCTGCTTTATGTATAGCATAAACTCTTTCTTTAGTCTCAATTTCAACTCGAACGAATATTACCAAGTTCTGAACGCTCAAATTTGTTTTCCAAGATTGCTCTCGCGCAAATCTGAGGGTTAAATCAGACGAAAACACTTTTAATCAAGACGCAAAGTAATGTACTATACGTTTCTAATTTTAACAATACATTATCATAAATAGCGTGTAACGTATGTAAATCCGTAGAATTTTTTGCACATTGAATGTCTAAGAAATTATTCAAACAAGCTTGTAATAAACCAGAATGTCTTCCGAACAAGACTGAAGAACTTCAATCGCAATAGTAGGGGACGAGTGAGTACAGTGCGACGCAAAATTTCAGATGCATCTTTTATCATTAAAAGGCACAAAAATCCATGCTTTTCGAACGGTACAGTTTTTGTTCTCTATATACATAAATGACTACTTCTGTATGTGAGGATATAAGGGGTAAACTTCAAAACTACTGGACCGATTTTAACCACTTTTTCACCACACATAGCTTCATTATCAGGAAGCAACATAGGCTATAATTTATTTCTAAAAAACTTAGTTTAAAAAAGTTATGATGGAAAACAGTAAATTTCCTGTCATTTCCCCATTAAACGATTGAATGTAAAATCCATTGTATTTAAAGTCATTTAAATATTTGGAAACTTTACTTTTTGCACACATAGGAAAACATAGTAGAGAGGTTTTGTGTGTGTGTGTGTGTGTGTGTGTGTGTGTGTACTATTTGATTTAATAAATTTTGCTCACGGTTTGTTTCAGTGATCTTTGTTTTTGTTAGTTCATATTTTGGAAATTCTTCAAATTTTTATTATGCTTCAATTCGTGCTTTCGTTTCTAAATGAATACTATTTCGTTCTTTATAGTTATTGCTATTTTACATTTATGCGTACGGAAGAAGCTCGATTTTCAATCACGTCAAAGCGGTGTGTTTTGAGCTCCTTCAGTTGTAACAAAAAAGCGAACGAAAGTAGCGATTGTTTCTCACAATTATTACTGACCCAGGCAACGCTGGGTATTTTTGCTAGTATATATCATAAAAATAGATCGAGACAAAACTACGAATTCACTCAAACGAAAAAAATATTTAGTCGAAATGCAACTTTGTCTCGCTGTTCTTTCAGTTCAATGGAAAGAAAGAGAAACAGTTTCTGCCTTCGGGGAGGCAAATTTCATGTCGTCTTAACACATTGTAGTGACATCTACCGCGTATTGGTTTGGGAATGACATAAAATGATTTAGATCTTTCTGGATTGATAAAATTGTTTTAAAGTGTCATCTTGTTGATTTAGCATTTGATAAAGATGGAATGCTTTCACTGCAACCTTTATCTAACACTAGTACATAGCTTATATCTTGTCTGTCTCATAAAATCTCCAAATAAGCTTATCTGACATCCTTTTCTCTTGGCATGATGAAATTTTAAAATGTAGATAAATGCTATTATATTCAGCATATTGAAGTACGAAAGAATAAGTACGGAATGGAAACATTTGTGATTTTTTTAAGCTACAATAGTCTTAAATCCATTCAAACATCCTTATTTTGTTGGTGCAAAACTTTCAAATTATATTATTACTATGTCGCCCGGCTTTGCACGATCCCCCTCGAAAATAAAAGTTGTGTCAAGTGACGCGTGTTCAACAATCAGGCTAGAACAAGAAAAAAAAAATCAGTGAAATTTTGCGGCAGATTACGGAAAAATGACCAAAACGGAAACATTTTAAATTCTCCGATTTCAGGAAACCGTTCAAACAAAAGCCAGAATTTTATTAGTTCATATTCGAGAGAAAAAAATGGCAACAGATCTTTCTTTTCAAGTATTTTCTTCATGCTACAAATATTAATAAACTAGCTTTTACCCGTGGCTTCGCTCACGTTGATGTAGTTTTTTTCAATCAATTCAAGCTAATGGTCACCACAGGGAGAGGTCAGTTACCAAAAAAGGTTTCTCCCCAGTTTCGCCGACATTTAAAATGCCTCTCCCCCCTTTAATATATCAAAAGATATGATGAAAACTGAAAATTGGGGAGGGGGGGGGGTAAATGAAATGTCGGTGAAACTGGGAAGACACCCAAAAAATCACACAACATAAATCAGGAAAACGTTCCGGAGTTGTAAAGAAGTTAGTTTGGGTAATTCTCAAAAATTCCAATTCCAATTCGAGTGAGGTCAACAATTCTTAAATAAAGTTAACCATTTCCCTTATAATCCCCATCCCCGTCAAATGGTGTCCAGCGCTACACCTGCTATCTAAATTATTGTATAGCTTCTTACCGGAGAAATCGTCTCCAAAATAGTCAGTCACTACAAATTCAGATTCTAATAAGGTCCCTTTAGAGTGAGAACATCAAACTTTTAAAATCCCCCACATGAAGGAAATCAATTGTTTCTTAACAACGTAAACAGTCCTGATTAAAATACCAAAAAAGTTCATTAAAATCACCATTAAAATCAGAGTAAGCACAACAGTTTTTTTTTTTTTAAGTTCCCATTTAAATGCGGACAATAGTACAAAAAACTTCTCATTTCATATAAATTTAAAAAAAAAACATTAATTGCCTCAAAGTTTCGTAAAACTGGAAAATAATCAGCCAAATCCATGTATTATTTGCCTATCTTGTGCAAAAAATCTTACTTTAAAATTTAACTTGAGAAAAGCCTTGAACAGTCGACAAAAAGCAAAAATAGTCAACAATACAGCAATTGTCGCTATCGGCAGGTAGTTGAGAAGATACCCTAAATACTATATTGTGTTGAGGAAAGCCTTCGAACATGGAACTAAAAAGCTCATAACGCGTTTTTTATTCAACTTAGAAATTTGGAACAGGTGCCATCTTTAGCAGAAAAATCAAAGCTTTCGATTGACATATAATGTTAATATGTGCAAGTATTTTTTCATCCTCATATTAGAGAATTTATACGAAAATTGGGTTTTATCCCCCCTAGGAGGGTTTTGCCCCCCATAACGGAGTGAAAACTACCCTATGTGTTATTCTGATGTATGAACTATATTATTGTAAAGTTTCATCAAAATCCATTCAGTAGTTTTTGCGTGAAAGACTAACAAACATCCATACATCCATACAGACAAACTTCCGCATATATAATAGTATTAAGAAGTATTGTTGCGGAAAGTGGAGAGGAAGTACTGAATAACAATCTAAATGGAGGAAAGCCTTTGAAAAATAGGGATTTTATGTCGAAATCTAAGTGTCATAATTAAAAGTTTTTAGTGGATATCTCCGCTAATTATTACGGAGGATTATGTTAAATAGCCAAACATAAAGACAGGGAAAATACGAATCCATCGATACCTGGTTCGATGTTCAGTTCACTGACGTTCGGGTGAAGTAATTTGGACATACATACATACATACATAGCTATTCAGTTTTTAATTATATAAGATTTGCATCAACAGGATATTTGTAACCAAATTTAATTCATTACATGATTTCTCCACCATAAGTACCATGGGAGCAGTGAGACACGAATTAAAAGTTGTCTCACTATTTCTTCATCGAAATATATAAACTCAGTTGCTACAACTTTCAGGCAAAAATAAAAACAATTAACAGCGTTACTCTACTGCTAAAAAGAAAGTCAAACAATAATCTAATGTAAGATTAATAACAACAGTTTGAAAAGCTTTTATTACAGTTAAGAAACAAGGCAACAAACAACGCAAATATTTTAGTTCAATGAGATCAAAATTATGATGTTAGTTATTTTTAACCCCCGACACACAAAGGAAGGGGTTATAAGTTTGACGTGTCTGCGAATCTTTGTATGTGTGTCTGTGGCACTCTAGCGCCGAAACGGATAGACCGATTTTGAAAAAAAAAAAAAATATTCGAAAGGAGAGTTGATCGAGAGTGTTCTTAGCTAGGTTGCGTCTTTGAATGAAATTCATTAACGAAGATATTAATTAAAAACCTCTAAAAGGTTTTACGTGATTTTTGCAGCGAAAATATATTTAAAAAAAATTAAAATTTCATACCGAAATAAAGCGAATTTTTTTCCGCGTCTGATAGAATGTGATTGGAACTTCCATGTTACATGGAATTCGAATTATAGCTTTTTTTAAAGCAGATTTTAGTAACAGCTAAGCCTTTATTCACGCGATTGATCACCGAATTCATTGTTGGCCGACAAGGAAATTAAACGCAATGATTTAAAATTTTTATCTGTTGCCAGTTTCTATTTTTTAGCAAATAAAATAATTGAAATTTATTTTTAATAGTATAAGGCTTTTAAAAGGACTTTCAATTTTCCTCTTGATTCTACAGCCGGGTTGTTTTTTTTTTTATTATTTTATATTGCTTGTTCGTACACCAGATTTGACAGCAATCTCTGTTTACAGTATATCAACTTGACTTTTAAAAGTTTTATCAGGCTGGAAATGTCCAAACAGAAAATAAATTGCTCTTGTCTCATTATTCTTCCTGTCCCACTACCAACCCTTCCCCTATAGTTTCTGTTATTAACACAAATCCGCTCACTACATTTGCAGCCGAACTTTCAAGTAGCGATTTTAAATACGAAAATCGGTCAACATGGCTTTACGAAGTCTTTATGAACTGCAGTTTCAAATTGCCTCCAGAAGTTTAAATATAAATCTCTTTCACATTAATATGTATCTATGCAATGTTTAGGTAAGTGCACAGGGTTGATTAAATTGAAACTTTGAAATCCTGAAACATTGGGATTACCAGATGTTCAATCGTTATTGAATTTTAAAATTTTCCGATCAATTTTTGATTTTAAAGTACGCAGTCTATCAATGTACTATGCGCATCTTAAAAGTTGAATCTAACAGTCTTTTTCCTCTGTTAAGGGCAAAATTTGTTCATTTAAATCTTTCAAAAGTACAAATTTTTCTTCTAACTGAATTTTTAAACCCTCAAAGTCTTCCAAAAGTGTGCTTGTATTATTAGGCTTTTCTTCAATTTTATTACAAATGCATGTAGCTAGTGTTCGATATAGTGCTGGCACCGTTTTCAATGCTTTCAACTCCATTATGAATTGCAATCAACGAAATCAAATATCAATAACGTAAAACTGGGGATTTTACTTACCCATTTATGAGAAGGTTCAACTATCCAAAATTGTTTGGGTATCCAAATTGTACTAGACTTCAAATTGTTCCACTATCCAAACTGAACAAGAATCCAAATTTAGTGATGTCAATAATCCAAAAGTCATGAAGTGACGGCATCAAAAAAAAAAAAAAAAAATGTTCAATTTATCTCCAAATAGCTTATGTAGTTGTGAGAGCAATTTTAATTCAACTCGAAAAAGACACTAGTCAACATCCTAAACAGGTTACAGCTTTAATCTGAACAAAGAACAAAAAGGGGGTAAATTGAGCTAAGTACAACATCGAAGGCGAAAAACAAATATCCGAACACACACTCGCTTCAACATAGCAACGCCCTCTTGCAAAAACCACACTGCTGCCAATAAAAAAAATCAGAAACTACTAAGTGCTCGCAACACCAGTATTATCATTACCCTTCAGAAGAGTGTTTATAGCTAATATATATAACTTTCCCTTCCTTCAAAATAAAAACAATATCTAAGGCTACATTCGGAAACAGGCACCGGTCGCATCGGTGCCACCGCAAGCGGTCGAAACAGTTGAATTGATAATTGAAAACCTATTGGGACTCCATCGTTTCCGAACGCGTGCGGTGGCACCGGAGTGTCCGGTGCCTGTTTCCGTTTAGGAAACTGTCAAAAGACTGGATGAGGGGCGTGGTAGCCCGATCGGTAGAGTGTCGGATTCGCGGCCGGAGGGTCCTGAGTTCGAACCTCGATGGTCGAAGATCCACCGTCGTCATTAAAGGGGACTGGGTGACGTTAAATATGCTCGTGGTCTCAATGTCCTCCAAGTGAAACGATACCTCTGGGGGTGCTAGCACCAGGTAGCTATTAGCTCCTGGTCTAGTTCTAAATTCTCATTAACTGTTCGATCCGGTGATGGTGCTGCCATCTATCGGTATAAAAAAATAATGGAGGCAAGGCACTTAGTATGCAGTCCTCGACATAAATACAGTTGTAGTCAGTTAAGACTCGGAATCGAAATCGAGACTGGATGAATTGGGAAGCGCCATTTTCAAAAACTGATGGAGGAAAAAACTAACCGGAAAAAAAATAGAAAGCCGGATGAAATTTGAAATGAAAGAAAATATTCTTTGCAAAAGAAAATAAAACAGCGTGAAAAGGCACAAATTTAGCTGGACATCACTTACACGCGTTTCGAAGTTTCAAGGAACCCCTTTTTCAAAGCAAAAGACGAAGCTTTAGGCTGCACAGACATTTAAAAGCTCATTATTTTGCATTGAAAAATCGGTTTAAAGGAACAAATTTAACTAGAAAACTGCATGCACGTGTTTCGAGGTTTGCAAGAACCCCTCTTTCATTTGAAAAAAGTGAGCTTTTGCATGTAAAGACGCATTTAAAAGATTACTTTTTTGCATTGAATAAGGGGCTCTTTGAAGCCCGGAAACACGTGCATGCAGTTTTCCTGCGAAATTTGGGCCTTTTTAATTTTTATTTTCTCTTACTTTTCAAGCATCAATTCTTAAAAGATTCTCAGATTTTAAAAATCAGCGTCGGAGCAACAAAAACATAACTTTTTACTTCTAGACAAACTTCTTTACTCAAGTCCTTTCAGCTTTTAATTTTATACAGTTGAAAAATGTATAAAACCTTTCAGAAGTGATGACCCTTGCCGTTATGTCTCGTCTTAGAATTTAAAGACGGAAAAAAAAATATTTCTTGAGAATTGCAAAAAAAAATTCGTACCGCATAATCTGCTGCCATTAAAAATGTATTATTCAAATTCTAAAAGTCCAAAACATGTTTCGAAATTTCTGTTCAATAACCTATTCACTTTCTTCTTCAGCAAAACTTCAAAAAAATTTCAATTCTCAACGATATTTTTGTAGCAAAATCTTGCTACAAAAAACTTTTGCTCTTAAAAATCACATCCATTATTTGAGCTTTATCATGAGAAAAATTATTAATGTAAATGAAGCTCTTATAATTTACATTTTTAGCTATTTGTAGAAAAAGTGTCGTTTTTCTCCGAAACAATTACATGGCTGCACGCATAATATATATTTTTATAAGCTTTTAAATTGCTGTTTTCAGTCAAAGGCAAAAAATATATTATTTAAATTAACGTCCTTAAAGTCTTTTCCATCAAAGTATTTTTTAATATCCAGGTCTTCTCTTATGCTACCTGAATACTTATTAAAACTCTTGTACTTTTATGTCTTCTTTTAAATATAATGTTTATTTTATAGCTACTTTCTAAGCCATTTCAATTATGTTTAGTAAAATAAAGCAAAATTATTTAGATTATTCTGCTAATGGAATAACATTTATGAGCTGTGTATAGGAAGAAAAGAAGTGTTCCAGGTTATAATTTAAACTAGCAACTAGGGCTGCGCCAAGCCTGATCGGCGCCGTCGTGCAAATGTCTATTGAGCGCCTTTATGCTCTGGCGTTCGAGGAAAATATAGTTAACACCTGGAGAGAGGTTTTGTAGACAAATATAAAATGAAAAAGAAAAAAAAAACGTTTCGCATTTAGTTTATACAAAATAAATGTGTGAATATTTAATTCGCAATATGGTGTACGTTTTTACTTCATATCTCAAAATTATTCAGAGTTCAGCAGCTCCTCTGATTTGCTATTAATGTGTTTTGGAGGAAGAAAATATTTTAATATCTAAGTTAAAGTCCCTTTGATTATCTATCTAATCTCTAAGCGATGAAAAATTAATTAACTTTTATATGCCTGTCAAAACATGACAACAGGAGCAGTGGCGCAACTAGAAGATAGTTTTAGGGGGGGGGGGGTACAAATTTGAAAAAAATATCTCTTTTAATAAGAGGGGTCCGAGGGTTCATACCGAAAAAACTTTGAAACTTGTAGATTGAAAAACGCCATTTTAGACGTCTTTGCTGGTGTTATGGGGGGGGGGGGACAAGGGCCTCCACGGAAATTTATAGAAGTTGAAGCTTTAAAACGTGATTATAAGCCATATTTATTGACGTTGGAATAAGGGATAGAACTCTGGGATTTTAAGATTCTTTTTTTTATAGATAGAAATCGATTCCTTTTCTCCCCTTCAATTTTTCGAAATTGAACTTCTAAAAACGCAATTGTAAACAACTTTGAAGATTTTTACAATAAAAGAATTTCGGAGCTCCCCCTGCAAAATGTTTCAAAATTAAAGTCCTAAAAACCTAAGCAGTATTCTATGATATTAAGAGAAATGTGGTTCAGAGGCTATTCTAACTTAAAGTTTTCGTAAGTCATGTTTTAAAAACCTATTTTTTTATTTTTTAAGAGAAGGAAGTTCGGAGGCCCTTGCCCGATTATTATTTTCTGAAATTGAAGTCTTAAAAACGTCATTGTAAGACCACATTTGGTAACATTAGGGCCGGCAATCTTTCGAAATTGAAGCTCTAAAACGCACTTTTAAGTGATTTTCAAGCGATGTTGTTTCGTATTCGTGAGCTTCCGCGAAATTTTCCGAAATTGAGGATCAGAGAACAAAATTTGAGACGTTCCGTAATGCTTTTAGCGGGGATGGGATTCGGGGCAGTTGCATTTTGAAAACTTTCTTATTTTCAAGCGAACAATAGAAAAAAAGAAAAAGAAAAAGGAAAAAAAAAAAAAGAAATAGGACGGAGGAGGAGTAGCTTACCAATTAGCTGAAACTATTGAGAATTTTTAGTTCAAAGATTTCATTTTAAAAATGTATTAAGTTTTGAAAAAAAAATAAAGTTTTGCCCCAACATCATTAATTTTTCCTTACTGTTATTTTTCCCTATTTTACACTTTGTTTTCCAAAGATACGCCCCCCCCCCCCTTCAATAGTATATATTTTTGAAAAGTATTCAACTAAGCATTCTGGACAAGAGGAGACACGGGACACGGGGCGGTGCAACCAGAGGGTTGTCTTGTGGACCCCTACCCCTTCAGGTTGCGCCACAAAACAGGAGGATACTGATTTTATTCCTAAATTGAAGGATAATATTGTAGAAGATATTCCACTTCAAAATCTGAAACTGAAACTTGCCGGTGAAACGAATAATTCTAAAACATAAAATCGTTAATCGTCATTTAATTCAAGATCTAAAACAAACACATTGTCCAAAGCTCTTTCTTTAATTTGATGCACAAATAGTTGAAGAAAAAAAGGGAGGAGGGAGTGGTGGAATTGAGGTCAAGTCGTTACTTTTCGGAACTAAAAAGTTAATCTAAATTATTGTCTAAAATATATGTATATGTTATGCACCGGTAAATAATATGCAAATATGCTTACCATATTTTTTAATGTATGATAACATGATGCAGTGGAAATACCAAGAACAATAGCTAACAATCACCAAAAAGACATATCGCACGAATGATAACATTACCATATTCTCCGCAAGAACCAAAAGGGGAAATAGTAAATTTCTTGCGCTGTTTCGTATGCTCAACCTTGTGAAATTATAGACATACCGAAATAACATTCATGGCTCACATATGAAGAAAAATGCTAATGTAGGCATTAATTAGCATCATATGTTTTCAGTGCAAATAGCATATTTAGACACGACAAGGCAATAGTTTTTCCTTATAGATAGGCAGCAAGGAGGATTGCTTGTTTTAATGAGCAGTAGTCACCGCTACTATTACAGATATAATGAAAAGTTCAATTTTATTTTTTTGGTTGGAGATTTTCCCCCTCATTTGGAGTATTTTTGATTGGTAGAATTCGGCGCCTTTCTGACTCTGGCGCCGTCCTGCGCCGCACGACCTTGCATATAGGGACGGCGCGGCCCTGCTAGCAACATAACCGTAACTCTTTTAAAACTAAGTGTGTTAGTTTTTTGGAAAGTAAGCGGATTACACTGATAATTCTGAAATCTTGTCAGCTTTAATTTTATATCTTTAAACGAGTAATTCTTGTGGGTATGTATGTATATATATTCATATTTCGTATCTCGGCAACGGCTCTAACGATTTGGATGAAATTTTGGATTTGATAGTAGTTTTGCTTTCTAAGTTCATCTACATCATTGTTTTTTTCTGTAAAAACGCTATTTCTTACAAAAAACGCTATTTCTTACTCGTTTTTAAAAATGAAGTCTGCTTAAGTTAAGTCTTGAAAAAAACTATGAATTGACACATAAGGCAGACGATTTGCAACCATAGCAATGAAAATTAGTCGTTTGAAAATTTCAAACTTGCTTAGGGTTGCCAAGCTTGGCTGATTATTAGCCACTTTGGCTAATTTTAATCACACTTGGTTGAAAACAAATTCAAGAGCATTATGTAAGTTGATGTTAGGCATTTTTTTTTTTTTAGCGAAACTATTGTTTGAGTGTATTATTATTATTATTATTATTTTTTACACTTCAAATAGTTTTATATATTTTTAAAATTGGGATAAAATCGTGAATCGCAACATAGTATGGAAGGAAGTATGAGGTTAAGAACCGAATTCACCATAGTAAAATTGACTCCAAGTTTTTATTCTTATAATTAATGACAGGAAAATTTTATGGTGGAAGCAAAAATGTAACAGATAGTTTAAAGCAAAATGTTGATTTAATTGCATTCAGAATCTTTTTTATTTGGTACTTTAGTGTTATAAGTAGGTCGCGGTGCATTTTCAACACCATCTTTGATCTAAGAAACTACTTTTTTTGGCGATACCGTACGTTAAATGTCTATATGCAACCAGCTCAAGAGTTTCCCTAGGAGGATGTCTGTGGGGGATGTGAGTTCTATGTTCAGTAGTAGGCTTCTAATGGCTGAAAAGATTATAATTCTGATGAAGTGTTTATATGTATCTCTTGCATCTCTCGTTTCTCGTACGCAGATGCAACGATTGGCGAGAACAGAAATATTTCGTTAACATTTTGCTTTTTAAGCATATTTAAAGAAGAGGACTTTTGAACCTTAGACAAACACTATTTTACGAAAGAAAAAAAAAACTTTTAAAGTCGAGCGATGCTCGGTCATCCAGGTACTTGAAATCTTAAACTCCAAGTTTTTTAAAATACCATTTAAATAAATTAATCACATTCTATTTCAGATCTAAGAGAGACTAGTATGTTACAGTGGGCAGGTAAACGGCAGTAACTGCATGTTTTTTTTTTTACTTTCTTCTATATCTAATATATAGAAGAAAGTATTGGATTCGTGCAAATTTTCGAATTTCGAATTTCGACGGATTCGAACGTTTTGAGGTGTGCTGAGTCCATTTCGACCATTTTTGGAAAATGTCTGTCTGTCTGTGTGTGTGTGTGTATGTGTGTGTGTATGTATGTATGTGTGTGTGTATGTATGTGTGTCACGTCTGTGTGTGACCAGTTTTTTGTGGCCGCTCTACAACAAAAACTACCGCATGAAATCGAACGAAATTTAGTACACATATGTACCCCTATGTGAACTTGTGCCCATTAGTTTTTGGCGCGAATTCCTCCAAGGGGGGTGGAGAAATGGGACGTTTTTCGAGTTACGCATGCTTGCTATTCCTCAGGAAGTAACTGGCGGAATCAAACAAAATTTGGTCCATATGTTGGTATTAACAGGAACAGGTGCTGATTCAATTTTGGTGTCAATAACTCAAACGGGGGTTGAGCTATAGAACGTTTTTTGTCGTCAATTGTGACTGCTGTATCTCAAGAAATAATGAACGGAATGAAAGAAAAATTTATCGGCAAGTAGCCCTTAGTGGGTATAAGAACTGATTTTATTTTTGTGTCAACAGCTAAAAAGGGGGTAGCGCAATCACCCGTTCTTTTTTTCCATTTTGAGTGCCCTATCTCAAGAAGTAATGCTACGTTCTGGTTGAAATTTGGAATATATGTGAATCCATATGTAAACAGGCTTTGGTTCAATTTTGACGCCGATCGCTCCAAGAGGTGTTGATTTTTTTTTTTTTTTTTTTTTTTTTTTTTTTGCGAATAAAAAATATTTTTATTAATGCAACAATAAGAAAGATAAATCGTAATAGATTGTCGTCTGCGTATTTCTCGTGATTTTAATTGCATGGAAATGATCGGAAATATTATCTCAATGATTTAAAATTTTTAACTGTTGCCATCTTATGTTTGTTAACAAATAAAATATTTGTAATTAATTCAAGCAAGGCTTTTAAAATAACTTTCAATTTTCGCTCTTTGCTTTGCTTTTGCAATAATTCAGACATTATGATGGTCGTCAAGTTTTTGCATGTGTAATTTTGTTTTCATTGGGAATATTGCTTCCTCGTCAAGCATGGGGAGGGATCAGAAAAAAAAAGAAAAATATAGAAGAAAGTTTCGTGATGGCCACAACATACTAGTTTTTTTGTAATTTTTGTTATCTATTGTAATTTAGCTTTATTGTTAAAGCTTGCTTATTTAGTTTCTTCTGAAAAAACGAGCTGATGTGTATATAACATGACTTCTTTTACGCTAATTTAATGATAATAGTGCCTTGGAGTAAGCAAAGAAACTTGTAAAAATATTTTTACCCCAAGTTTGTTGCGAACTGAAGCAAAAAAACGTTTCATACAGATTAATTTTCCCAATATTGGACATTTTAATGTGATTCAATGTTTAACTCTCTAAATATCGCCAATAGTGGCTAAAATAAGACCAGATTTAAAAAATAAATAAATAAATAAAACTCCAAATTTGTCGCCAAGTTGGCGACAAAACGCTTGGCGATATATTGCCAAGTGTTTGCATAAATCATAACACCACTTGAGTTTGTATTGAAATTAACATTGATTTCCCCCAAAAAAGGCGTAAAAGACCCCTTTGGAACATCCGAATGAAACCAAAAAGTGAGGTGCACAGCTAGATCCCACTAGCAGGGGTGATTGTCAGTTCATCAAAAAATACCTGAAATTTCAAAGCGAGACCGGGGGGGGGGTAATCTTTGGCCCCTATTACTTAAGTGCACCTTTGCCATAGTATTAAATAGTTCTGAGTCAAAATATTGTGTGTACATTTGATTAAATTTTTAATGGATTACAAAGTTACTTTTGAGCTGGTGTTATACAAATTATCTTGACATTTATTTGTCCATCTTAAGGGATAGGTGTCCATCTTAAGGCTCTTGCAGGTATATTTGATGAGTATTATATAATTTAAAAAAATTGCGGAGGTAGGGAGATTAAAGCATAACAAAAAAAAAACATAATTCCGGTATTTTCAGACATAAAAATACCGGAAATACATCCGAAAATACCGGAAATTCGGTAAAATACCGGAACACAATCACCCCTGCACTAGGAGTCTACGTACCAAATTTCAACTTTCTAGGACATACCGTTTTTGAGTTATGCGACATACATACGTACATACACTGTAAAAAATCTCGGAAAACTCTCTGAATATATAAAAAAGTTTTCCGTAATACACAGATTCGTACGCCCTCCGCAGTTTTCTGCTATAATCAAAAACGTTTCCCGTATAGCAAGAAAGTAAGAGTCGACGCATGCGCAGCTCACAATTTTATAGTCCAGCAGAAAATCTAAACTGAAACTTTCGAAAGCACGCAATGAAACAAGTGCTGACTCATGTATGCGAAGTAACACTCATCAAGGGGATTAGTAGAAGTTTTGTTCCTCGCATGAATTCACTGAAGATAATTCTAAAGTCTTATATTTTCTTGCATATGTATCGTCATAAGATTGAATTTGAAGCTATGTCACTTATTTTTAAGTACGAAGTGCAAATTCTCGACGCATGCTCGCGGAAGGAATACAAACTGAAATTGAAAACCAAATAACTACCGAGAGGACGCCATGTAAATTCATTGCGTCGCATAACTTGTGTAGGTAATTTACTTTTTTCTTGGATACTTTTCTTCTTTCTACCAAATGGGTAATTTTTGTTGGCAGAATTTTATTCTGTCATAAAAATCACCTTTTTGGTGACCAAAGCCTGCAAAAGACCACCACCGACGAATAGGTAAGTCGCTTTGCAACTCTATTACTTTAAAGAGATTTAGTTCATATAAATCTCGTTAAAAAAAAACTATTTTCTTCAGTATTATTTTTTCGTTGTGAACTATTGCAATTTGAAAATATTTTACATTACATAGAACACATATTTAAAGTGCAAGTGTGTCTAGTTTTATTCTGTAAAATTTATGAATTGAAGATTATAAAAACATTTAAATATGTGTTATTGTGTACTTTGTTTTTATGTGTCAATCTCAGTTAATATTTGGCTATGTATCAAGCATTATGAATTAAATGTTATAATATGCAAATTGTCAGGTTTGATGGTTCGTCTTTAAGGTTGCATGTTTTCATTCTCTTGTAAACAGTGTAGCTAGATTGTATGAAGTTAAAAAAAAAACTATCTCTTGTAATTAGGAACATAGTGCTTCAGTATTATCTAAATGACGATATCTCTTTAAATATTTGCATTAGCGAAACGCTTTAAATTAGTTAAATGTGTATTAATTTATTTAACAAATAGATACATATATGTATTTAAAAGTGTCTTCATTTTTTTCGTTTTACGAGCCTCAATTTTACCAAAAGCAAAAAAAAAAAAAAAAAAAGAAAAAAAAAAAAAGACTTAATAAAATAATTTTGTATTTTTACACCATATTAAAGTATTTGACTTATAATTTATATGATACTTTGATTTATAATGTATGTGATACTTTGATTTATAATGTATATGATGTTGCTTTTTCAAGGGGGGGTGGGCGCTTCATAGCATTTTATGGGTGCACCATCACTTTTATGGTGGGGGAGGGGTTATTCTCGTATATATGAAATGGAATAATCATGTAATAGAGTTCAATGTTTTAATAAATAAAATATATAATGCATTTTGTGCACACTGTAAAAATAAAATCAGTAACCTATTTTGAATAAGTATTTATATTTGTGATGAGCTGGAAAAGGGCAAGAACAGAAGAATCAACCCGAATGGTTCCAGCAGGGGGACTTGGTGTCATATTTAAATTCATCAATTTCTCTGTTGGTACTTTTCGGTACACTTTGTTCGTCAGAGAAATTGACTTGAGGTGAACGAATTCCGGAACGCGAAGGGTAGGTAAGTCCTGTCAAATTTTATCCGAAGATAAAAGCTATCAAGTTTGATACAAGATATGTTTTTAAGTTCTGCATTAAAAATACAATATGTTGATAGTTTTGTCTTGAAAATATTGAGAGAAAAACTGAAGTTTAAGATTGTTTAACAAACAATCCGCACTTTTCAGAAGGTACCCCCACTCCAATTCCCCGACGATTTTGTGATTAGGAATGAAACTACTAGATTATTTCATAATTTTTCAAAAATTTATAACGGTGCATATGTTATGCTGTTAACCATGCTATTTGTCATTAGAAATTCCAAAAAAAAAAAAACCACGAATAATTCTAAAATTGCTTGTATTATTGCTCTTAGATATGAAAGAATTGAAACTGATATGGTATGCAATACTATAATAAAGAATTATGTTTTAGAAAAAATCACGGAAAAAGGATTCCGAAATTCTCGGAAACGTTTTTAAAAATTGTTTGGAGAATTCCGAAATACTCGGAAACGTTTTCGAAACTTTCATGAACCACAGCTGCACAGAATACTCAGAAACATTTCTGGAAATTACGGAAAGAGGATTCCGAAATACTCAGAAACGTTTCTGAAAATTACAGAAAGAGGATTCCGAAATACTCAGACACGTTTCTGGACATTACAGAAAGAGGATTCCGAAATACTCAGAAACGTTTTTGAAACTTTCATGAACCACAGCTGCACGATATACTCAGAAACGTTTCCGGATTTTTTTTACAGTGTACGTACATACAGACGTCACGAGAAAACTCGTTGTAATTAATTCGGGGATCGTCAAAATGGATATTTCGGGTGTTTATACGTTCTTAGGCCATGTGTGATCGGGTTGAGAAAAATTCAATATTTATTCGGGGGCGAGGAAAATGGAAATTATGGTCGAATTTTGGTTTGAAATTTTTTTCGCGAATATAATACTTTCTTTACTTCGTAAAAGGAAGTAAAAACCACGAAAACAAGCTTCTAATTCCAACATATCCCTGTTGTTAGTATGGAATCCAAAACGCGTTTCTTTTAATTATCTTGAAAACTCATTTCTGCAGACCAAACACTGCGGCGGCAGTATAACAATGACACATATGAGGCAGGGAGAAGCAAAGGGATGTAAGGGGCCATTGATTAATTACGTAAGGATGATTTGGCAATTTTTGACCCCCCCCCCATGTAAGGGTACGTAAGATTTTTCAGACCCCCCCCCCCCCCATCTTACGTAAGATTCCATGTCGTTTTTCAAGATAATAAAATAACGAATCTTGAAATCGTTACATCACTGCAATCGTAATTAAATTCACTAAAGAAATATTTCCTAAAAAGTTGATTTCTAGACGGAATGTTCTTTTGACATTTTTTTGCATATGATGCGATACTAATTAAAAATAAAACATGCCATACACAGTGCGATTTTTTTATTATATTTTACCCTATTCATTCTTCGTAAAACAAATAAAAAACAGCTCATCCTAAAACGTTTTTTACCTTCCAGACGCAAATGAAATATGATCACTGCCAGATCACTTGACTGCGCGATTTCTAATGTAAAATATCGATTTGGAAAATAATTACGTAAGAATGAGTTTGACCCCCCCCCCCCCCAAGTAAGTACACGTAGAGATGTCTCCGACCCTCCCCCCTCCCCCTCGGGACCCTTACGTAATTAATGAATGCCCTTAAGTAGACTTTTCACGTTTTGAGAAAAGCGCGTTTGAAGATAACGTACTAGATAGGCTTTCATAATTTTTTTTCTCCTAAAACATGTTGTACAGCAGCACCTACCAGGCGTACTAGTAGGGGAGAGTGTTGTACCTTGGGATATCGCTAATTTCTAAGAATCTAATTTTAGCAGTCATGTTTTTTTTGTTCTCTAATATTAACCTTCACCACTAAATGGTGCCATAGTCCGCTTTAAAAGAGATAAATTGATGATTTTGTGAGGGAAAGAAAATTTCATGACTCCTAAGTATATATTTTATTTCATTTTCTGTCTTTGTATTTGTAAAACTAATCAACTGAATTGTATTTTGTTGTCTTTAAATATTTTGGTAATGAGAAAATAATGATACTGCATCTAGATTGACCACCATTTTGGTTTTTCTTTAACCACGGGGTGATTGTACCTTGAGACAGCCAAACATATTGTACTTTCCAATCTGATGTAGTCTTTTAAACACATTTAATGTTAGAAAATAATTCATTTACTCATTATTCATGATTCCTAATTCATTCTTAATGATTTAATTCATTACCATGAAAAAAAAATTGTTTTGGTGCAAAATTGGTTCAAGTATGTGGCTGTTTCCTGAATCATGAAGAGTTTCCCATGGTACATCAGGATGTATCCCAAGGTACAATAGGATGTTGGAATAGGACAGTTTGGAACTCTTACTGTAAATGGCTGGGAATATTTTATTTTCAAACTGCCTGAATTTCAAAAAATATATTGGAGAGAAAATGTTGGAGTATTTTAATGTGACTTTTAGATTTTAAATTTGATTCAAATAATTGACGTAAAAATAAAATATGAAAAGTGTCCCAAAATACAACACTCTTCACTACTATATTTTGTCCCATGACAAAGGAGAGGTTCACCTACCATTTACACTGGTTATCTCCAAATTTTTAATTTTTCCCCGCTTAAACGAATATTGTCGGTTCCAAGAAATAGTATTCGATCAAGCGGGTATTTGATTAAGCGGGGAAATTTTATTTACCTTTCCTGGTTGGCAATTTTTGTCTTAAAACGTAATAATAAATTAATATCTAAGTAATAGGAGAAAAAATGTTTTTGATAAAAAAGCGTTTTAAATAAGCTGGGTAATCAACAAAATAATATAATATTTAAGTATATATAATACAAGTACTAATGAAAACTATAAATATGTAACTTACAACTTGAGGTATTAAATCTTTGTTCGACACCTTTTTTCAGTTCTTATATTTTGGAGAAAGTCCATAATAGTGGATTCCTTGCTCAAGGTATTTTGAAAATACTTTTCCAGCTTCAATTACCACCTTTTACGTAATTAATATTTATCAATTTCTTATCGTCTGCAATGTTTATATTTCGTTGTGCTTTTAATTCGCAACTCCAACGAACTATAGGGGGCACTGCAGTCACTGTCTAATGGCGGAATTAAAAACTAAAACAAACGCATGTGGTAACGAAGAAAATGCTAAAAGTGTTGTGATTTTTGTTGTTATGTATGATTTTTTCACTTTATTCATTTGAAAAGATTTTTCAAAGTCTTTTGGTTATTCTGACCCATATAGAAAGAGATTAGAAACCAAAAAGTATTACGAAAGTAAACAATTAATGCAGAACACACAGTAAGTTGTTCTGAAGCAGCCATTTTCACGATGTTGAATTCGGAATTCATAAATTTTTGGTTCGCTTCGAACGGCATTTTCATTTTGTACCGTTTTTTCTATACATTAGTACATATTAAGTTCAGTTTCGTGACATTTCCGGCATTTGTTGACATTTTTGTCACATAGTGCACATACGTGGCAGACTGTCAAGAGTAACGTTTAACACTAGATAATTTATTTCTATGACTATATGATTGGATATCTAAAGAAATCATGCATTTAATTCATTCGTCATGGAAATGATTTACCTGATGTGCGAAATCTTGTCAAGATACATTATTCTTTCACACAATTTTAAAACCATAACCTTATAAACAGATTTTTGGCGAACTTTTATTTTTTATTGTTCAAATTCTTAACGTTCTTTCTGGATTTTTCAATCTGTTCTGCGATAAATATTTTCAAGAAAATTTATTTGCGTACTTTCTATTTCAGTAGGATACTGTAGTAACAAAGGTTATTTAAATCATTTATGTGGAATTAGGTTAAGGAAAAGTGTCCAGTCAATGTTGTTAAGTTCGTTTTTTTTTTCATCGAATTGAAAAACTGATATTTATTCAAATTCACTCAGAACAAAATAAATAAAATGTGTACTCACAGTTTATATATGGTGGTAGTTTTCTTTTCAGTTGATTGACCATTATTTCTTTTTACTTATCGAATTCTATAATCTTACTATCATTTTATTCCACTCATGATAAAAATTAAAAATGGTTTAACTAAAAACGCGAAATCTCGCCAAGGCTACTTTGCTCGCACAATTCCAAAACTATAACCCTAAACAAATTTGGCGAAACCTTTCAGCTGAGAATAAAAGGAATAAAGTAAATTCTTTCTCGGTTAAACATTTTTCATTTTGTTCTACGATAATAAATTCAAGAAAATATTTTGCATACTGTCCATTCCAACTAAATGCTGCTGTAAAATATGATTAGTTAAATTAATTTAAGATTAAAAAAAAAACTCATATTCTTACAAATTCATACAAAACAATAAAATTTTTTACCTGGTATAACGTTATCCAATTTTGTTAATCCAGAGTTTTCTTGTTTACGCTTCCACCATTTAATACTTTTTTGAAAGAAATAAGGAAAACTAACATTATTTTGAGAAGCTCGAGAATACTACTAAGGGACGAATTAATTTCTGTTGTTGAAGGCGTTCTTAGACATGTTGAATGCGTTACTCAGAACAAACTGACCGCGTTTACGTCAACAGATACACGTGGAGCGCAACGTGGCAATGTTTTAGTTGCATTCGCAGTTTTATAAATCACCGCAAGGTAGCGTATTCGAGCGCTGGAGTTCCGAATATAATTATCGACTGTCTGTTGGTAATGGCAACTATAAAAGAAACTAGATAGAATAGTGGAAATGCTTAGATGGAATATTCCGCCCGTTGTTTGTCGAAAAATACTATTTTAAATTTTTACGTCAACAATTGCTCTTCTTTAATTTATTTTTAACGTATTCAAATTTTTTCCCAACAAAAATATATGCGAAAGCAATATTTCATTATATCAGCATTATTTCATTATATCAGTACTATTCGATTATCCGGGGAAATTATTTGATTAACCGGGGATCTCTAGCATTACACCTATGGGGAAATATTCAGTTCCGGGAGATTTTATTCGTATAAGCGGGGTATTCGTTTATCCGTAACCCGGTTAAGCGGGGCTGACAGTACGTGGAAGGGATCCGTAATGCCTGGCTAATGATCCAATCAGACGATTTTAAACTGATTTGTGCAGCTGTCACTCTCACTGGGCAGCAGTTTTGGTTAGACGACATTCTTCGTACACTTTTAATAGGTAATAAGTTTAATATATTTTGCTCCATTGAAACACTTAATAAAGGTACTAAAGAGGAACCCAAAAACATGCTTAAAAGTTTTACAAATTGAGTTAAAATTTGTAAAATGTTTGACTCATACCACTATTACTCTAACTCAGGTATGGTCAATCCGTGGCACGTGTGCCACAATATGGCACGGTCGAGTACTGGCTGTGGCACGCTAAGACTTTTTTTTTCAATCAAAAATTTACAAAAGAAATCGTTTTCTGGAATTTTGTCAATAAGAATTCAACTCATACTGCAAGAACACCATCAAACTCTTACTTGTCATTCATTAATATTAAATGATAAAAATAAATATGCAAAAATATGACCGATATAATAACTGTCTAGAAATAACGTCATGCGTCGTATATAATATTGCAAGCTGCAGACAATGCGCAATTAAGCATTGTCTGCAGCTATATTCTGCGTTATAGGATTAAAATTTCAATATTGGGACAGAAATTGGAAATTGTTTTTTTTTTTTTTTTTTTTTTTTTGTACTGATTAGTATAAACTAATTTTTAAGACACTTGTAAAAAACTTAAAAGTGTAAAGGAGTTGTCTCCATCAGTCAAAAGTACTGCTTTTAGTCAATGAAGTTGATAGAATGAGCGAAAAAAAAACATGAAGCGAGGAAAAACTTTTATTTTCAAAACGTTTAACTTTTAATTATTTTTTTTTTAAACTTCCGATTTTTCAATTAAGGCGTCATCTTTATGCCGTCACAAGGAATGAACTTTGGCGCGCTACTCCACTAGGGCACTGAATTCTTACGCTTACTGCTTACCGCGTTTCCAGATTATGATATTTCAGAAGCGAATTAAACATCGCGCTCTACGCTTGCTATTAACCATATCGTTGCCAGTACAAGTGAGGAAAGAAGTTAATTAAATATTGCGCTCTGCGCTAGTAGCATCAGTGAATGGCATTTCATCACTTGTGGTGTCATGGGAAGCGTAAAAAATGAAAATGAATCTGAGCACGGATTAAAATAACTGTTAAAAAAAATTAAACTTTGTAAAAATTATTTGTTAAATGGTCAAATCCTATGTTTTAGGCATGCTCTTTCAGGAAAAAATACTTTTTAAATTTCGGAAACAACTCCACTGAAGTTAAAAAATGAGAGTGGTAAAAATCAGATATTGGTTTCACAGATACAGTTTTGCGCTGTAGCTAGAATAAACATTTCTTAGTTATTACCTTTAAAATGTATTCAATTAACTATAAAGTAAAAATTTGTCCATCTCTATTTCATTCATTTTTTATTTTATTATTTTTATTTTCTTTACTGTCTAGACTTACAACGCCTTGGGGAAAAATGCGCCATTTCAATAAAATTTCTATAATCAGTATTTACATTTTTATACTTTTCAGTATGTATACTTTTCAGTAAGTGGCAAGTACAACTGTTTTTTCTCCAGAGATTTCCAAAGGGGGGGGGGGGGGAGGGTATAAAAAGGATTGTTCATCCTTGTTCTAACCAGTCGATATGATCTGTTTTATAACAGCATTGACATTTACTGTTGTCTTTTATCAGATATATTTCGCAGCAAAACTTGTTTCATGTGCTTATACGAGTGGTTTTATTTTAAAACTTATTTTTAAAGTAAAATTACCAAGTAAGCGTTTGAATATTTGCTTTAAAAATTTCCGTTCATAGAAGACCCACTGATCCTGAATTAAACACTAATTTAACTGAACATGAAATTAGTCTTTAAAACTAAACCTACTAAGATACGGTAGGTAGTAGTTTATAGGAGGGCCCGACTTCAAAAGGTTATTAAAAATTAAGAGATCGTATATAATTAGTTAGGTATTTAAAATAATTCATCGTATAGTAATTTAAATCAGTATTTATTTTATAATTGGATGATTAGTTTAATTGATTTTTGTACTGGAATTGTAAAATAAATTTCATTTCTAGGTGTGGGTAGGTTAATAGTATGTAAGTGTAATCGGTTATTTTTTGCTTTTTAGTTCCTTTGTGTTTTCTGAAGGCGGTTTTTTTTTATTTAAAAGTAATTTATTTTTTGCTTAACAGTGGTGTATATAAAATAAGTTCGTAGGATACACTGTTAAAAATTTTCCGGAAAATTTACGGTAATTGTTACTGGCATCCATGTTGCCAGTAACTATTACCGTAAAAATCAAATGTTACTGTAAAATTTTACGGTTTCCTCGGTAGGCCACAGCAACCCATTGGCGCTGGGATCGCTTATTTCTGCGGTATAAATTACCGTAAAAATCAGCGATGCGTTAGTCCGCCATTTTACAGTAACAATTACCAGAAAATCTTAATGAATTTTTAACAGTGTAGAGTATATGGTACATGACGCTGAGGCCTTCCTTACGCGCAAGTCGAGTACGAAAACGTCGAACACATGAGTCTGAAAACAACTAAGATGAGCACGATAGAGAAAGAAATAGACCACAGCGTCTCAGAGACTTCCGACGACTGTGAAGAAAGGCTTTTTCAAATGCGCAACTATGTACAAAAAATGTTGTCTTCATAATTAGTTCCGACTTTATCAAAGATTGCTTTCCGAAAGCAAATGCTCGAGTCACTAAAAAAACAACAGGAATTGCTTTAAGTTAAAAATTGTAAAGTTGTAAATTCTATTTCACAACAATACGTATCACACAACCCTCGATAAAGCTGTCATAGATTTAGGAAAATAGAACTTTGAAAAAGGACGAGTATACGTAGCTGTCAGCATAGTCAGGACTTGAAGTAATAGCTCGATCTGATTTAGAACCCTTTAAACTTTTAACTAAACCTCACGATTAACGAGAATTAGCAGAAATGCAACAATTGATAGATCTCATTTCTAATGAAAAATATAGACTGGATTCAGTATTTAGTTAGAACCATTTAAATGTTTGCGGTGTCCCAAGCTACAAATAAACTGTAAATTGCAAGTCGTAAAATTGTAAATTATAACATTGTAAATTTTAAAATTGTAATTTAGTTTTCACAAGAATGTTCAAGTTTACGTGTCATGTAACTCGTGATAAAAGTAGCATGGTTCTTCAAAAATGCCCCCATAATAGATGAAGGTAAAAAATTCCCTTGGAATAAATTTTACGTTTGCTGCAGAGAATCCTTGATTCAAAATGTTCATTATGATTACTCTTAATAATAATGTTTTTTATTACTTTCTTTAACTATGGGTAAAGAAAACACATACCTTTGTTTTATGGCAATTTTTTAACAATGGGTTTTATATTTAACCGTCCGTGAGGGAAATTACATGAAATTTATTGTTTTTTACCCATAACATTTCTCTCTAAACAACAAATAGGGTAAATCAAAGATTTGTAACCTTAGAGTAAAGTTAGACCACCCCCTATCCATTAACAAAAAAAAACATAAAAGCCGGTTCACTGAGACGATATACAAAGTTAATGAAGTACAAATCGCTTGAAACCTGATTATAATATTTGAAGAGTTCCCTCAATTTCATCAAACCCGAACTTGATTACCATTAGACCGCCGAAGAACTATACCGTTTAAACATTAAAAAAAAAAAAAAAATCCTAATCGGTACAGGCAGGGGCGTGCGCAGAAATTTTGGGGCCAGTCACGATATTTTATCCCTTCTTGAAACTATACATTCGCTTAAGTATGCATTCTGAAAATTTCCATTACAAACTCGGGCAACTGAAAGGATTGTGGAAAAGGTCAGTGAATTTGCAGAAATTCGTTTGAGGTATTAAGACGCAAGAGATGGATCTGTATGAAAAACTTTATGTTCGCCAACATGAATGCCAAACCTGAGTCTGTGTCCAATTTTAAGCCTTGATTGAAACGTAGAAACTTGTTTAAAATAATATAGTTATTGTGAATGTAAGTTACTTTACAAATATTTAAGTGCTGTAAATAACTATTCTTCTTGGGAATTGCAGGATGGAACACAAAGTGCAAACACCTACTTGGCGTTGATCCTGGGTTGTTAATGGAACAAAATATGATTACATTTCCAACAAATAGCTGTATAGTGCACATTTATTGTAAAAAAAATATATAACTGGGATCTAAAAGTAGAAATACTGCAATGTACAAAATAAGCTAAAAATTTCGAATTTTGGTTAATTTCAAGTAAATTTGCGGCTCATGCCCGAACTAAAAACTGTAAAAGAATGCAAATATTTTGAAAGATATATAAAAAGTATATTGAAATAAAGCCTTTAAACGGTGCTAGAACAAAAAAAATTATTATTTAAAGGTTTATAAAAAAATATCTGCCAACGCGCAATCTGAAGACATATTTTTTTTTTCCCATGTTTAGGATGGCAATACACAACTTTTTTTTTGCTATTAGAAGTTGCTTCTCGAAAATATCCTTTTTTCGGCCCACCCTAATACATAGGTACATACATAAATACATACGCTCAGTTTTTAATTATATAAGATACCCCCATTAATCCACTATACACAATATGTGTATGTGATCATATACATAATGCGTCCAGAAATTCTTGGGGGTATCGCCCAAGGGTGATAGAGATCCGGGTTTTCCAGGAAGAAGAAAAAAATCTGATAAAATTACAGTTTCACATTTTCCTTATGTTTCGACAATTAACTTTCATTAACTACCACTGCAACGATTAATAACTACTTTTTTTTATGTGCAGCTATAAGGGTCCCCTGGTAAAAATTGTAACCTGTAGCTAAATCATTTCATTGCTTTAGGGAAATTTAAAAATGCGTTGATAAAATCTGAATTATAAATGAAAATTTTTGAAGCTTGTGGGTATACGCTATATGTCTAAAAAGTGTTTGAGAGTATACGCCGCATATGGGGTATATCCTATGGAAACACCCCTCCTTGTGATACAATAAATATAAGGAACTAAGACACTTGAACCGTTTTTTGTGAAGTAAATAGGGACCGCAATTAAAAAAAAAAAAAAAAAAGGTCAAAACTTCACGAATAGCTATTGTGAGGCTCTGAGAAGTTGAGCTCCGACTCTGACAATGTTTACCGCTGTTTCGGAAAATTGGGAGGGGTAATTGGCGCTAAGTTGAGTTGAAAATAGTAGTTTTTGAAAAATATTGTAACGGATTCGGTGCGACTTCCACTTTCTTGAAAGGATGACACAGTTCTTGATAAAAACACAGGAAATTTATTTACACTATGTACAGGAAAAATCGTTAATAACTGCTAAATTATTCATCAGCAATTAAGCAATTATCACACAACACCGTAAACTCAACGTTTACACACGTATTTACTTCCAAATACGAAAACAACACAGCGAAATGCCTCGCTATAAACAGAGCTAATCCGCTCACAGCACAAATTCTCAAGCGAAACTCCACTGTTTATCCATCGCTAACGGCTTATATACACCGAAAGAAATCTCTCAAATATTCCGCACGCTTCTGGAAAAACGTAGACCGTTATCAAATTTTATCAATGAACAAAAAGGAAATAAGGGGGTCGTATACTTTAGCCATATGAAAAGGGGGTTGTATATTCATTACGGGAAACTATTTACAGGTTACGTTACTACAAAAATTACTATTTACAGGATTTGTAACATTGCCCCCTTCCTGAGGACTGCACGTCCCGGGAAGTACAATCCCCAGAAAGGGTGCCAAACTTCTATCACAAGTTCACAATTACACATTAAATAATAACCAATAATGCATAGGAAACACAATAATAACAAGAAATATTACTATACATTAAAAGCAAAAAAATTATCTACAACTTTTATGTTATCAACCATGGTTGTTTACGTAATACTCATGAACTATGGCCATAGTATGGGGCTAACCGATCATAATGTACAACCCTAGGTTTTGCATTAGGTGATTTTTGGATCATCACTACGACGTCATTCAGTCGGTTAAGGACTTTGTAGGGTCCATCCCAATGCGACTGCAATTTGGGTGACAGACCTTTCCGTCGGATGGGATTCCATAACCAAACCTTGTCGCCTTCGTTGAATTCATGTCCAGTAGACCTTGTGTCGTATCGGGTCTTCATCTTCTCCGCCGCGATGTTGATTCGCTCTCGTGCGAAGTTATGAACGTCTTCCAACCGGGCCTGGAGATCCTGGATGTACTCGTCAGGCGATGAAGGTGCATCCGGAGGACGACCGAAGACGAGATCACAAGGTAGCCTTAGCTCTCGTCCGAAGAGCATCTGAGATGGGGCATATCCGGTAGTCTCGAGGACGGCACTGCGGTAGGCCAGCAGGAACAAAGGTAGCTTCTTGTCCCAATCCTGTTGATTTCGGGATACCATAAGCGAGAGATTATTCAGGATTGTGCGGTTAAATCTCTCCACCATGCCGTCCGATTGTGGGTGTAGTGGTGTTGTCCTAGTTTTCTCAATTCCGAGAATTTGACATAGGCCCTTAAACACAGCAGAGATGAAATTCCTCCCTTGATCGGAATGAATCTGCAAAGGTGTTCCGTATCTCGAGATCCAATGTTGGACTAGAGTCTCTGCTACGGTGGTAGCCTCTTGATCTGGAATGGGATATGCTTCCGGCCATTTGGTGAAGTAGTCGATGGAAACAAGAATGTATTTGTTCTCATCAGCAGTTCTTGGTAGAGGACCCAGGATGTCGATCCCAATTCGTTCGAAAGGAGCTCCAACGTTGTACAGATGAAGCTTCCCTCTGCTTCTTTTCTTCGGTCCTTTACGAGCAGCACAGGCGTCACAAGAATGGCACCACTTCTCCACGTCATCCTTCGCCTTGCTCCAGAAGAAGCGCTCCCGAACTTTATTGAGGGTTTTCAAGACACCAAAATGTCCTCCAGTCGCACTACTATGTATTTCTATCAGAACATCTGAAATCCTTGATCGGGGAAGTAGTAACTGCCACCTAGATGTTTTGCCGTCGTCAGATTCCCATTTTCGGTACAGTACGCCGTTCCGTAAATGGAGAGAGTTCCATAAAGCCCAGTATCTTTTTGTTGCAGGGCTGAAGATGGACACGTCCTGCCAGCTAGGGCGCCGACTGTCACTTTCCATGAACTCTAAAATTGGTTTTATGTCGGGGTCTTCAAGTTGATCTTTTCGAACTTGGTCGTCACTCCATGGATCAGGTTCTGAAGATGTTGGAATCACTGTCACCTGATAGGCAGTAGGGCTAGTTGTTCCATACTGTTTCTCGATTCGGGAACAATAATTGCAGTTCGCAGGACAGGGTCTCCTTGATAAAGCGTCAGCATTACCGTGAGATAACCCTTTTCGATGCTTGATCTCCATGTCATATTCCTGGAGCCGCTGGATCCATCTGGCTATCTGGCCTTCCGGATTTTTGAAGTTCAAAAGCCAAGTTAATGAGGCATGATCTGTCCGAAGCAGAAATTTTCGGCCGTAGAGGTAATGATGGAAGTGTTCTACAGCTTTCACTATGGCCAGTAACTCCTTTCTGGTGACGCAGTAATTTCGCTCCAACTTTGATAAGCATTTGCTCCAGTAAGCGATGACATGTTCATTTCCGTCAATTTCTTGGGATAAAACAGCTCCGATGCCCTCGTTGCTCGCATCAGTGTCCAGGATGAAGGATTTTTCAGGCTGAGGATAGGCGAGGATAGGCGTTGATGTTAAAGCCTCCTTCAGTCGCAGAAATGCATCTTCGCATTCTTTGGACCATTCAAACTTTTGCTTGCTCTCCGTCAGCTTGTGCAAAGGTCGTGCAATGTTGGAAAAACCCTTCACAAACTTCCTGTAGTACGTGCAGAGCCCCAGGAAACTTCGCAGCTGATGGATGTTTTCGGGACGACTCCAACTCTTGACCGCAGATACCTTTTCTGGATCGGTTTGTACACCATCAGAAGAGATGATGTGACCAAGGTAGTTCACTTCTCGGCGGAACAAATTACATTTGGACGGGCTTAACTTCAGATTGGCTTCCTTAAGCTTTTGCAGCACCTTCCTAAGATTTGCCAGATGTTCTTCGAAACTGCGTCCCACGATGATGATATCGTCTAGGTAGACCAGACAGGATTCGTAGGAAAGTCCTCTTAATACTGTCTCCATAAGACGCTCGAGAGTAGCTGGTGCATTGCAGAGGCCGAAGGGCATCACTTTAAACTGCCATAAGCCTTGTCCAGTTGTAAACGCTGTCTTTTCTCGGTCATCAGGGTGTATCTCAACCTGCCAGTAGCCGCTCTTCAAGTCCAGGGTCGAAAACCACTTGTGTCCGGAAAGAGTGTCCAAGGTGTCGTCTATCCGTGGAAGAGGGTAACTGTCTTTCTTGGTGATTTCATTCAGCCGTCGGTAATCTACACAAAATCTGGTGGAGCCATCTTTCTTTCGGACCAAGACGATGGGAGAGGCCCAAGGACTGGATGACGGTTCGATTACATCATTCTCCTTCATCTCTTTCAGGAGGGTCTCAACCTCTTCCTTCTTGGCGAACGGTAGTCGTCTTGGATGCTGTTTAATAGGGGGGTGTTCTCCAGTGTAAATCCTGTGCTGCGTTAAATTCGTACGGCCAACACCCTCCGATGTAGATGAAAACAGATGCTTGAAGTCGTCCACCAATTCTTCCGCAGCAGTTCTTTGATCTTTCGATAATGGCGCACTCCCAATTAACTTCGATGTCAAGGACTCAGAAGACACAGTCTCGGGGGAATTGATTCTTCTAATGATGCAGTTTACTGGAGTACAAGTTGCTAACACTTCACCTTTCCGGATATTCCTTGGCCTTTCACTCACGTTGGCGACTCTCACAGGAATTACATCCTTAGAAAGGTCCACAAGCGTAGATGCTACCAGCACTCCGTTTGGGCTATTGCTTAAGTTGGGGTATTCAATGAGTCCAAATCGAAAACTATTGCTTTCTTCAATGGAGCCAGGTATTAATGATTCTGACCTTGAGGGAATCGATAAATCCGTTTGTGCTATTATTTGATGAGCGGATTTTACATTACTTTCTGCGCGGAAAACGGCTATGTCTTCTCTCATCGAGTGCAGCTCATTTGTCTTGAAGTCGAGGTTGAAGTCATACTTCTTTAAAAAATCCAATCCGAGAATGAAGGGGTCTGTGATAGCAGCAACGAATGCAGTATGATGGTAAGTGGCATTTCCAAACACAATTTCTAAGTTTACTTTATCTTCAACCTCGATCTTGTCACCTGTCAGTCTGGAGGGTAACGCAGGGCGGCGTCCATAGAATGTTGAGTCCAAATTGACGAGCCACATCTGTTCTAATAATTGTAACATTGGCTCCAGTGTTAATAATCAGTTCGCAGGGAAACCCGTTTACATATGCGTAAACAAACAGTCCATTACTGCCGCCACTCGTCGATGAAATCTGGAAAACTTTAAGATGGGGCTCATTCCAATTTGGCGACCTCCGCCCCGCGAGATTGCCATGGCTTAGTTTTCCTGGACCTGGGAGGGAGAGGTGCTCTTCCCTCTGGTTTCTTGGCGAGCTTCACAGTTTCTTCGTAAGTGACCCTCGCCACCACATTTCCAGCACTTAAGTGATTGTCCATTTTGGTACTTGGGAGCCGAAGTCCTTTTGAGGATTCCTGCAATTTCTTTTATTTGCTTTTCCTGTTCAGCAAAGCGTGACGAAACCGGATCAGGCTCATCAGTTTTCACGCCGCGGATTGAATGGCGGTCCTTGCGGGTTGCTTGCTGGGCGGCCTCCAACTTCATCGCATACACAGCAGCAGAACTCAGGTCTTTGACATCCGCCATCCGTAGAGCTTTCTGGATTTCCGGATCTCGAACCCCGTCGATGTAGTAGTTGAGTGCCAGGTTGTCTCGAACATCCGCAGGACAGTCGCAAAAAGCAAGATGAGACAGTCTCTCGACGTCCGCCGCTAGCTCTTGCAGGGTTTCTCCGGTTTTCTGGAAACGGGACTTCAACTGGAGTCGGCTGAAATCTTTCTGGCACTTCTCACCGAAGCGAAGCTCCAACGCAGATGTGAGGGCGGCGAAATCCAGGCGCTGGCTGTCCGGAAGGGTCTGGAAAATGTCCGCTGCGTCACCTCTCAGGGATGCTGCAAGATGACAGGCCTTGGTAGCAGAGTCCCATCCGTTTGCTTCCGCCACTATCATGAATTGAGTTTTGTAAACCTGCCACGAAGTTTTCCCATCAAATGTGGCAAGTTTAATGGACGGTCGAGCAACCGATGTGGGAGCGCCAAACTGTACAGAGCTGCTTTCCGCGGTCGCCAATCTCCTTTCCACGTCCTTAAAGATCTCTTCTTTAAATAGATGAAATCTTCTATCTTCTTCTTCAAATTTATTTTCTACAGCATTGAATCGGCTTTCAACGGTATCAAATTTTTCTTCAATAGCATCAACTCGATGCTCTATGTCATTAAATTTATTTTCCATCACAGTCTTTACCGAAATAAAGTCGTTTTTAATTTCTTCTTGGTTAGACGTTAAGTCCTTTTTCAGCATCGTTAAATCGCTTTTTAACTGGTCTTGATTTGCCAACATACTTGCAGTCAGATCACTTTTTAATTGTTCTTGATTAGCCGCCATATCATTTTTTAATTGTTCTTGATTAGCCGCGAAACTTTCGGTCAAGTCACTTTTCACAGCATTAATTGCTGCCAGAAGTTGTTTTAATTGGTCATCCATTGCGCGAGTAATCACCATAAAAACCAAGTCTATAAATTCAAACAGTCTTTATGAAAAAAATGTCCAAAGTCACACTTACTCCAAGAAAGTCCAGAAGAAGCCCCACGTTGGGCGCCAATTTGTAACGGATTCGGTGCGACTTCCACTTTCTTGAAAGGATGACACAGTTCTTGATAAAAACACAGGAAATTTATTTACACTATGTACAGGAAAAATCGTTAATAACTGCTAAATTATTCATCAGCAATTAAGCAATTATCACACAACACCGTAAACTCAACGTTTACACACGTATTTACTTCCAAATACGAAAACAACACAGCGAAATGCCTCGCTATAAACAGAGCTAATCCGCTCACAGCACAAATTCTCAAGCGAAACTCCACTGTTTATCCATCGCTAACGGCTTATATACACCGAAAGAAATCTCTCAAATATTCCGCACGCTTCTGGAAAAACGTAGACCGTTATCAAATTTTATCAATGAACAAAAAGGAAATAAGGGGGTTGTATACTTTAGCCATATGAAAAGGGGGTTGTATATTCATTACGGGAAACTATTTACAGGTTACGTTACTACAATAATTACTATTTACAGGATTTGTAACAATATTCTAACTAAAATCCGAGCCAATAACACGTCTAGTGTTCACTAAACTCCCCGAAAACAGGTAAACATGGTCAAGGTCACAGCTCAACTAACCACGGCTTCCAGACGTCCCGGTTTTGAGACAAAATCTCGCCGGTTTACCTCTCGTCCCGGAAAAGGATAAATTTGATTAGAAATGGCCAAAAGGGTTTCAAAATGATTAAGTATGAAGGATTATTTCGGATAATTACTTTACCATGTGCAACATTGACTTATATAATTAAAAACGGATTAGTTTGTGTGGATTTTTACAAGCTTTGAACTAAAAAAGACTGTCTAAAAAGGTCCTATAAAATGAAAAGTATATCTAAAGTGTGCTACATTTTTTATACCTCATTCAAAGTGTTTTTTCTACCTAAAATAAATTATAAGTATTACATCTAAGAAGTGAAATGTTCAAATTTTATCTGCTTATGTCATTTTTTATTACCTCTGTTTTATGTTCATAGTTAGCAACCACATGTTCATAGCATTGAGAATAAACTGCCCTATGCTCTAAAAATCAGAAACGGGTGCGTACCCTTTTGAATACTAAAAGGGGGTGGGGGGGGGGCATTTCGGTGTCTCGGTTGAACATTTCAGAAATTTTTCAAGCCTCCAAATAGCTATAAAAAGCAGTTTCTGCATCATATTTTTAAAAAATTACGCGGTGTATAGGGAGCACATAAAAAAGATTTCAAGGAATAAATGACTCAAAACACAGCCGTAACCAGACTTTGTTTCGGATCGTGTTTTACCAATGCATCTTTTGAAACATTTATATGGCCTATCAAACATTAATTTTTGTTACAATAGGTTATCTAAATGGTGGGAGGGGATGTTCTTACAAAACGAACGCCATATTATTACATAGTAAATGAATTTCCCTATAACTGCCATAAACACACAATGAGATTGTACAATTGTTCAGTCATACTAATTTCATTTTACAAAAAAAATTGAAATAATAATAATAACAACAATATTATTTCGGTCACTAAAAAAAAATTAAAAAATTATATAAATAAATAATGGAAAGCATTTCCTTGGATGAAAAATTTTGGAGGAGGTTTGAACCCTATAAACCACCCCCTTGCATACGGCCCTGGCTCAAAACCTTGCGATATAACAGCACAAAACACACACACGAAAAAAAAAAAAAAAAAAAGACCGCACAAAAACAGCACATAACATGAAGTATCAACAATCTAAAAAAAACTGTGTACTTAAAAATATAATGATTTGTACTTGTTGCGACTGTACTGTGTACCGTCACGCCCACATTACTTACAAAACATTTTTTCAATGCAAGAAAACTTTTTAGAAATTCGATACTTCACATTATGATACATAATATAAAGTATCGATCTGAAGTATCTTCATATTATGTCTCATATATTTGATCGTATCACAATTACAAGTCAAAGTTTTAAGTTCCGCGAAAAGTGCAAGTATATGAGTAAAAGTATTTCATTTGAACAAATGTATTCAGCAAGCTTACAAAACTGACATTCAATTCTAAACAAAAACATGCATATATATTTAATAATATTATTGTTTGATTCGATACAACGCAAGTTTAACTTGATTCTGCAAGAACTTATCAGCATCAAAACATGACTCATGGTGCCATTTGGATTTGTACTTCTCAGTTGTACAAAGCGCTCTTCATTAATTACACACCTTTTACCTTAATATTAAACCCTATCAGCATAACAAAAGGTGTATTTGCAGTCGGCATTGGCTGTCTGATTTGTAACACAAATTAAATTGAGAGTTCTTTTGTCATTCAATTAATAAAAATATGTATCATTCTTTACTGGTTTGCATTTTATTAGCTAAAATTAACAATTCACAAAACTAGTTTTCAATCAATTTCTACGACACTACATTGAATCATTTTCCGAGTACAACACACAATGTGTTCTTTAATTAAACGGGTTACGACGTTTAGAATTTCTTAACTTTAAGGTAATTGCAGGAAATTTTGTACTTTGTTTTGACAACTAAACAGTCTTATTAATTAAACTTGAGTTATTCCTTTTCTTTAATCATACTCAAATGTTTAGATCTTATGTATGTATATATATATATATATATATATATATATATATATATATATATATATATATATATATATATATATATATATATATATATATATATACTAGCAGTACCCGCACAGCGATGCCCGTGCTAAAACTTTAATAGAAGTCCATTGAATAAAAAAAATTGACGCACCCTCCCCTCTAATGTGAAACGATCATTTTTCTTTGTATAAAATGCGTGCACACCTTCTCAATATATATATATATATATATATATATATATATATATATATATATATATATATATATATATATATATATATATATATATATATATATATATATATATATATATATACTAGCAGTACCCGCACAGCGATGCCCGTGCTAAAAATTTAATAGAAGTCCGTTGAATAAAAAAAATTGACGCACCCTCCCCTCTAATGTGAAACGATCATTTTTCTTTGTATAAAATGCGTAAACACCTTTTCAAAAAAAAAAAACTATTTAAGTTTCTTTGGAATTTAAAACTTTTCGTCAAATCATTAAATTAGATGTACAGTTGCTTTAAAACTCTATTTAGCGAGTGAAGCTGTTTTTACTGCAATTTAAAATATTTCGCCAAATAAGCAAAAACAAAAAAAAAAAAAAAAAACATTAAATAATATCTTTCACGTATAAAAATAATCCCGCAACTCTATTGTTTATCGCAAAACTTGCCCAGCAACCACACTATCATAATCGATCCGTCTAACGGGAAAAAAAAACATCCCGTGGAACATTTAAAAATCGTCGTCAGAAAAAAAAAAAGAAAATGCCGTACATTTCACTCGGATAAAAACAAATCAAAAGTTTCTTTTCTTCAAAGCAAATTGCCAAAACAATTAATTACATTAACGGTTGCCTTAAAACAATAATCCTAGACTTAACTGCTCAGCGTCTTACGCGCCAAGCGACCACGCTACCGGAACCCAGCCCTTTTGCGAGTGAAGCGGATGTTTTTTCTTTGACAATAATAAATGTTTCGCCAAACAAATAAAAAGGTATAAAATCACATTAACAGTAGCTTTCTAATCTGTATATATTAAGAGCTGCGTTGCCCGGCTTTGCCTGGTCTACCTTGAGAATAAAAATTGTGTCTAGTGACATATATTCAACAATCAGGCTTAAATAAAAGGAAAAAAAGCACCATGCAAAATTACCCTTCCAAACAATGACGATAGATATTAAAATACTTTTAAGAAATTAAAATGCGAAAGATTGTTTTTAAAAGTGTTGCCATGGAAACATGATATAAAATGAGTTTGAGAAATTAAATGCAAAATAAGGAAATATAAACAATGGATTCAAAAAGCGTAACCGTGGAAACGCGAAAATAAAATGGTTGACAACTTGAATCAAAATGACATATTTCGAAATTGATTTTAAAACGCTTGTAACTTTTTTCCTTTGAAGATAGAAGCTAATTTTTTCGACCAAAGGTCGATAGAGATCTGAAGTAAAAAACGTCGCTTTTTCCAATGGTGTCAAAAAGAAAACTGTGGGACAATTCCTTCACTTTTTATTGATAGATTTAATGAAGAAAGTAGTGCCTAAATTTCAGCTAAGCCAAAAAAAGTTCGAGCTAAAAACGCAAATTACTCCCGCTGTAATTAAGTTAGAGCATTGAAACAAATTGTTTAGAACACGGAAAATTCTACCCTTTTCAACGATACATAATATTAATATCTGCAAGTAATTTTTCACCCCTTTAATAGCCAATAATAGGCAATTTACGTGAAATTTGGAACTAAATTGGAATAAAAAAAGACCTATTTATCGGATTTTTTTTCGAATTATAGCCTACGTTACTCAGTAAGAAAGCACCTTTCATATAGTGAAGGAATTTTATAAATAGGTGCAGTGGTTTCGGAGATTACCTCGAACATATAAACACACAAAAATCTGCCCTCTCGCTTTATAATATATATATATATATATATATATATATATATATATTGCCTGTTTGGCATTATTTTGGTGGTTTAAATTGTAACCCTAACTCCAGTGGATTAACCCTGAACTCCAGTAAGAAGCATTCGTTGATGACCACTTTTTCGTTTCTTCATCCCTCTCAAATGACAGTCTTACCAGTAAAACAGTTAAGTTACCGGATCGAGTTCAGCCTTGTCACAATAAAGCCTTTCCCTGCATGTTAAACATTACCAAAACATGTTATCAAATTATCATGCGTGGCTCGAGTTTCATTGTTGATGACGTCCGAAGTGTTACTGGATCATTGGCTAATATGTACATGAGAATATATATATTTTAAGCTAAATACTTAAAAAACGGAATTGTTTTCTGTTTTACCAAAGAATAAGTTGGACTTTTTCTCATTTGCAGTTTGATGAGTATCACTTTTCCTCTCAGGAGACAGGAGAATTCTTCAAATTTTAGCTGTAAATTTCAATCATTTTATCTAAGTGAACTTATTTCTGGAATATAAAACTTATATGTTAAAGAGTAACTATTCAAATTAAACTGAAAAGCTCAAGTTTTTAAAACTTTTAAGAAAAGTTGTCCAGGTAAATGAGTACAGTTTAGCTAATGACTAAATGTAAACATAGGTGTCATTGAAAAACAATGAAAATCGGGTTCTGATATTTGGTTTTAAAATGTATGAGAAAGTAAAGAATAAAATAAAGAACTTCTAATTGTGTTTTTGTATTGATTCCTTTTATTACAATGTTTAAAATTCCAATATTACTTCAAACAATTATGGATAGTTAAAAATTGTAACTAAACGTGATTTACTTTGGGAGCGTATACCTAATTTTTTTCATCAAACTCTATAAACACCGTTTTTCAAATGCGAATGAGGCGGGGTTAACAAAGAATATCTCTTTTCCCTAATTGCTTCGGAAAACTATAAATTTCGATTATTTTCAAAATTCAGTTTATGAAATTTTGTCATGTCAAACAAATTAAATCTCGTTGAAAAGACAACGATTTAGTTAATTTAAAAGTTTTACCTGTCAAAGTCACAGTCAAACTCTCGGTCATGTTTCCGAAAATTCCGTACAGTAATTTTACCGTACAGTAGTTGTGTTCCGTACAGTAGTTGTACCGTATAACTAGTACTTTTTTGAAACAAGAATGGTTTAAATTCAAGCGCTTTTCTCTCAATAAACAGTGGAGGGCTGTCTATAAATGATGTCAAGCTTTGAGGGACGAGGGGGGGTTCATGAAATTGTGAGTTTGTTGACAAGGAAGAGGGTCCAAGTAGTAAGAAGTGTGACATCTCACATTTTTTGTAAGAATATGTTTATATTAAGTAATGACAAAAAGAGTATACAGGTGTCCCTTGTATACCACGGTTAATCCTTTCCGTGTAGAATCGAAATCGTGTTATACGAGACTCTTTTAAAAATAACATTTTTTCTTATTTTTAATACTAATTATGTATGTGCATGAGAAAAATCGGGTTATATAAGATGTATCGTGTTATATCGAAACCGTGTTATACCAGACTCAGAAATAATGTAAATCAAGGTACCGTGTTACATCGAAACCAAGTTTCATAAAAACAAAGAAAAAACTTGTTAGAGTTATCAAACATTAACAGAATGTATTTAAAAAAACTGAAATTCTATCTTTTTTAAACGTAACTTTCGTGTTATATCAAAACCATGAAGTATTAAATTCAAGTTTCGTGCCGTATAATATTGAAACCGTGTTGTACAAGTACCGTGTTATACGAGGGACGCTTGTATATGTGACAAAAAGAAGGTGGAGGGAGTGTGGTGAAGTGTGACACTTTGCTTACGTTCGGCAAGCACGACCGGTAGCGACCGGTTGGTTAATCACGTGACAGCAATGACGTCAGCGGTTACTAACCGGTTGTTCACATCGAACGGTTTCGGTTGATCACCGATTACTTGCGCAAACATGACGCAGACGAATAACACGCAGGTGAAAAATACATATAATTGGTCAAAAATGTCACGTGGTTCCATCAACCAATCAACCAGCTAGAGTTGCGGTCAACCGGTCAGTGAGGCTCATAAAACGACATCGGAAGCAACCAGTTAACCCGTAGCTCTCAAGAACGCTGCGGTTAGTAACCGGTTACTCACCGGTCGACTGGTGAGGTTCGTCGAACGCAAGTTTTGTGAAAAAGGGGAGGAAAGGGTTAAAACTTTGAAAAGAATGGTGGCATCGTTTATGGACAGCCCTACAGATTAATTACAAAAAAAAAAGATCCGAAACCAACTTTCGTGTTTGAATGAGTAAATCACAAAAAAACATAATCCCACGAACAGCAAGATTGACAAACATGCTTCATCAGCTCATTAGCATACTTTCAGATTGTTTATTTTTTAATATTTCATAGAATATATGACACAGTAAGAAGCAAAGGGATGTAAGTGGACATTTTGAACTTTCGAGTAAAACGACTATAAAGATAACGTTCTAGGTAGGCTTTCATTGTTTTTTTTTTTCCTAAATTATTCTTCATGGCAGCACCTATCAGGGCTACTAGTACTATCTCTTGCCCCAAGACAGTGGAAGAGTTCACATACCATGTGTACTGGTTATCTCCAAATTTTTAATTTTGCCACTTGCATCCCTTTGCTTCTCACTGCCTCATTTGACAAAAGTTTTCCCTTTTTAAACACATTTGATTTCATTCTGGGTTTTAACCGCACAATTGATTCCATAACATCTTCTCTCCCTCTCGTTGGATCACAAGATAAAGGGATATTCAAAAATCCCATATCTGGTTCCCCATTCGATGCTTCTCACTGCCTCATATGGCTCATTTTTAGGGGGGCGGGATTGCATTGCATTAAGTCTATTTTCATACATTATTTAATTTCTTTAGAGCAAAGTAGGCTAAAAAGGGAGAATGAAATGGAAGAGGTTTTGTTAAGACCGTTTATTGAAAACATTGAAGTACACAGACAGTATGCAAAAAAAGATTACCAATGAGCTTACTCATTAACGATTTCTTATTAGCGGGAAGAAAGAACATTTCCTAAGTAAAAATCTGTTGGATTTAGAAGAAGTTGCAAAACACACCTTGTACATAAACGATTTGTTCAAAACAGCATTAAAAACATATTCAGTAAATTACACCCATTGGGTGTAATTTACTGAATATACCATGCCTTGCCTTCAATCCTCGAGTTGAACCGAACCATTGCTTCGGTCACTCGTCTGGTCTGCGCTAATTCTATATTAGCTACCAGTTTGTTTGGCACTCTTGGCTTATTTTAGGGGTTTTCGATCTCCAGCTCAGTCACTTTCCTGTGCCGGGCTAATGAGTGCTAATAAGCACGAAACTGCAGTTCTCGGCTGGAAATGACTGAGCTGGCGGTGTATTTCAAGCATTAAAAACATTTTAAAGTGGATTGGAACAGGTGCGTTTTTTCTCTTGCACATAGCTTTTTATGTTATTGTTTCGTTCAAAATGTTAACTAACATTGATTATATATTTAAAAACTTTGTGAATAAGTTTTAATCGCGAATTTTTACAAAGGTTTATGAAGTTTAAACCAAAAAAGAGAAATTTTCGATTGCAAAGACCAGTTCATTTTGCATCGGTTTCTCAACAAATTTCACTTAAACTACTGTCATCTATTAACCCAAATACACCCCAAACCCAAGTACGCCCCACACTGAAATATCAGAGCAACTGAAGTTAAAATTTGTTTATAGATTTTTCGAGAAGTTAAAGTTTGAAGTTTCGGAAATCATTTCTGCTGGTTTTGCGCCCTGCGGGTTCTGAAAAAAGATTTTTCTCTAGTCGTAATTAAATTTGTAATTAGCTAATGTGTGGAAAATTGGAACTTCGAATTAAAGATTGATGAAAATGAAAAAAAAAAGTTTGCCCTGAGATTATTCCGATACTTCCTTGTGAGATAAATAAAAATTTTCGATTTTGAGCTTGCATTTGCACATTTTCATTAAATATTAGAAAGCCGCTTACGTTAGAAAGTCGTATGAATTGCGCAATTAGCGGAATTGATTTAGTTTTGTCCCACATTATTATTTTTTTCACATAGAATATTTTCAATACAGTCAAACCTCATTATCGCGTCACCCGGATTTCACGTCACTTTTTCAAAGTCCCAAATTTATGCCAAATAAATTTAATGTTAAGTGGCTCCTGATTTTACGACTGTTTTTTTTTTTTTTTTTTTTTTTTTTTTTTTTTTTTTTTTTTTTTTTGTGCAACTCCGGTTACGACGACACTTTGAGTTGCACAGGCTAGATCACTGTTTTTTTTTTTTGCAATGGAAATATTTTCAGTAAAATAATGAAAATATCTGGAAAAGTTTATTGTAAGAATTCCTAACTCTCGCAAGAGACTTGACCACGCATGACACCTCATCGCGAGAGGAGAGTAGATAAGTTCTGAAAGACACAGGTTTTAGACTTTGACAAGAGGGCCAACAGAAAGGAATTCAAAGCAGGTGGATTGGACTAGGCAAGCAGCAGGAGAAGAAACAGAACATAGATGCCTTAAGCGATAGGTGCTCACTACAAGCTTCTCCCAAGAGAGAAAAAGAGATAATAACCCCTCATTAGATTGAAAAGGAACGCACAACTTCAGAGTGGATAAAAGAAATAATAGAAAGCGTTTTTCCACTTTTGAAAGGTCTGCTTTGCCGTCAAAATCTAATCAAATTGTGGACAAAAATGAAGAGTCTTTACTTGGTTTCTTTCTTACTGTTAATTACAGGAAACCCTTTTCAGCCGTCGGCTGGAAGTGAGTGTACTAGCTCTGTTATTGTGACGCCCTTGCGCTGTGTTTTTGCGTGTTTTGGTGTGTATACGTGTGTTACCGTTGAGTTTATGGTGTTAATTGATATTTGCCTAATTGCTAAGAATAA
Source organism: Uloborus diversus (assembly GCF_026930045.1). Classification (NCBI taxonomy): domain Eukaryota; kingdom Metazoa; phylum Arthropoda; class Arachnida; order Araneae; family Uloboridae; genus Uloborus; species Uloborus diversus. The sequence goes on from NC_072736.1 coordinate 158,743,683, forward strand.
TTTAGCAGTTGTTAACTACATTTCTTGTACAAAGTTGTAAATAAATCTGTGTTTTTCTCATGAACTGCGTCGTCATTAAAGAATTTCTTGAAGTGACCGGACTCGTAACAGTATGGTTTCCTGACCAGGGGCAGCGGAATCGGAGATTAAGTGAGCTACGCAAGACTAACTTTAACTGCTGGAAATTTAAAATCTTCCGACTCCTACTCCCTTTACCTCAAAACCAATCCGACTGCGACTTCATGACTATGACTACTACTGCGCAGCAATTGTGGAGCTGTAGACTCGAAGGAACAATGAGCGACTCCGACTTTTTTACTCCAAAATTGGTCCGACTCAGAGTCCCCATCTTCAGTGATACTTCTTTTTAATGAAATCGGTAATAAATTAAACTTTTAATGCTTATATACAGGGTGTTCCGTTTTAACCTGCAAGAACTTTATTTTCGCGACCGTTAGTCCTAGATGTATACTTCCAATTGCAAAAATTTTTAAAATCAGATGCAAAGTTAAGATACTGAAAGTTTGAAGTGAAAATAAAAATAAGCCAAAAAATACAAAATTTAACTTTTTATACGGACACTAGATCCCTTAACTCATACTTATGGAAATAATCTCCATTGAAAATAATTCCAACACAAAAAGTTTGGAATTAGTACGACCAATATTCACCGAGATATGAAACGCAGCGCTTTGTGACTTACACCACTTTTCACTCGCCGTCAGTAACACCTTTTGGGGGGAAATGTAGCAGTTAACATATGTTTAAAATTATATGTGTGTATAGAGTGTGGGTTTTCAAATTGTTCGAGATTTTATAGTGTGTTTTTGAGCATCACGGAATAACATTTGCATTTATTTTTGAATAGCAATGAAAAATATGAATACCTTGTTTTTCTTACTTTGACGACCTGTCATCCTTCTGAAAAGACGATAAGTTCCATTCTCATCTTCTGTATGGTCCCTTAAAACTTTGAACTGGAATATCTCCTTGAGCTTTGGTCACACAAATGCGAAGTTTTTTGTGTCAGTAATAGTTTTTAATGGAGATTATTTCTCTAAATAGAAGACCTAGGGCCAGTATAAAATGTTACATTATGTATTTTTTGACTCAATTTTATTTTTGCTTCAAACTTTCAATATCTTAACTCTGCATCTGATTTTGAACATTTTTGCAATTGGAAGTGTACATCTAGGAATAACGGTTTGCGAAAATAAAGGTTTTGCAGGTTAAAACGGAACACCCTGTATATTCATAAAGATTGAATATTTCTTTCAAACTATAAAATGCTACTGACGCGTCACTATGTTTTTTAATTACATTATTTATGTCTATTATATCGTTCTATTGATTATATTTTTGGACAAAAGAGAACGAGACATTGAAAACTTACTAAAACAGGTAAAAAATAACTTTCCTGAGCATATCCCTTACTAACAACAATAGAGGTTCGTCGTACGTGCGTGACGTCACCCTAAATGCGTGACTGACTTAATTCTTATCGGAAACTAACAGCTGAAGCATACCTTTTATGTGACGAAAGTTACAGAACCATTTGTCTGCACGAGAAATCCGTTAAAATATGAATATTTGAAAGTATCCCAATACTTTTGGTGATACAGTCGACGCTCATTATAACGACCGTACATTATAAAGACCGTTCCATTATAACGACCAGTGGTAAAAGTCCCAACTTTGTTCCTATGAACTCTACGTTAATTTGCCTTCGTTATAACAACTGTTCTGTATCGTCTAATCCAATACAACGACCGAATTCAGCAAACGCTATTTCTGGTGTTCTTTCCAATAAAGCAAATTTGTAGCTTGAAATGACCTTGATTATTGTTTACAGACATATACCTGAAGTTTTCAATGTCAAATCCAATTTTGAGAGGGGGTGAGGGGGGGGGATTACCATTCACCACAGCTAGCACAAAAAAAATAATGAGAGGAAAAATCGAGAAATTTCCAGATTCCTAAGGGAGTTGACGGATGTGTTGGTAGTTTGGTGTTTGAATCTAGTGGTTTTTAGCCTACTTTCCCAGTAATAGTCAGAGAAAGAAGAAAAAAGCATGAAAGAAGACTTAATGCATCTTAAAAATATCCCGAAAAAATATCAAGAAAAAGTCAAAAATAAATAAAATAGTTAGATAAATATTGAAAAATTAAAAATTGGAAAGTAGGGTATTGAGATGGGGAAAAATGTCTGTCGGTCTGTCTGTCTGCACTGTCTGTCTGTCTGTCGGTCTGTCTGTCCCCCCCCCCCTAATAACTTTTGAATGAATAGTCCGATTCAAACAAACTTTTTTTTGTTCGAAAGAGCTCGGCAAGGACACCTCATTCCCATATTTCACTTTTTGATTTGAACTATTTTTTGTTCAATTTTGAACAGTTCAAAAAAACTTCACATTAGCGCCTACGGGGAAATTCAAGGCAATTCCGAACTGTGAGGCGAGTTTGCTTCAAACAAACTTTGTAGGAAAACACTTTTGATGAAAAACTTGTATATAAAATATCTTTTTGATTTGAACAATTTTCCGTTCAATTTTGAACAGTTCAAATCCTTTAACATTAGCGCCTACGGGGAAACTGAAAGTCAATGTAGATTCCGTACTTGAAGGCGAATTTACTTCAAACAAATTTTGTTGGAAACAGCTCTTGACGCCAAACTCCAGACTCCGACTCCGAGAATTTAGGAGCACCTGACTCCGACTTGACTCTTGTGCCCGATAATTAATCGGACTCCGACTCCCCGACTTCGACTCTGACTTCGTAGCTTTGGCAAAAATTTATACACGGAAGACAGATGACTGACTCCGATTTTTGGATATTCGACTCCGACTCCTTTATCCCAAAATGAAATTGACTCCGACTCCATAGCTATGGTTTTAACTGTGAAATAATTATAGTTGATGTGACTTGTTTTTATTTTGACGCTAAAGTTTTAATTTAGGCATTCAGTATGACGTGGGTCTCGAGTCATTCATGTTTCTACATAAAAATATGCGCAGACGATTTTTTTTTTTTTTTTTTTTTTTTTTGACAATGAAAATTATTTCTTTAAGTTGACATTTTATTGTTTTTATTTATTTTGGTAATTGCATTAATTCATTTAAAAAAATATTTTTGGCAACAGGGAAAAAAGAAACGATTTTTTTTATATGATGTATTTATTTTAATAAGCTTATTAATTTTAGTTATTTTTTCGTTTTGAAAGCTGTTAAAGATTTTTTTTAATGGAAAAAAGTGTATTAGCTGTTTTGTTTAAAAGGTGCTGCTTTTTTTTTAAGATGAGTGAGGAATATTTTATTCCTAGAAATCAGCTTAAAATATTTAAAAAATATTTTTGGAATAATTTGCGATTTTAGCTATTTTTGAGAATATTGATCAGGTACTGGAAAGTAGTATGGGTATATGGGAAAGTAGGCTCGTTTAGTTCTAGACAGAACTTCTTGTTAAGTTTTAGGGTTCTCGAGGGACTTGTAAATGTTTCTTTGAAAAGCAGGAAAATCGCAATTTATCACCTATATCTGAAATGGAAAATAATGCTTTGCAAAAATCACTTCTGCTAAAAAGGCAAATATCTGTTTCTGGTTTTATCTTCAGAAAATGTAGTGGTAGCAGATTTGTAAGTGTGTAACATTTTCCTCCCTATATTTTCTACTTTAAAATTTGCTTAATATTCTGTCATAGTATTTTGCACACGATTTTCACTAAAAATTCCTATGATAAAAACAATTTGGGCGGGCATTTAACTGGAATGTTTGAAAAAGTACCTTTTTTTTGGAACAACGGGGCATGCATGATTACTGTGTATATATTTTTTAATTATACCTCTTATAACGACCACTCGTTATAAAGACCTTTTTCTCTTCGACGGAGATGGTCGTTATATCGAGCGTCGATTGTATTGGGTACATCAACTACCTTTGCGAGTTTTGTGGGAAGAAAACCAGTGTTGGGCTTTAATCAATTATTTTTCAATTACCTTATTAATTGATCAAAAAAGTAAGTGCAATTCATTAATTGCAAATAAATTAATCGTAATCAAACTATTAATTGCATTTTGCAATAAATTTAATTGGATTATTGTACGTTAATCGTATCTCACAATTAAAATGATTATACTTATTTTTTTAATTGTTTTCTGAAACAATTAAAACTAACATTTAGTTTTATGTATCAATAGGTACAGCGCAGGGTACAGAGCCCAAAGTATTATTTGATTTCGTATTTTCGTTCAGTGCTGATTGCTTGCTCGCCGCGTGAACTAGTCTCGTCTTGGCAAGCTTTTTCCACACGTAAATGTTTGTGTTTTAATTAAATGTTTTAAGTTTGTGTAAATAATTGGTTTTAGTTTAACCCGTAGCAGGGGAAGTGAGAAAAAAGGTCATAACAGGGGACGTGAGGCCTCAGTGACCGCTCTTTTTTTTTTTTTTTTTTCATTTAATCGTGTAATTAAGATACATTTCTGTAATTTCTCTCAGATGTTCTATTGCCTTTTATTAGTACGGAAAAAAATTTTAATTTTAAATTGAAATATACCTTTTCCAAAGAAATTTTGCTGGAGCTATAGATTTTTTGAGAAAAGTCAGATGCTGCATAAAAAAATTTATTACTCGTAATAAAGTTACTGTTGTAATTGTGGTTTCAATGCTTCAATCAGTTTCATTAAAGTTACTGATGATTTGTTTGCATTGATCTTTTATTTGTTGCTATTATGTATACTTAAATACTTAGATAGTAATATTGTACCCGACCAGCGTCCACGTCGACCTGTCGCCTGTACAGTATATTATACAAAACCAGTAGTTTTTTTAAGAGTTAGTTTTCATTAAAATTCCCAAAACAATTGACAATTGAGACAGTGAGAAGCAAAGGGATGCAAGTGGCAAAATTAAAAATTTGGAGATAACCAGTAAAAATGGTAGCTGAACCCCTCCTCTGTCTTGGGGCAAGATATAGTACTAGTAGCCCTGGTAGATGCTGCTGTACAGCATGATTTAAAGAAAAAAAATCAATGAAAGCCTACCTAGGACGTAATCTTTATACTCTTTTTACTCAAAACTTAAAAATGTCCACTTACATCTCTTGGCTTCTCACTGCCTCAATTGTTAATTGTAGTAAACTGCAGTTAACAATAATTAATTATTAACCGTAGTAAACTACAATTAATAATTAATTAATTGTTAACTGTTACTACTACAGCTAACAATTACGAAATTGTTAATTGTAATTTTCCACAATTACAATTGATATACTGTTAGTTATTGTGGTTACGTTTACAATTAATCAATTGTTAATCTTTAACTGCTAATGCAATTGAAATTTGCCAAACACTGAAGAAAACGCATTAATTTTAGATTTTCAATCAATATGTATTGATTTTTTCAAAATTTTTGAAATATGTTTAGTTTCTTGCAGAGAGCTTTTCTCTCATTGCGTAAAACGTAAGTAGCCGTATCTCTGGCTTGGTGTACTGTATTTGATAATTTTATCTCTCAGACACATCCTTTTTGGTTTTTTTTTTTTTTTTTCTGGTATGTTGTGTATTCAATATCCCACAAATATAATTAAAATTTCCAAACTGATTTTTATAGCCATTGCTAGAAACTACAATATTTTTTGATAGATGAATTCTTTTCTCAGTACATACTTAAATTTGGATCTTTTATTTTACTTTTACATAGACTATTTCACATTAAAAAGCAAGTTTCAACCACTAAATATCCGGCCAATTATCTCTACATAGTGTAAAATGAATTCTCCAAAAAGCGTCTGTTTGTGTGAACGCGTAAAATTCGAGAATTACCCGACCGATTTCGCTGAAAATTTCAGAGTATCTTTCTTTCAGCACCGAAAGGGTTTGCAGACCAGTTCGAAAAAAACCCGATGAATAATTCTTTTTTATTCCAATTTAAGCCCAATTTTCACATCAATTCCCGAATATGGGGGTGAAGAATTACGTGCACGTATTAATATTACATACCATTGGAAAGGGTAGAATTTTTCAGGTTCTACGCAATTTGTTTCAATGCTCTACCTTAATTACGGCGGGAGTTATTTGCGTTTTTAGATAGATTTTTTTTAGGCTTAACTGAAGTTTAGGCACTACTCTCATCAGTAAATAAATTAATAAAAACTGAAGGAATTATCCGACAGTTTTCTTTTTGACATCATTGGAAAAGGCGACATTTTTTACTTCAGATCTATCTCGACTTATGGTCGGAAAACTAAGCTTCTATCTCCAAAGGAAAAAAAGGGTACAAGCCTTTTAAGTTCGAAAAATCTCCTCTGCATTCAAGTTGTTAACCATTTTATTTCCGCGTTTCTACGGTTACGCTTTTTGGATCCGTTGCTTCTTTCTACCTTTCTCTTAAAGCTTGTTTTGTGTTTCCATGGTTACACTTTGCAATTCCATATTTCTCATTTATTTTCTTTAAAGTATTTTATATCTGTCGCCATTGTTTGAAAGGGAAATTTTGCATGATGCTTTTGTTTTATTTTATCCAAGCCTGATTGCTGAATATACGTCACTTGACATAATTTTTATGTTCAAGGTAGACCGGGCAAAGCCGAGCAACACAGCTAGGTTTTTTTTTTTTTTATTAACATATTAAAAGAAAAGCAATGGATTTTTTTCATAAATTAGTTACATTTAAACTTTCAATTATTTCCAACAGAAATATATTTTACCTCTTTGTACACACAAACATACGATCAAACAATGATTGATTTTACAATATATCATCGTCTCAGAGCGACAGTAAGACATCTAATCCCAGGAATAACATTATGATACCCTACTGTTGCTTTGAGGCAACGGTATGGACAATTTTACATTAAAGACACGTTTTAACCGCCAAATTTCAAGCCAATTATTTTCTTTTATAAACGTTGTAAAACTATAGGACAGGTTGTTTCATAAATTAATTAAGGTTGAACTTTCTACTATTTCCAGGAGAAATACAGTTTACGCTCTTCTCTGGAAATAAAAGATCAAACATCAAAACCCCTTATCCCTTCTAAGCAAAGTGCAAGCGAATAATTCCATTTCAGTCCTTAATTTCAAACTAAAACGTCAATGGATGACTAATTCAATCTAATTCGAATTTATGACTGCGCAGGATAGATAGCGCTTAATCAAGATCTGACATTTAAAGCCCCTGAAACAGGACTTGTAATCAATAGATTAGAAAATTACTTAACGGTATCCGCAAAAGGAAGTTTAATCGGTGTTATGTTTGCAATCAAGGTAGCATCTATTTCCCCAGTGGCACATCAAAGATAATATCTTCAGGAGAATTTTCTTTTTGCATGATTTCACGAAATTCTGTAAAACGGACATTCAGTAAAATACACTCTTATTGCATTTGCGGGGCTGAAAATGCTCCAAAATACGTCTGAAACGAAAGCATATGTGAACTCAAATGTATTGTATGATATTTATTGTCCTCTATAAAAAGTTAATGTATCGTGTTTAGAATGGGAGTGGTGTTAGTGGTGTTTGGAGTAAAAATGAAGGTATTATATACTATCTGCAAAAAAAAAAAAAAAAAAAAAAAAACAGGACTGTGTAAATTTTAATTTCTACAGCAGGATTCCTATTTAAAGATGGATACTTTTTTTAATCAGTATCAAGTTTTACGAAAGGTTTCTTGTATCTTGTTTTACCCCTTTATTTTAAGTATCAAATCCAAAATTGAATAAAATACATTATGAAGGTGGAATAACACCATTGCCCTTGGACAGAGGAGTCTGACTGCCGTGGGGAGGTCCCGGGTTCGAATCCTGGCTCGGGCATGGATGTACATTTTCTCTCCAGTCCTTGTCCTTCATTTGTGTGAATGTATTGTTATGCTGCGAATGGTTGCCTACCCTATAAACGGGTCCTTATGGAATGTGTGTACTGTGGAAGTCGGACTTCACACCAAATTGAGGTACAGTTGGAAAAGTGAAGTAGCGCACCCCAAATTGAAAGCCTAGCTAGCACACGACAACAACAACACCATTAGTTATACATACCAAATCTATACAGGGTGTTCCGTTTTAACCTGCAAGACCTTTATTTTCGCAACCGTTAGTCCTAGATGTATATTTTCAATTGCAAAAACGTTCAAAATCAGATGCAGGGTTAAGATATTGAAAGTTTGAAGCAAAAATAAAAACGAGTCAAAAAATAAAGAAAATTAACTTTTTATACGGATTCCAGGTTCTCTAACCTATATTTAGGGAAATAATCTCCATTGAAAAATAATTCCAACACAAAAAGTTTGAAATTAGTACGCCCAATATTCACCGAGATATGAAACGCTGCGTTTTGTGACTTACACCGGTTTTCACGGCCTTGTTTTCACTCGCCGTTAATAACATCTTTGGGAGAAAATATAGCGGTTATCAAGTGTTTAAAATTATGTGTGCATAGAGTATGGTTTTTCAAATTGTTCCAGGTTTTATTTTGTGTTTTTGCATATCAAGGCACACCATTTGCATTTATTTTTGAATAGCAATGAAAAATATAAATACAGTTGGCTCTCTGTTTAACGACTTTCAAGGGACCACAAAAAAGCGTCCTTAAGTAGAAAGCGTCCTTAAATAGAATGCTTTTAACACTATCGTGGACCATATGGGACCGTGAAAAGCCGTCGTTAAATAGAGAAAGTCGTTAAATAGAGCGTCGTTAAACAGAGAGCCTACTGTACCTTCTTTTGATTACTTTGACGACCTTCCATTCTTGTGAAAGGGCGATAAGTTCCAACCTCATCTTCTGTATGGTCCCTTAAAATTTCGAACTGGAACATCTCTTTGAGTTTTGGTCGCACAAATGTCAAGTTTTTTGAGTCAGTAATAATTTTCAATGGAGATTTTTTCTCTAACTATTACTTAGGGGACCTAGGGCCCGTATAAAAAGTTGCATTTTGTATTTTTTGACTCATTTTAATTTTTGCTTCAAACTTTTCATATCTTAACTCGGCATCTGATTTTGAACATTTTTGCAGTTGGAAGTATACCTCTAGGACTAACGGTTGCGAAAATAAAGGTCTTGCACGTTAAAACGGAACACCCTGTATAGTTTCCTTTATCCATTCTACTGCGCAGTAACCAGAGATGGTTTCACCAACCCATATCTCGTGAAATCTACATAAAGTTCAATTTTATTCATGTATTCTATTAGTGTTTGGTACCATAGGATATTCAAATGAGGGGATTCTCCTTTAAGGGCAACAACCTGAGCAAATATAAAAGGTAACATGTCAATTAAATGATTAAAAAAATTAATTCAAACATTACATAACTTTCCCCCTTGTTAAGTATTTGATATATTTTTAATAACTGGGGGGGGGGATGCGTGTTTTCAGTTCGCGCATTCGAAGTAGTATTTCTTACGTTTATGTTTTGTTCTGGCACTTAAAAAATATGTAAAATATAGAGCTTGGCCTTTTAGAATTAAAGAATTCGATGTTTTTGTCAGCATCAGGTATCTAAAATATGAAGAAAACGCTGTATTGTTTTCTAAGAAATGATGTTCACACCAACTACAACAAAAATAAATCCTACAGATATAGCACGGAATTTGTACAGTTTGACAATAATATTAATTTAAAAAAGAAATGGAAAAATAATTGATAGAAAAAGAATGAAACAGTAATAATAAGCTGTAAAACAAAAAAAATGTAAACTAAAGAGCATAATTTGGAAAAAATTTTGGAGGTGGTTTAAACCGTACAAACCCACCTCTTAAATACTGCAATGCCACACTATATACGCTAAGCGTTCTAATAAGTTGTATTTGGGTCATTCTTCAAAAAGTGTAACTTTTCTGTCACACGCCTTTTACAGTAAAAACTTTAAGGAATAATTCATTCAACAATGATTTTTAATTTCAACAAAAATGTATCGATTTAAACCTGCCAACAATTTTTTAATAATAAATTTCATTTTAGTATATTTTTGGTTCACAACATGTGAATTCTCACCTCCGTGGCATGTCACACACCTTGTGTGGCTGTTATTGCTGCTTAATAACTTGTTTAACTAAAAGTATATATTTATTATTCCTTTAACTAGTGTCTCAAATATTAATTGTTTAAGTATATTTAATTTTTTAATATTTTGTTTCAGTTCGTTTTATAAGGACAAGGAGTCATGTCACACAATAAATTCTCACCTCCGTTACCTAAACACACAAAATGCCATGTTCCTCATTAACACGTGGCAGCAATGACATCAAATTTTATTTTCCAAGATACAAGGGAGCCCCCTTGTGTATTTTCAGCCATAGTTGAAGTAGTGAGATTTTTGTCAAAAAACAAGAAGACAGATTTTGCTTTAAAAACTTAGTGTGGTTAGTCTGACTCCCTACATCCGTGAACTTGCATTTCAGGGATGCAAATTAATGTAAAAAAAGAAGTAAACATGTTTTCATGTGCTTAATATGTGCAGTTTGTAGTGACGAAGAAAAAAAAATTCCATGAAAAATGTATCTATTAGTTAAGCCTATATTAATGGAAAGATACTCACCCTCCGTGAATCTCACCTCCGTGACAGACCTTATCAATGTCATTATTTCTGAGGTGAAAATAACTGATGGAGGTGAAATACATCAATAATAGGCATTCTACCAAAATTATAAATTGCCAGTATATCGTTAAATTTACTAAATACTATTTTTAACATAAACTTGAAACTACTAACTAAGCCGTACTTTAATTAAGAGAGCTTAATATTTTATCCCCACTAATTATTAAAATAGTTGATTGTTTGCACAAGTAACAAAATTACTACTTTGGTATTACATTGGCCACGATTTTTCAATGTTAAAAGTTTTTTATTTTTTATTTTTTTTATTCATTTATTTCCGTGAACAAGGCATTTTTTATTTTTTTTATTTATGACTAAAATAATTGGAACATAGCTGGGCCATTGTTTATGGTTACTTATAGTAGGTAACACTTTCATGTAAGAATGAAAAAAAGAAAAGAAAAGGTTTCGAAATTGAAAAATATTTGCGTTCAAAAGTTACGTTTTCTGGAGAACGACCCATTTGCTCTAGGTAGCATTTTTTAGTTTAGCGTCTTGTCTCTATTTAGAAATGCCATTGTATGAGTTCATCACCCGAGTTCGGATTTCTTTCCATGCCTTCTCAATTATTGAAGGTGGGGGTAAAATTAGTTTCTGTAACACACCTCAATCTCTATACCAACCTACTTCGTTTTCGAGAAATGTTTTCGACCTTTTTGTACCGACGGTACTTAAAAATACCATTTCATTAAATCGTCATTCATTGCAATAATTAAATAATACATACAATTTTTATTGCTTATATCCTTTAATTTGTTCTTACGCAGTAAATGAAAAATACTTGAAATAGGTTTTTTATGCAAGTGATGATGTGGTATATAAAGCGTTCAAGTAAACACATTAAACACCGCTTTAGTTTTACACTTACGACGGTTTTACGTAAAATAAATGCAACAAATATACACAAAAACTGTTATAAATTAAAAGATAGCCGGAAACTCTGCCTGCTGTTCAAATTAGTGCCATGACTTGCACTACTAGCCTCCACTATCTTTTTACTCCAATGGCAAGTCAGGTTAGTGGACAAATTATGGGTGCGACTAGTTGCCAATATACATATATATATATATAATATAATGATCAAAATTGATGTAAAATATTCTACATTTAAACAGCGCAATGTTGCAGCTAAAGTAGTTAAATGTATTGAAAATATAGTAAAGTATGTAGTTTCACATACACGGGTAGCACAGAAATAAGTGTATGTAACAACGAAGATAAACAACAATAACAACAACAATAATGAACATGGAACATTAAAAATAAACTAGGAACATTGAAAACAAGAATTAATGAAATCATGGGTATTAAACTGCTGCTACGTTTACGAAGAGCTGGAGCATCTGGCATATTAAATATTCTGCAAGGTTTCTGTGCGGGTCAGTATCATACATGCAGCAAAAATTAAAAGTAAAAGTATGTGTATTTGAATTAACGAACTTATATGTGTAGCTACTTATTAGGCTTAATACAGTAAGCAGGAAAATTATAAAACGTTGTATATGCTTATTGTTTGGATAAATGCTATAAATTTTACACGTATAAATATTATGCGTAAGGTTTATTAGTAATATGCTGTCATGTATTACCAACCCCCCCAGCTCTGACCTGCAAAATAAAAGAGAAAAATTACATACCACATGATTTCAAACATTTCGTCGACAACAATGTCTATGTCCAGGTATCCATTTGCCAGAGACTAAAAATCCGATGCCTCGCCAATCGAACAGGTCGCTGGGGCAGGGCATCCAAAAAGCACCGGGTGGAAACTAAATCTGTCCATGTTGAAGAAAAGATTTCTTGAACAAATTAAGATAATAAAATGTGAAATTGGCAGGATAAAAATTGTAATAATAGAGATTTGCAGCAAATTTGAAGATTTGTTTATTAAATTGAGAATTGTTACTACAAATTTTAAAAAATCTGCTGAGCTGTCCAATTATAATATTAATGAAGATCTTTTTATGTAAATTGCTGTACCAATGTGGCATACTTTTTGTGTAAAAATTGAAGTTATCTTTTTGATCATAAATATCTGTAATAAGGTTAGAATCAACAATCTTGAAAGAAATGTCCAGAAAATCGGCAGACAGAAAGTTGTCATTGGCTTTAGTGAGTTGTAGATTTTGTGGATAGATTAAAGGGAAATTGTCATCCATACTTTTGTAGAAGATAAGAATGTCATCTATATACCTAAAAATATCATGTTTTTTATTATAATGTACTGTGTATTTAAATTCATAGAAAAAAAGATACAAATTAGCAGCTGTGCTGGAATAGTTGGTGCCCATGCCAATTCCATGTATTTGTTTAAAAGTAAAGTTGTTGAAAGTCACGAAATTGTTAAAGAAACAGAAATGACAAAGACTATTGAAAAAATTTCTGTCGATGCCCAATTCCTCACCAATGCAAAATACGTCAAAAAGTTTTAACAAAGTTGTATATAAATCTTCGATGGGAATGTTGCAGAATAGATTCTCAAAGTCAAATGTGTAAATTGATTTAGGTGTGCATTGTAGATTTTTAATGATTTCGAAACTGTTGTCAATGCACCAAAAATAGCTCGTATGCATAAATTTGACCTTCAGAAAATCATAAATTTTTTTCAAAATAAACTGTAATTTGATATTGATATTTTTACCAAAACTTTTTGTAGTAGAACAAATGAAACGAAATTTAACTGGTGATTTGTGGAATTTGGGCGTCATAAATATGAAAGGCAGGGTTTGACAATTTGAAATTGTAAAACTGTATGAAAAATTCGATTTGCAAAGTTTATTGTATGCAATAAACTGTTTAATAATCACATCTGTAGAAAGATTCGATTTTTCGTAATAAAGAGACGAGTTAAGTTCTTGTAAGACTTGTTTAACGTAGAAATGTTTGCAAATGATACCATAATTATTGGCAGCTTTATCAATTGGAACAAAGACAAAGAATTTTTTTAAATTGTTGATATATTCGATTTCATCTTTTTTCAAATTTTGATATTGGTGTTCTGCGTTGTTAATTTGTTTAGCGAAAAAAGTTTTAAATTCAATGATTAATAGATCTTTCCATTCTTGGAATGCTTCAAAAGGTATTGCGTGCGAGTAAGCAACTTTTTTAATGAATCGAAGAATGTTAACTTTAAAAATATGAATTGCTTTACTGAATTTGCAAGTGCTGTTAAGTCTAAATTTTACACCAAGATTCATCAAATATCTGACATTTGTGTTTTTTATAATATGTAAATTACCAGCAATTACGTGCATGTGATCAGCATCGACAAAATCCTTAAAATTGTCCTGATTGCATAAACATTTAAAATCATCAGCAGTATGCGAAAAAGCAACATCACGGTAATTGTAAATACTTTTGCAAAAAGGCTTGCAATACTTAAAGGCAGTTATGATTTGTTTATTTTTTAGTGGAAAATAATTTGCCAGCTTATTTATAATTTTGTGAAATGGAATATTATCGAAACTTTTCTGTTGGAAGGAAATAGTGAAATAAATATTTTCTTTAACTGTAAATTCAAACCCGATTCTGTAGTTTATAAGATCAGAGATCAAATCTCTACATTGTTCATTGACAAATTTAAATTTAGAAAGATACTGTTTCAATTTTTTCAAAGTGGAAGTTTTTAACTTGAAAATATAGTTTTTGACGTGATTGATATTAGATAATTTGAGAAACGAATCTTCGACCTCTTTGCACCAAAGGTTCAGGTTAATGCTATTGATAATTTTACTGTTCTTATGTGAGCCTCTGTGGCCTCTGGAAATTCGAGTTTTAGTATTAAAATTGTAAAAAAGTCTGAAAATGTTTTTGATATCCTGCATATTAAAAAAATTAAGATAGGTATTCAGTCCATATGGATAGAGTGATTTGTTTTTAAGTATAAGATCATTTTCAGCCCTTAATCGTTCATTTGTATCTTCATGATGTGCAAGTATATCAATATCAATATAGTATATATTGATATACTTGCACATCATGAAGATACAAATGAACGATTAAGGGCTGAAAATGATCTTATACTTAAAAACAAATCACTCTATCCATATGGACTGAATACCTATCTTAATTTTTTTTAATATGCAGGATATCAAAAACATTTTCAGACTTTTTTACAATTTTAATACTAAAACTCGAATTTCCAGAGGCCACAGAGGCTCACATAAGAACAGTAAAATTATCAATAGCATTAACCTGAACCTTTGGTGCAAAGAGGTCGAAGATTCGTTTCTCAAATTATCTAATATCAATCACGTCAAAAACTATATTTTCAAGTTAAAAACTTCCACTTTGAAAAAATTGAAACAGTATCTTTCTAAATTTAAATTTGTCAATGAACAATGTAGAGATTTGATCTCTGATCTTATAAACTACAGAATCGGGTTTGAATTTACAGTTAAAGAAAATATTTATTTCACTATTTCCTTCCAACAGAAAAGTTTCGATAATATTCCATTTCACAAAATTATAAATAAGCTGGCAAATTATTTTCCACTAAAAAATAAACAAATCAAAACTGCCTTTAAGTATTGCAAGCCTTTTTGCAAAAGTATTTACAATTACCGTGATGTTGCTTTTTCGCATACTGCTGATGATTTTCCATGTTTATGCAATCAGGACAATTTTAAGGATTTTGTCGATGCTGATCACAAGCACGTAATTACTGGTAATTTACATATTATAAAAAACACAAATGTCAGATATTTGATGAATCTTGGTGCAAAATTTAGACTCAACAGCACTTGCAAATTCAGTAAAGCAGTTCATATTTTTAAAGTTAACATTCTTCGATTCATTAAAAAAGTTGCTTACTCGCACGCAATACCTTTTGAAGCATTCCAAGAATGGAAAGATCTATTAATCATTGAATTTAAAACTTTTTTCGCTAAACAAATTAACAACGCAGAACACCAATATCAAAATTTGAAAAAAGATGAAATCGAATATATCAACAATTTAAAAAAATTCTTTGTCTTTGTTCCAATTGATAAAGCTGCCAATAATTATGGTATCATTTGCAAATATTTCTACGTTAAACAAGTCTTACAAGAACTTAACTCGTCTCTTTATTACGAAAAATTGAATCTTTCTACAGATGTGATTATTAAACAGTTTATTGCATACAATAAACTTTGCAAATCGAATTTTTCATACAGTTTTACAATTTCAAATTGTCAAACCCTGCCTTTCATATATATGACGCCCAAATTCCACAAATCACCAGTTAAATTTCGTTTCATTTGTTCTACTACAAAAAGTTTTGGTAAAAATATCAATATCAAATTACAGTTTATTTTGAAAAAAATTTATGATTTTCTGAAGGTCAAATTTATGCATACGAGCTATTTTTGGTGCATTGACAACAGTTTCGAAAACATTAAAAACCTACAATGCACACCTAAATCAATTTACACATTTGACTTTGAGAATCTATTCTGCAACATTCCCATCGAAGATTTATATACAACTTTGTTAAAACTTTTTGACGTATTTTGCATTGGTGAGGAATTGGGCATCGACAGGAATTTTTTCAATAGTCTTTGTCATTTCTGTTTCTTTAACAATTTCGTGACTTTCAACAACTTTACTTTTAAACAAATACATGGAATTGGCATGGGCACCAACTATTCCATCACAGCTGCTAATTTGTATCTTTTTTTCTATGAATTTAAATACACAGTACATTATAATAAAAAACATGATATTTTCAGGTATATAGGTGACATCCTTATCTTCAACAAAAGTATGGATGACATTTTCCCTTTAATCTATCCACAAAATCTTCAACTCACTAAAGCCAATTACAACTTTCTGTCTGCCGATTTTCTGGACATTTCTTTCAAGATTGTTGATTCTAACCTTATTACAGATATTTATGATAAAAAAGATAACTTCAATTTTTACACAAAAAGTATGCCACATTGGTACAGCAATTTACATAAAAAGATCTTCATTAATATTATAATTGGGCAGCTCAGCAGATTTTTTAAAATTTGTAGTAACAATTCTCAATTTAATAAACAAATCTTCAAATTTGCTGCAAATCTCTATTATTACAATTTTTATCCTGCCAATTTCACATTTTATTATTTTAATTTGTTCAAGAAATCTTTTCTTCATTATGGACAGATTTAGTTTCCACCCAAACAACTGCGATTTGGCAACAGTGTTACTGGGTAACTTTGATGATAAAGAGCGCTGAAATCCTTTCGACAGGAAGGTGCTTTTTGGATGCCCTGCCCCAGCGACCTGTTCGATTGGCGAGGCATCGGATTTTTAGTCTCTGGCAAATGGATACCTGGACATAGACATTGTTGTCGACGAAATGTTTGAAATCATGTGGTATGTAATTTTTCTCTTTTATTTTGCAGGTCAGAGCTGGGGGTTTGGTAATACATGACAGCATATTACTAATAAACCTTACTCATACTATTTATACGTGTAAAATTTATAGCATTTATCCAAACAATAAGCATATACAACGTTTTATAATTTTCCTGCTTACTGTATTAAGCCTAATAAGTAGCTACACATATAAGTTCGTTAATTCAAATACACATACTTTTACTTTTAATTTTTGCTGCATGTATGATACTGACCCGCACAGAAACCTTGAGAATATTTAATATGCCAGCTGCTCCAGCTCTTCGTAAACGTAGCAGCAGTTTAATACCCATGATTTCATTAATTCTTGTTTTCAATGTTCCTAGTTTATTTTTAATGTTCCATGTTCATTATTGTTGTTGTTATTGTTGTTTATCTTCGTTGTTACATACACTTATTTCTGTGCTACCCGTGCATGTGAAACTACATACTTTACTATATATATATATATATATATATATGTTTTTTTTTTTGCGCATTTGGTACCGTTAACAACAAAACGTCTATCATAGTAACAAAACATTCGTTGTGGAAAAACAAATAAATACAATCAAGAAATAGAAACCCATTAATAAATAACAAAAATGTAGTAGCAGATTATATCCAAGAATATATTAAGAACAATTGTATATGATCTTGGATTAAACAGCATCAATACTGCTGTTCTTTTAGCAACAAAGTAATGAGTATTGTGTTTCATAAAACGAACACCATAACAGAAGTGGAGGCTTTGCAAGTATTTACCTTCATATCACAAATCTCAACTTGAGATTACTCATATTCTTTCGGAAATATACGATGGTAAAAGATGAGTTCGTATCTTCCGCTCGATTACGTCGCCATTCATTTGTTATAAATGTCCAGCTAAGTTCTTCCCAGCGAGTTATTTTTATCTTTCTTGCTTCTGGGAAAATCGTTCTGTGTTCCTTCTTAGAATAAAATAACTGCTCTGCTGTTAATTTCTGATGCATGGCAAAGCAATTTAACGATAATAAGATTTATTTAAAGATTAAACGATACTTTGAATGCCGCAATATTTTCCGATGCTTTCCGAAATCGATATTTAACATGAAGTTTTCATCGATTGTTTCATAAAGAGTTTCTTTTCGCTGTTAATCTATTGGTGTAGGAAGGGAACAACTCCACTTTCTTTAAAACTTTCAGGAAACTTATTAAAAGTTCATTTTTAAATAATTGTGTTTAATTATTGTAATTCCGGTATATCGAATCCCGGTACTTCAAACTATTTTGAAATTTCTTAATACCGGTATTTGCTGAGGTAAAATACCGGTATTTTCGGTATTGGCTGGAAAAAAAAAACAAGTTTTATTTAAAGCGTTTTCAGTTCAACTTATCAAATATGTATTTACTTTTATTTTAAATTAGCGGTACCCGCACGGCTTTGCCCTTTGCAGAAAATTAACAGGTCATTTGGTTCGCCTGTGTATTTACAAAATAGCTGCGTCGTTGCACGGTCTACCTCGAAAATTAAAGTTATGTCAAGGGACGCGTGTTCAACAATCAGACTTGAACAAAGTAAAAAAATCAGTAAAAGTTTGCTGCAGATTTCGGTAAAATAACCAAAAAGTAAACATTTTAAATCTTCCGATTACAGGAGAAGCCTTTAACCTAGAATTTTATTTGTTCATATTCGAGAAAAACATTGGCATTATATTTTTTTTCTCAATGATTTTCTTCCTGCTACAAATTTCAATAAAAGCATTGTTACGGAAAGTTGAGGTGAAGAACTGAATAATGATTTGTGAATGGAGGAAAGCCTTCGAAAAATAGGGATATTACGTCGAAATCTAAGTGTCATAATGTCATAATTAATAGTTTTTAATTGATATCTCCGCTAATTATTACCGGAGGATTATGTTAAATAACCAAACATGAGGACGGGAAAATTACGAATCCATCGATACCTGGTTCGATGGTCAGTTTGCTGTCGCTCGGGAGAAGTAACTTGGACAGAGAGCACTAGCGCAGCCAGAAATACCTTCTGGAGGACGTTTTTTTAATCAAAAATTCCTTCTGGAGGGTTTTTTTCATTAAAAAATACCTTCTGGAATGGTTTTTTGATCAAAAATATGAGTTTTTTGATCGAAACAGTCCTTTCATATGCATAAACTTTTGAATTAGAATTTACATTTATGTTAAAACAGATGCCTCTGGGGTGTGTTTTCATCCCCAAACCCCTCTTCGCTACGCCACTGACATAGATGCATACAAAGATACATACGCTCAGTTTTTAATTATATAAGATAATGGATCATGAATTTCTTGCCAATTTGTTAGGTTCATTTGCTCGCCAATGTTACGGTTCCACGTAATGATTATTTCGCAATTTTCGCTTCCACGTTGTGATAATTTGCTCGGTAAAATTTTCTTAAATTTGGAATAGAAAAAGAACAAAATCGAATTTTCGAAAAATCGCTTCGAGATGTACACTTCCATGCTACAAACTAACTTTGTGCCAAATTTCATGAAAATTGGCCGAACGGTTTAGGCGTTATGCGCGTCACAGAGAAACATCCCGGCAGAGATCCGGACAGATATCCCGACAGAGATCCAGGTGTCCAGACAAACTTTATTATCCTCATATATATAATAGCCGATGATCGAGTAACCCGCGTGTTCCAACAATGAAACTCGTGCCACGGTGTGATAATATGTTTTAGTAATGCTTGACATGCAGGGAAAAGCTTTATTGTGACAAGGCTGAACTCGATCCGGTAACTTAACTGTTTTACCGGTAAGACTGTGTCATTTCAGGGGAATGAAGAAACGAAAAAAGGATAACAATGAACCTTACCGGGGCCGGAGGGTCCTGGGTTCGAACCTCGATGGTCGAAGACCCACCGTCGTCATTAAAGGGGACTGGGCGACGTTAAATATGCTCGTGGTCTCAATGTCCTCCAAGTGAAACGATACCTCTGGGGATGCTAGCACCAGGTAGCTATTAGCTCCTGGACTAGTTCTAAATTTTCATTAACTGTTCGATCCGGTGATGGTGCTGCCATCTATCGGTATATAAAATAATGGAGGCAAGGCACTTAGTATGCAGTCCTCGACATAAATACAGTTGTAGTCAGTTGTGACTCTGAATAGGAATAGGATGAACCTTACCCGCTGGAGTTTAGGGTTGATCCATTGGAGTTAGGGTTACAATTTCAACTATCAAAATATCACCAAACAGGCAATGACTTCGTTCAAATGTAGAAGCAATTTTTACCCATCATACCTTGACGGGCGATTTTCTAGTTAGAAAAGAAAAGATAAAGATGTACATTTCTTTTTCAATGATACAGTACCGAAACCAATCTATTGATGTACAAATTTGGCTTCAAAAGCACGAACTAATAGAACATCATTAAACAAAAGTTGTAAAATTGTACAGAGCTGCGGAGTCGGGAGAAAAATTGCCGACTCTGACTCCTTGATTTTTAAACGTCCTACTCCGACTCCGGCTTTTTATTTATTTATTTTTTTCAAATCCCCCCTTCATTGGAAGGGGAGAAACATCTTAACAGATATTGAAATATTAATTCCTTTTTGTGAAATATTCGCGTTGTATTTTATTGTAAACCTAAAATGCATACAAGTTATTAATTCAATTTGAAAATCCAACTATCCAATAGTTGGGATTTTAAAAGTAAGACTACTTAAAAATTCATATTTAAAAAAAAAATCAAAAAGATTAATTAGCTCCCCTTCAATGTTTAACAAATATATATTGATCTAATGCTGTGCTTTGAATTTTTAAAACTGTAACTTGAGAGAAAAAAGAAACGTTAATTTCAAGTGTAATTTCGGATGCATTTTTCCTGTGAATAATTTATTTCAACCATCAATTTTAGTGATGCTTTATGATATTTTTTAAATATTTGTCTCAACTCTACTGGATTTTTACAAAAACGATTTCTTGTTAGAATAACAAATGGTATATTGTTGTCACCGGCATTGGTTTGTTGTCCTGCTTCTCTATTTAGCTTTATACTTGGCAAGGTAATATTTAGAAATCATGTTGTAACAGATCCGGTGCGGCTTCCAACTTTCTTGAAAGGACGACACAGTTCTTCATTAAAAACACAAGAAATTTATTTACACTATGTACAGGAAAGATCGTCAACAACTGCTAAATTAATTATCAGCAATTAAGCAAATATCACACAAACTCAAACTCAACGGTTACACACGTATTTACTTCCAAATACGAAAAACAACACAGCGAAATGCCTCGCAATAAACAGAGCTAATACACTCTCAGTACAAATTCTCAATCGAAACTGACTTTTTATCCAGCGTAACGCTTTTATAAACACCGAAAAGAGAGCTCTCAAATATTCCACAAGATTCCAAATGCTTCTCGAAAATCGTAGACCGTTATCTTATTTCATTCACAAATTTTATCAATGAAAAAAAGAAGTAGGGGGCTCGTATACTTCAGCCGAATGTATAGGGGTTGTATATTCATTACAAGAAGCTATTTACAGGTTACGTTACTACAATAATTTTAGATGACAGATAATTTAGTGAACGCCAAATTTAGACAAATTAATCACAAAAATAATTACTATCTACAGAATTTGTAACAATATAACGCTTTCAATATTTGCATATAGGTAAGGAATAATCAGCTGGAACATATTCTCAGATATTTACATCAATTCAATGGCAACGAATTTTGAAAAGAAAACGACAACGAATAAAAGAAGTTAACAAGATCAAATTTTGTTAAGTTCATCGTAAATTTAAAACCAGAAGACTAATAAAAAGCAAACTCAAACCTTTCTTGATCAAGAGTAAATCGTTGAAGTTGAGGTTGAGTCACAAAAATATCGTCTCTCGAAGAGAAATTACAGCTAAGTACAAATTCAAAATAATAATAATAATAATGTAATCTTACATAATAAAAAAAACTGAGCGTATGTATGTATGTTCCTATGTATGTACCTATGTATCTATGTAGTCATCTATGTCCAAGTTTCTTCTCCCGTCTGTATATACGTATGTATGTGTGTATGTCGCATAACTCAAGAACGGAATGTCCTAGAAAGTTGAAATTTGGTACGCAGATTCCAAGTGGGGTCTAGTTGCGCACCTTCCCTTTTGGTTGCATTCGCAAGCTCCAAAGGGGGTCTTTTACCCCTTTTTGAGGGGAAATCATAGTTAATTTCGATGTAAACTAGAGTGGTGTTATAATTTGGCGGACACTTGGCAATATATCGCCAGTCTTTTGGTCGCAAAGTTTGTCGCCAACTTGCCGACAAATTTCGCGATTTTAAATTTTTTTTTTCTTTTTTTCTTTTGAGCAATCACGATTGCTTATTGCTTTTATTTGACTGTTTTTGACGTTCCTTTGATTTTTCCCACCGCCACCCTCCGCACCATCACCGTCGACGGGCTCCTCACGATGCTGCACCTCTAGCGAAAACCGTCTCCAGGTTTCGTCAATATCCTACACTTACACGCATACATACATGCACCTACACACATATACACACCTACACATATACACAAACACACACACGCACCTTCACATACATACAACTACCCACACACTCATGCCTGCACATAGACACAAACACATATGCCTACACACACATACGCATACCCCCCACACACACCTACACACATACACACAACTACCCACACAATCATGCCTGCACACAGACACAAACACACATGCCTACACACACACATACCCCCCACACACAAACACACACGCTTACATATACACACACACTCGTGTGTGTATTCAAAAACATAATTTGAATTCAAGATGACAAAATTCAAATTAATTTTATTTTTTTTTAATCTGGTTTCGATTTGGCCACTTGTTGGTGATATTTAGAGAGTAAAGTATTGAATCATATTAAAACTGCCAATAATGAGAAAATGACATTAAATTGGAGTAAAAGGAAGTCATGTGATGCACACATCAGCTCGTTACATGTAAAATTAAACACTCATAAAACGGGCTTTAGCAAAAATTCTTGGGTGCGGTACTTCTGTTTTTTACATGTAGGAAACGCACCATACCTTATACAGTCAAACCCCCGTATATCGATCTTCCACATATCAAAATTTTCTATATATCGAAATCCCAGCAAATTTCTATGTTCATTACATAGAAAAATTGTTTCTATGTTTCGAAAAAATCTCTATATATCGATTTGTTTTTCGAGACATTCGTAGATTTTTTTTTCCCATTTTAGACTGTTTGTCTCATGAAAAATGAAGATTAAGGGAGAAAATTATGTAGCTCTTAAGGTTGCTACGAAACTCATAAGGAATCTGGGGTTGAGGGGTGTGTAGATAGGTCGTTGTTTCTTTCTGGAGTTCTTAGATTCCCTCTTATTTCAAGTCTTAGTTGTAACCAGTAACATTGTAAAAACATCAGTTTCAAGTTCTCCCTTTTGTCTATTGATTATCATTCCTGGTCTTTTTAGCTGCAGTAAAAATCATTCAAGTTAAGTAGATGGATTTTTTACTTTTCTTTCGATTAAATTGTCAAAACGAAAATCCCCTAATGTTGCGGATCAAGTTGAATTGAAGAAGAATGAAGATGTATGAAGGCGCAAAAATGTAATTTTTGTTATTTTTTTAATTATTAACTTTTATTTAATCCGATGCTCGTATAAATTAGAAATTGGGTTTCATACACGTAAATTAGCTTAAATTTTAATGTTTTAGGAGACTTTTAGGATAAAATAAGATCGTTTCTATGTATCGAAATTTCTATGTATCGATTTTTTTTCCGACAATTTGCTACTTCGATATATGGAGGTCCGACTGTACATGTACCATACCTTTTACCGTGATTTTTACAGGTAGAAGATCCAGAAATCTAGATTTCGTGAGCAATTTCATAAGTTGTTTTTAATAAATCTAACCAAAATAAAATATTACGCATTACAATTTCAAAGTCGACACACAAATATCAAGCACAAATGTCTGTTTAAACATAGAGTTAAAAATCAACTTAATAAAAGTAAAGACTAAAATATAAAGATTACCACTAAATTCTTGAGAAAGACAAATATAGAATAATGTTTTTAAAAAACATACGGAATGAATTTATTACATTTATAACCGTACTAAATTAATGTAGCGTTCTAGCTTTTTCTTTCTAAACGGATTTGGAACGTGACTTTTAATGCTTGCGAAAAGTCGGGAAAACTTTAATTGCACTGAGTCGAAACTTTTATTGTGGACGTAATTCCATAAACTGACTATTTACCGGCTTATGCACCATATACACCGAGTGAAATAAATTAGGAGACTAATTTCGAGACTCAGACAGTGAGATTCCTTGTCGCAGAAATGAAACTTCTTTTTAGCGCAAAGAGAGGAGTTTTAATTTAATTTGTTAATTTTAAGTTCTCTCTATGCTTTCAGCCATATTCTTAATTTAAGTTTTCGCTGCTTTTCTAGTTATCCCCTGAGAATGTTTTAAGGGTAACCTTAAAACGCGTTTTGGTGTAAATAATAATTACTGAATGCATAAGGTGTCCAAAAGCGTTACAATCGGCATTTTCGATGAAATTTTCTTAATTTTTACTTCCTTTTACAAAAAAGGAAGTATTGTATTCGCGAAAAAATTTTCACTCAAAAATCGACCTTAATTTCCAATTTTCTCACCCCCGAATGAATGCTGAGTTTTTTTTCCGAACCGATCACACGTGGATATATGCCTAGGAACGTACAGACACCCGAAATATCCATTTTTATCCGAATTAATTACAACAAATTTTCTCGTTACGTCCGTATGTACGTATGTATGTGCGTATGTGTGTATGTATCTCGCATAAGTCAAAAACAGTATGTCCTAGAAAGTTGAAATTTGGTACACATACTCCTAGTGGGGTCTAGTTGTGCACCTTCGCTTTTGGTTGCATTCGGATGTTCCTAAGGGGGTCTTTTGCTCTTTTTTAGGGGTTAATCATTGTTAATTTCGATGTAAACTCAAGTTAGGTTGTAATTTGTCGAACACTTGGCGATATATCGCCAGTCTTTTATTCGCCAAGTTTTGCCACTAACTAGGCGACAAATTTGGCGATTTTTTTCTATCTTTTTTTTAAAATTCGATTTCGATTTGTCCACTGCTGGTGATATTTTGAAAGTAAACAATTGAATCACATTAAAATTGCCAGTAGTGGGGAAATGACATTAAATTGGAGTAAAAGGAAGTCAAGTGATGCACACATCAGCTCGTTTTCTATGATTTCGTTTTGCAGTCCAATTTATTGGCTTGCCAAAACTGTCTTACTTTTTACTCGACGGCTCAAATTAAAACTAGAGTTTTAGCTGAATTATTACAGAGTCAACAGAGTCAAAAACCGAACTCCAGACCTCAAGTTGCATTAAAGGTAGGAGAATACTACCCCATTTTTTTTTCTTCAATATTCATTGCACCTTTGTAAAGCTTTATACGAATAGTAAATACTAGCTTCGTTGCTCGGCTTTGCTCGGTCCACCTTGAAAATAAAAATATTGTCAAGTGACGTATATTCAGCAATCAGGCTTAAATAAATAAGAAAAAATAAATAAAAACATCATGCAAAATTTCCCTTCCAAACAATGATGACAGATATTAAAATACTTTTGAGAAATTAAATCGAGAAAGATGGATTTAAAAAGCGTAACCATGGAAACACAAAATAAAGCAAGTTTAAGGAATTAAAATGCGAAAGAAAATGGTTAACAATTTGAATGGACACGAGATTTTTTAAAACTGATTTAAAAAGGCTTGTAACTTTTTTTCCTTTCGAGATAGAAGCTTGATTTTTCGACCATAGGTCGAGAGAGATCTTGAGTAAACAATGTCGTTTTTTCCAGTGGCGTTAAAAAGAAAACTGTGGGACAATCCCTTCACTTTTTATCGATAGATTTAATGAAGAAAGTAGTGCCTAAATTTCAGCTAAGCCTAAAAAAATTCGAGCTAAAAACGCAAGTAACTCCTGCCGTAATTAAGTTAGAGCATTGAAACAAATTGCGCAGAACGCAGAAAAATTTACCCTTCCCAACGATATGTAATATTAATATGTGCAAGTAATTTTTCACCCCCATATTTGGGAATTTATGTGAAAATTTGGGCTAAATTGGAATAAAAAAAGAACTATTCGTTGGTATTTTTTCGAACCGGTCTGCAAACCCTTCCGGTGCCGAAAGAAAGATACTGAGAAAAATGCAGCGAAATCGGCCGGGTAGTTCTCGAGTTTTGAGCGTTCACACAAACAGACGCTTTTTGGAGACTTCATTTTATACTATGTAGAGATGACATAAATAATACATTTTGACGACTATTTGACCGTGGATTGTATGTAGTTTGGCAATCTGCCAAGTAAAGACGATTCCATCTGAATGAATCTAGCAGGGGAGAGGGAAAAATAACGATGGGATTTTGATGCACGCGTTTTATAATGTCACTAGTGTCTTACTCATTTATTGCATTCTCTAAAATAAAATAAGGGAAAACAAAAATAGTTACCATGGAAACAACAAAAAGAGAAGAAAATATTTTCATTTCGTTCGGGAACAAAAAAGAAGCGAGTTTTGAGCTTACCATTTTCAGAAAATGGTAAGCTCAAAACTTTGTTGTGAATAAATAAATCAATTAATTTTTGCCTTGAGAATATAGATCGAATATACTTTAGATTAAAAAAAAGTTGCTAGGAGCAAATTTTCATTTTTACAAAACTAAGGCTAAATAATAGAGAGGCAAAAGTGCACATCTGTACCAAACCAACTAACACCCCTATAAACTAATAGATACGTCCATTTCCGCCTATAAACCGGATATTAGCCTTTCCATGTAATCGATGGTCAGACGTTACGTATTTGATGGGAAAGCTTCTCTATAGGTTTTTTTAAAGAAAAAAACCATATTTTTAGCAAAAAACTACCATTTCCTTAACACACTTCCAGTGCACTCACCTTTTCATAATTTTAAAAACTTTTTGTGTTTATCTCGTTGTTAGATACCAGAGAGTGATATAACCCTCCAATTTAGAAATAATTAACTAAAAACAGGTTTATGTGTAAATGTGTGAAAAATTCCCCCTAAAAACATGCTTTTTGCCTGCCCCCTAAGTTTGATTGATCATTACTTCAAAACCACATATTGCATGTACATTAACTTTTCGAGGTTTATATCACAGTAATATATTCAATTACCACTTTTGCAAAGTTTCAAGTTTTTCGAGTTAATATTTTTTTCGCTAAAGCTGTTGGCGTAAATAAAAACTTTGAAACCGTGATTATGAGAAAATCAAGAAAAATAAGGTACATTTCAGTTCTAAGCAATGCATTTGAGTTTAGTAAATTTCGTCTAGTTTTCTCAATAATTCATAAATTAAAAAAAAAATGCAGATTTAGAAAGAAGAACACTGGGGTTCTCTAAATCAGTGCTTCTCAACCTTTTTTACTTTGCGGCACACTTAAGAAATTTCTAGATCAACGGGGCACACTGAACTTAATTTCGCAATGGTAATAAAGAAATGTTTTTATCATTCCCTGGTAAAAAGACGGGGGGGGGGGGGGACTTTTTTCATATGAATAAAACAATTATAACAAATGTAGTGTATTTAAATTCATTTAGAAAGCAGAAATATTTCGAATGTATTGAGGTTGATAATGAACAACAAAACTATAGCTATTTACAGAAAATTATGCTTAATGTTTTAAAGCATTTGTGTCAATCATGTCATTAAAGTGCACACTGCAATTAAACGATTTATCAAATAATGTTTCAAGAAAGAAGCAAGCAAGAAATTAAAACCAAGAACCTAACTTCCGTTTGACACTAATTTTTGCAAAGACGTTTGATGCTCGGCTCTATGATGAAAAGAGCTACACGACGTTTCTGATCCATGCTCTTTAGAGATGATCTCTTACTGTTTTTAATACGTGCGGGGCTGAGAGGCTGAGTTCGCAAAGATATGTAGTTGAAAATGGTAGCAGCACATCAATAGCAAGACAAGAGATAGTGGGATACTCATTTTTAACCAGCAACCAAAATTCGTCCAGAGGCACTTCGCTCAACTTAAGTTTAAGAGTACGGTCGCTCTTGAGGTTCATAAATTATTCTCGCACCTTCAAAGAAAGGTCTTTAACTGATGCATCTACAGTGAAGAGAATGGATCGCGAATCCAGTCATACTGTTCCATGTTACTATTCTTGAAATAGTGTTTAAATCTGTCCTGAAGTATGACTAAATGTTCTGCCCCCACATTCAGCAGCTTTTCTTCCATGGCCATTTTCTTCAACTATCATGTTGACGGGCCGTTTGAACATGTCCAATGAGCCACGAACTACTCCTCTCCACAGCTGATTTTTTGATTTGAACCCGTTTGGCTTGTCCATACATGTAACCCAAATTATCTCCTTGTCCTTGCATTTTCCGATTCAATTTGTTAAGGTTTTCAAAAATGTCAGCCATGTACGCTAGTTTTGCTAGCCAATATTTGTCTTGCAACAAACTGGCGTTCTGCATTTCTTTTTTTAAAATTAACAACTGTCGTACTTCGTCCCTCAAGTAGGGAGTGATGATCTGTCCCCATTTCTCCACTAAGTACAGAGAAAAGACGAGAATTACGCGGCGTCGATTTTATGAAATTCACGATCTTCACGACTTCAGCCAAAGCTGACTTCAGCTCATCTGGTAAGTTCTTTGCCATGAGAACTTCACGATGGAGGAAACAGTGTATGGTTTTAATTTCTATTTTACCATACACTGGTTTTAATTTCTCAGAACCGAGCTTTGAGAAACTACGATCAAAGGAAATTTCTATCGGAACTGGAAAAGGAGAAAACAAAAGCTAAAGCTGGGGCTAAATTTCCTGGGGGAGGGGTTGGTACTCCCGTTTGCGAAAGATTTAAAAAAAAAAAAAAAAAACTGTATAAATAGTTGATTTCGTGGAAATTAAAATCCGTTTTCAAAAACTGAAAGTAATAAGACCACAAGAAGTTTAAAAGAGGTGGGGCAGCAAATCTTGCCTCTTCCCTTTTGTCGGATATGTCTTATTACACATGATCGACAGGGTGAATTGAGAAGTTACAGAACGATACAAACCCTATTTGGTCGTAACTTTAAAATAAAATACGTCAAGCCTCTTTCTTTTTATATAGCTACGAAAATATTGCGGCACACCGGGTTCCTTGTCGCGGCGCACCAGTGTGCCGCGGCACACCGGTTGCGAAGCCCTGCTCTAAATTTCTCAAAGTCACGAAATCGATTTTTTTCGAAAACTAGGGTGTTTGCCTACCTTAAATGCGTTTTCTGAGGAATGGGGTTGTTTCCTTTAGTCAAAAGTAGTACTTTTAGTCACTGAAATTGATAGAATAAACAAAGAAAATAACATGGACCCAGAAAATTTTTTCATTTTCCCAACAGTTATTTTCTAATTAATTTTTTTAAATGTCCGATTTTACAAACAAGGCGTAGTCTTGATGACGTCACAAATGATGCTCTTTCGCGCATTTTGTACCGCCTTTTTCTACGTTATGATAATCAAGAAGCGAATTAAAATTGCGCTCTACGCTTGCTATCAACCTTGCTATCACGTGAATTGGCCCTATCGTTGCCAATACACGTGAGTAAAGATGCGAATTAAATATTTTGCTTTGTGAATGGCAACACAGAATGGCATTTCATCACTTGTGATGTCATCGGCAAGAAATGTAAACAATGAAAGCGCTGCGATTTAAGTAATTTTTTAAAAATATTAAACTTAAACAAATTATTTTAAAAATTGTCAAATCCTATGTTTTTAAGCATGTTCTTTCAGAAAAAAATACTTTTTAAATTTTGGAAACGATCCCATTATATATTTGGAGAAAGCAGTGCTGTAACTATGATATCTTAAAAGGTTATTCAAATATTGACGTGAAATTTTGTAAAATAATTTCCTGTAATATGCTTGCTGTTTTCTTTTCAAAACTAAGCTGAATTTTAGAATTAAGTAAGATTTTTATATGCACAAGTTTAAACAAAAGCATAAAGCAAAAACAGTATACCTGTATTACCTCTGTTCAGCTATATTTAAGAATTATTTTGTAGAATACGACATCTTTTACAGCAAAACACACATAAGTGTCATAAAATGTATTCCTACTAGGATTTATGTGTGATTAGAACCTAATTTTTTCCAGAGCTGTTAAGCGTAAGACACGTGTTTTTGCTATTTTTCTTCAAATGTTTCCTTTTTTTTTTTTTAATAATACTTTGAAAGTTTGTTTTTATATTTGTTTTCGTGGTTTTGAAACATATGCAGTTAAAGGAATGTCTTTTTTTTTTTTTTTCATTTTTCTAATAATTTTATTGATTAAATTTCTGATACATATTAATGCCTAATAATTACAATAATAGTGTATTTCATCAGCGTGCTATTGTCAGTCCCATAGTACTCAGTTCCAGGCCATTTCAAACGTAAATGGCCTGGATTCAGCCAAACATGAAAACTAAGATAAAACCAAAAAGCAGTGCACTTCATTTTTTGACAAACTAAAACCTTTTAGGAGAACTATTTTCATTTTTCATTCGATAATTCAGCGCACGTATGAAGAAATAAACATTTGTTTACATAATCAGCGAAGTCCTACATCAAAAACATGACTTACATCAACAAATCAGCTATGAAAAAAGTCCCTTAGGAGCTGTAACTAACGCAACAACAGTTGAAATTTTTGTTTTGCTTGATAATGTTTCAAAAATCCCATTCTCTGCTGAAATTTTATCGCTCATATGTGCCTCAATGGGCTTCTAAAAGCTTGGGAAAAGACGTCTTCTAAGAGGTTTTTAAAAAGCATTCTTTTTTTTTTAGATTCATACATGAATACTCAAAAACCTCAAATCAACATTCATAATTCAAAATAATGTTTCAATTTACATTGCGACTTCCGTATTAAATTGTGGAATATGCTATGTTACTTTTTTTTTTGAAGACTATTTAATAAGTTACTTTCTCTGTCATAATGCCGGACGGTTTTTCAATTTAATTGTTGCCGAAAACTGAAAAATAATAGTAATTATAAAGTAATATTGTGAATGAAGTTAAGAAGCTATTTTTAAGGCTGAACTTTAGCAAGCATAGATTTGTGAACATTGGCACTTGAAACTTTTTAAAAAATACAGGTCTTCAAAGGTTTTTTTTTTTTTTTTCAGTCAAGTCAAGTTATTAATTTAAAATAGTTTGCCTTTTTTTAAATTCGAGCCTACAAACTTGAACATTTTGTTTTTAATGAGTTGATATATTTATTCAACGTATTATTTTACGTTTACAAGGTTTTATTTATTTATTTTTTTTCATTTTAATGTAATGGAAAAAACAACTAGGGTAACGGCACCAGTAAGAGACATGCTTAAGATAACGCTCTCTGGTTAATTCAATTTTCTGAGCCTTTTAATGTACTAAGACTTTTCAAACTATTTTTCTATCATGCAACTCCATCTCATTTAACGTTTGGCTGCTTCTGGATCCTCTGAATGAGTTAATTCCATTTTTATTTGCTCAATTTCGAAAAACAGTCCGACCCCCAGTAACAGACACCGACAGCTCTGATAATAACAGATAGGATGAGGAAAGGGTGAGTAATGGACAGAATACCCTTTTTCTCTTCAAAATGTGGTTCTTTATTTTTAGGTCTAAAACCTTATCAAATTCAAATGAACATGAAACACCAGCAGACCTCATGGTGGCTATCTATAACCTTCCCCCACTGCCTTGTAAATACCACCAGGCTCATAAAATTCACTCTGATAACACTAGATGGTTGCACAGTATTCATGGGGTCGCAGCAACATCAGTTTTAATCTCCTAAAATTCTTATTATTTAAAGCCAAACTTAAGTCTGTCTGTTACTTGACCCTTGTCTGTTACTGGTGACCTTACCCTAAATGTTTAACATTTTTGCTAAAAAAAATTTAAACATTTAGTAGGTTTTTTTTTTTTTTCATATCAGCAGTATTGTTTTTGGCAATATTTGATAAGGAAATGGGCTCTTCGTTTTTATTAGTTTATCCAAACACTTTGAAAGATTTAATTTCCCCGAATACAATTTTTGAAATACAACTAAAGTGTGCAAATTTCGCAATGATTTTCAATTTTGAAGAGTTGGATGTTTTAATCAACATCAGTTTTGACTGACTACCAATTATTTCTGCGATAGGAATAACGAGTGAACTATAATATTGCTGTTACCCTAATGTGGTCATAGCAAATTTTGAAAACTCTTGGTGCCACAGATCACTATTTCAAATGTTGCATTAAAATGTGAAATTTTCATCAAATAACTAAATTAAGCCAGGGAAAACTACTAACAGTTGTATTAACATTTAAAATTGTTTCCCAAATAAATTTTTAAAGTCTTTAAATTACATTTACAGTTACATAAAAATGTAAAATAATCCGCCAAAACTCCATTTGTTAACCCTTAACTTCCTAAGCAACCATGTTACTGTAGTCCAGCCGGTCCCAAGTTTTTATGTGATCATTTTCAGCAAATATTACACTGCTAATTCTCAACGCAGATTAGGAATACGTTTCACACTTTTATTCGGAAAAACTGTTCCTGTTACCTAAATGTGTACGAACGTGTGTTCCGAATATGCTCCGATAAAAAATTTAAAAAAAGTATACTGAAATGTGCTTCGAATTCGGTTCCGTTATAAAGTAAATGTTCAGAAAGTGTGTTCGAATGTATTTTGTTCGAAATATTTGTTAAATTAAAGCTTATAAACACATTTAATAACAGATAGGGAACACTTCATGTGATGAACACACATGTGAAATCATAGTTTTCTTTGCTACAACTGGGGTAGGGTTAGTTTCAAGATGGGGAAATGTTTCATGTTTAGTTCCGCATTTGAATAACGTTTGTAGCGAAAGTAGAGAAGGTATCAGGAAATGACGTAATTGAGGACTAATTTATCAAAAGGATGAAATGCTCAGGAGGTTAAAGAAATAAATTAAACTAACAGTAATATAAAGAAAGACAAAACAACGTTAGAAGAAGCACAAATTTGCAAATTACAGCAGACACGTGTTTCGGCGTTACAGGGAACGCCTTTTTCAATGCAAAAAAATAATGAGCTTATGGATGAAAAGACATCCGACAAATTCGACATCCGACATTTGTCGGATGTCTTTTCATCCATAAGCTCATTATTTTTTGCATTGAAAAAGGCGTTCCCTGTAACGCCGAAACACGTGTCTGCTGTAATTTGCAAATTTGTGCTTCTTCTAACGTTGTTTTGTCTTTCTTTACTGTTCAGCACAAAGGTATTTATTTATCTTAACAGTAATATAGTTTTATTGCATTTTCTGTGCATTAAATGGGGTCGTTTCCAATATTTTAAAAGGTTTTTTTTTTTTTCTGAAAGAGCATGCTTAAAAAATAGGATCTGACCATTTTTTAAATAATTTGACCAAGTTTAATATTTTTAAAAAATTACTTTAATCGGTGCGCTTTTATTGTTTACGCTTCTGCCGCTGACATTGCAAATGATGAACTGCCATTCACTGTTTGCCATTCGCGGAACATAATATTTAGTTCGCATCTTTACTCACGTGTACTGACAATGATACGGTTGATAGCAAGCATAGAGCGCATTATTTAATTCGCTTTTTGATTATTATAAGGTGGAATCGCGGCAGACAGATGTGCCGAAGTACATCATTTGTGACGTCATAAAGTCCGCGCCTTGTTTGAAAAATCGGACATTTTAAAAAATTAATTAAATAACTGTTGGGAAAATAAGTCTTTTCTGGGTCCATGTTTTTTTTTTTTTTTTTTTTGCTTATTCTATCAATTTTATCGACTAAAACTAGTACTTTTAACTGAAGGAAACAACCCCATTGAGCCCAAAGGTATAGCAGGTTATGTCTCAGAGTAAGAAATTTTCATCCAAAGAAATCAGGGAGGTATCACCATTTTAATTTTGGATTTGTGCCTTTTTGCGTTAAGAACGTGATGATGTGCCCTTTTGAACGAAAACCAGAGTGTTGATAGCTCCAACTACCAATTCACTACCTCATGTCCTCACATCGAAGTAAAATTAGTGGATCAAGTGTTCATGATCCACTAATTATATAACTCCCAACAGATTTTGTCGCGATATGTTCCCTTTTGTTTGAAATGACCTGTTAAAATTGTAGAGGACGGATTTGATACCTTTTGATTGAAAAGCCAAATTTTACCTTTCAATAAATTATGGATTTGTCCCTCTTTTAATTCTAGAGACTAGGGGATTTGATTGAGTTCATCTGAAAGATAGAAAAAATGCTAAAAAACGAGTTTTTTTTTTTTTTTAAGTGGATGTGTTTCTTTCGGAGAAGTTGCATGATTTCTAAATGTGACTGAAATGAAAAAAGCATTAAAAAATATGTCGATCGGTACCTGTTTTAAACCGAAAAACGATGTTTAACTATTTTTAAATTAATTTTTTAAGTGCCGTTACGTCACATCCTACGCAAACGCGGTAGAAAGGATGTGACGTCAATCGACACTAGTAAAGAGCGGGGAAGTTCTATTCAGCTCTTGCTACGGCGATTTTGTTAGACGTACTTATTTTGATCATTTAAATCTCTTAGAAGGTCCATTTAAATATGTCAGCATCCAAGAAACCTGCGTACAAATACTGCATAGTTCCGTGTTGTTCAAATTCAACAATTAAAACCCCAGAAAAAATATTCTTCTGGGTTCTAAAGATGCAGTGCAGCGGAATAAGTGGTGCAAAGCCATGAGAAGAAACAATATTTCCTCAAAATCTACGCTTTATTGTTGTGAGGACCATTTTTCGGTAAGTTCAAATTCCTTTTCTTTTTTAATATTCTTAGTATTGTGTAATTCTTGTAGTTAACTTAACGGTTAAAAATTGTTACAAGTTGTTCTGTGACACTTAGCTCATAGCGGATTTAGGACGTAGTTCCTGGTTTCTTTTTTTTTTCTTTTGAGCAAACAAAAGCCCGCATCATTTATCTGCCTGAAAATTTTGTTTGATTTCTCATAATGTTTGTGAATCTTGGTCAGCCTTTACAATTTTATATAAATAATCTTTTTGCTATTCTACCTATCGGTTTTAGATTTTTAGCAATTTATCAAAAAAATAGCATTTTTATCAAATGTCAACAATTTTTTCGAAATTTGACACTGCTAAATGTCTCAAGACTAGCGATTTTTTTTAAAAAAATCAAACTTAACAATTTTTTACAAAACTTTTGATGACTGGTTTGTTTAGACTTTAATACTGATAATGACTGACTTATTTAGACTTTGATGATAATGATACTTTTAGAGTAACATTTAGAGGGTAAGTAAAAAATTATCCTCCCCCCTCCCTCTAATTCAGGGCTATTTGAGAGATT
The DNA here is from genome assembly GCF_026930045.1 of Uloborus diversus. Classification (NCBI taxonomy): domain Eukaryota; kingdom Metazoa; phylum Arthropoda; class Arachnida; order Araneae; family Uloboridae; genus Uloborus; species Uloborus diversus. The sequence continues at coordinate 158,779,019 of NC_072736.1, forward strand.
ACCTATTCAATCTTTTTTTAAGATGCTAAAAATACTTGTACTACTGCGTTAGGATCCTAAAATAGTCAGTTTAATAGCCTTAAATATGAAAAACAGTATCTTAATTCATTTATTTGTTTGTCATTAACATTTCATCAATAGCTTAAATAAAGCTGTGATACTTCAGCGAATACAGCTTGTGTATTCGAACTGAAGTAGAATTTAGTTCCTAATTTAAAGCCAAATGAGTGTCTTCCGTTTTAAACGAGTACCATCAGATTAGAACCATATTAATTAGTACCATAAGATTTGCTTTGTATTGACAATGCATTATTTAGAATTGCATTGTTTGCGCAAATTTGAAGTAAACATTCTGAGAAGGAGATAAATAAAATATAACAAGTAGATCTTTCGGGTCACACCATTCTTTTTTCTACTTTATATCCTCTAATTTTGTAAAATAATCTTAAACTTTTTTTTTTCATTAACTGAAAGCAAAACTAATTTTCGACCATGTTTTCATTCAAATAGTTGCCCTTTCACTTCAAAATAGTAATTTTAAATACCTCTTTCACACACCAGTGAGCTTTGTCATTCCTATTTAATGAATAGTGTTGTTTCCTATCAGCAAAGAGCATTCTGCATTTTTCAGAACTCTTTTGAACTTCAAAAATTCTTTTCGATTTTTTTAAAAAAAGATTTCAGAAGATATGCTGTCATTGCTTAAAGTCCTTCCAAATTAACTGGAGGGCATTGCCCCCCCCCCAAGCAAATCCATAAATCCTCCCATGCTCAGAGTCTAATTAATGCACGGTCCTACTGTTCCGTGGACCTGGGTACCACAATTTTAAGGGCACCAAAATGGGGTAAATTTCTTTCTTTTTTCCCTCTTTTGGAAAAAAATACTACTATAAAAATGTTCGAATTTTCTTGTGAGAGGGGCACCAAAATTTTACCAGAACCTGGGCATCACTTTGGCTTCATCGTGCCGTGCCCATGCTTATGCTGAAGCTGGTTTAATACTATTAAAAAAAAAACGATCTGATTTATAAGTGACTACTACCTTTATCTTTCGAATAGCGATAGTATTATTGTTCTTTCTTTATTTATTTTTTTAACTCTTAGAAATAGTGATGTGGATCGGGTAAATACCCAGCGGGTACGTAAATACTTTTTGGGTATTTACCCAAAGCCTGGGTAAATATCCAAAAATTGGGTATGTTGCAAAAATAGGTAAAATGTGAATAGGATTTTTTTTTTTTCAAATCTAAATATGATATAATAAGTAACTAGTATGTTGTGGCCATCACAAAACTTTCTTCTATATTTTTCTTTTTTTTCTGATCCCTCCCCATGCTTGACGAGGAAGCAATATTCCCAACAAAAACAAAATTACACATGCAAAAACTTGACGACCATCCCAATGTCTGAATCATTGCAAAAGCAAAGCAAAGAGCGAAAATTGAAAGTTATTTTAAAAGCCTTGCTTGAATCAATTACAAATATTTTATTTGTTAACAAACATGAGATGGCAACAGTTAAAAATTTTAAATTATTGAGATAATATTTCCGATCACTTCCATTCAATTAAAATCACGAGAAATACGCAGACGACAATCTGTAACGATTTATCTTTCTTATTGTTGTATTAATAAAGCTATTTTTATTCGCAAAAAAAAAATCAATACCTCTTGGAGCGATTGGCGTCAAAATTGAACCAAAGCCTGTTTACATATGGATTCACATATATTCCAAATTTCAACCAGAACGTAGCATTACTTCTTGAGATAGGGCACTCACAATGGAAAAAAAGAACGGGTGATTGCGCTACCCCCCTTTTTAGTTGTTGACACCAAAATAAAATCAGCTCTTATACCTACTAAGGGCTACTTGCCGATAAATTTTTCTTTCATTCCGTTCATTATTTCTTGAGATACAGCAGTCACAATTGACGACAAAAAACGTTCTATAGCTCAACCCCCGTTTGAGTTATTGACACCAAAATTGAATCAGCACCTGTTCCTGTTAATGGCAACATATGGACCAAATTTTGTTTGATTCCGCCAGTTACTTCCCGAGGAATAGCAAGCACGCTTAACTCAAAAAAACGTCCCATTGCTCCACCCCCCTTGGAGGAATTCGCGCCAAAAACCAATGGGCACAAGTTCACATAGGGGCACATATGTGTACCAAATTTCGTTCAATTTCATGCGGTAGTTTTTGCTGTAGAGCGGCCACAAAAAACTGGTCACACACAGACGTGACACACATACACACACACACACACATACACACACACAGACAGACAGACATTTTCCAAAAATAGTCGAAATGGACTCAGCACACCTCAAAACGTTCAAATCCTTCGAAATTCGAAAATTTGCACGAATCCAATACTTTCTTCTATATATTAGATATAGAAGAAAGTAAAAATGAATATTTAAAAGATACTTTTGTGATTTTTACTTTCTTCTATATCTAATACATAGAAGAAAGTATTGGATTCGTGCAAATTTTCGAATTTCGAATTTTGACGGATTCGAACGTTTCGAGGTGTGCTGAGTCCATTTCGACTATTTTTGGAAAATGTCTGTCTGTCTGTGTGTGTATGTATGTGTGTGTGTATGTATGTGTGTGTGTGTGTCACGTCTGTGTGTGACCAGTTTTTTGTGGCCGCGCTACAGCAAAAACTACCGCATGAAATCGAACGAAACTTGGTACACATATGTGCCCCTATGTGAACTTGTGCCCATTGGTTTTTGGCGCGAATTCCTCCAAGGGGGGTGGAGCAATGGGACGTTTTTTGAGTTACGCGTGATTGCTATTCCTCAGGAAGTAACTGGCGGAATCAAACAAAATTTGGTCCATATGTTGCCATTAACAAGAACAGGTGCTGATTCAATTTTGGTGTCAATAACTCAAACGGGGGTTGAGCTATAGAACGTTTTTCGTCGTCAATTGTGCCTGCTGTATCTCAAGAAATAATGAACGGAATGAAAGAAAAATTTATCGGCAATTACATCTTAGTGGGTATAAGAGCTGATTTTATTTTGGTGTCAACAGCTAAAAAGGGGGGTAGCGCAATCGCCCGTTCTTTTTTTCCATTGTGAGTGCCCTATCTCAAGAAGTAATGCTACGTTCTGGTTGAAATTTGGAATATATGTGAATCTATATGTAAACAGGCTTTGGTTCAACTTTGGCGCAAATCGCGCCAAGAGGTGCTGATTTATTTTTATTATCATTATTTTTTAGCGAATAAAAATAGTTTTATTAATGCAACAATAAGAAAGATAAATCGTAATAGATTGTCGTCTGCGTATTTCTCGTGATTTTAATTGTATGGAAATGATCAGAAATATTATCTCAATGATTTAAAATTTTTAACTGTTGCCATCTTATATTTGTTAACAAATAAAATATTTGTAATTAATTCAAGCAAGGCTTTTAAAATAACTTTCAATTTTCGCTCTTTGCTTTGCTTTTGCAATAATTCAGACATTGGGATGGTCGTCAAGTTTTTGCATGTGTAATTTCGTTTTTGTTGGGAATATTGCTTCCTCGTCAAGCATGGGGAGGGATCAGAAAAAAAAAGAAAAATATAGAAGAAAGTTTCGTGATGGCCACAACATACTAGTTAGTTGTCTTTTCTTAAGATTTTGTAAACATTTTACTCTTATTTGATGTCCAACTCATGCAACAATACCCATTTTATCATTAATTTTTAATTCTGTATTTATAGTGAACTTCTATGCCATCTTTGTTATATTTGATTTGAATAGCATGCAACTGCATTAAAAAAAAAAAAAAAACTTTTGCATAACAAATGACAGTTTTTTGCTGAAGTTATTACCTGAAACATGAATTTGTAATTTTTAACGATATCAATTCAGGTTTAGCTGCGTTTATAAATATAATTTTATTCACAGAAGTGTTTCATGTCTTTATTAAAAAACCACTGCACTATTTATTATTATTATTATTATTGTTCTTTTTGTATGATTTTAAAAAATCATGCTCTTTTACATCCTGATTCAACAGACATCCAGGAAGTAAATTCAAACTATTTTTTGTTCATTCTGGATGAGTGCGGTTAAAAAAAAGTTCAGAACAAAAGAATATATTCAGTAAATTACCGCCCTTTTGCCAGGGCTGAAGCAGAAATACATGAAATACACCGCCAGCTCAGTCATTTCCAGCCGAGGACAGCAGTTTCGTGCTTATTAGTTAAAAAGGAATAAAACTTGGCATATGTATCCGAGTGAATAAAGTGAGATTGCAGTTGAAATATTAATGAAATAGATTATTTAAAATCATGACAATCTTTACTAACCGTTTTGTCTTGACTTCTCTTATTTCGGCACTAGTAAAATCGGGATTTTTCCCTAAAAACGAAAAAAGGATAAGGGAATCCAGTTTCGGCAAGTTGTCGGATTGTCCTTTAGAAAATCCAGGCTCCATAGTGCAGATTTATTATGCAAAATTTTCAAAAACCTGAAAAGCAAATATGAGCGAAACTGCTGCAAGATTTCACATGTGGTTGAAACGCGCCAAAGTTTCCCCGTAGCGAAGTTCGAATCGTGTCGATTGACGTCACACCAATGAGAGAGCGTTTTCTGATCACGTGATATTGTTTACGTTTTTCGCTTGTTTTAAATCCAATTTTAGAACAGTTCTGCATTTTTTAATGAAATTTTTTGCTTGTATTCGTTGTTTGTTAAGTAATATCTTTTAAAAAAATGTAAATTGAGAACATTTCAGAGAGCATGCAACTTCTCCCGAATGAAAAAAAAATTACACCCAAACCTCTTTTTATGCGGTCTTTTTTAATGCATTTTTTTTGTGCGGTACATTAAAATTTCAATCCGATTGGGATTTAATTGACGAAATTATTTTTAAAACGAGTGCGAAGACGTATCTTCAAGTGAAGACATAGGCACCCCGATGGGAAGTCACTGTGACCTCCCGAAATTTTCCGTATTCAGGAAATTTTGTCCGAGTACTCGGCAAAAAATATCCACCTGTTTTTTTTTTTTTTGATTTCGTATAAATATTACAATTTTGTAAGTTTTAGGGTTATTTTCTATGTGAGACTTTTTTTATGTGGTTCCTATCCACCACATAAAAAAAAAATTAACTGTGTTGCAAAAACAACTTTTTAAAGCTACCCTTGAAGTTTCGAACAATTTCCACCGCATAAAAAGAGGTTTGGGAGTAGTTCCTTTTGTTGAGCGAACAAAAAAAATTTAACAGTTTTCTATAGCTTCCAGTCAATAGAATCCTTCAATAAGATAATAATCATAATCTTGTTTCATTATTTAAAACTAGCTGCATTGCCAGGTTTCGCACGGTTACCTCTAAAATTAAAGTTACGTCAAGTGACGCGTGTTCAACAATCAGGCTTCAATTAGAGAAAAAAAATACTATATTATTTCCCGTCTAAATAATCATTCTCAAAAAAAGAAAACGGCAAATCAAAAGTTCCCAAAAAAATTAAACGCAACCCTCCATAAATACAACTAAAATCCTAAAAAAGAAAGAAAGAAAGAAGATAAATCGCCAAATAATAATCAAGAGGGGAAGTTTTTACCTCAAAACGAAAACAAAATTTTATTTAGTCACAGCCGAGAAAAAAAATTGGCAACCTTCTGAACGCTAATTTAAAATGAGATCGTGCAAACGATAATTTTCCGATATGAAAATAGAGTTCCATTAGGCTTAATGATGTTTTTTAATTTTTTCCCGGTGATTTTACAGCCTTTTTTTTTAAATTCGAAGGAAGTGAGTAAACTTAAGGGTGTTTTTCGCGGGCTTTGCCAAATTCAAATTGATCGGAAAATTATTTCGGGTAGAAAGAGCCATTTTCGGGTCCTAAAATTAATTGCCCAAGTACTTCCCTGCCAAATTTGATCCAGATCCGACGGAAACTGTGGATTTGTATAGGGAACATACACATATATGAATATATTCTTTGTTTTATTTATATAGATTGCCATCCCGAATGCGCTTAGGAATGATGCACTTCCGTGTTCGATAACTGTCTATTGCCCGGTGGTTGAGAGCTACCACTTTCACAAATGGCGGCCGATAGGGTGCAAAACAGCAAAAACCACTGTGAAAATCAACGGCTTTGGACTAAGATGAGTGACTTATAAAAGTTCTAGAAAAAGTACTACAAAGTGTTCTAAAAAAGGGAACCTGTGTCAGAGTCAAAATAATTTCTAAAATGCGTTCTCAAAAGAATTCATAGCCTGCGTTGAACTAAATAAGTGTTTTGTAAAATGTTCTTAAAACTATTCCTAAAAGTGCCTCCGATTGTTCTTAAAAAAGTGAGAAGCGTCAATGTTAAAAAAGTGTTTCAAGATTTGCCGTGTAACATTGCTATAGAAATGACGTATTAAAGAAAGAAAAGATCTTTCAATTTAACGCAAACATAAAACTTAACAAATCAATGGAAATGCTTCCATGAAATTAATTATTAATGCTACTAGAAGTCGAATAAAAAAAAGTTTCGAGTGAGGATTATGCGATCAATCCTATTTGTGACATTCAAATAGGAAAAGAAGAAGAAACAAATAATTTGAAGATTGTTAGAGAGAGGCATTTATCAGCCGCAGGTAATCACTATTGATCTTGGAAACAAAACGAAAAACAGATACATACTTTCAGAAACTGGGAATTACATAATTTGAAAAATACTTCTCATAAAGTCGGGGAATAACGATCAATTCTTTCAACTCCGATTACATTTTCTGGTGACTAATTTTCAAAGCAAAAGTTTTCGTAACATTTCTGTCGCAATGCGATTTTATCTTACTTCATGTTTAAATATTGAAAACAGCTAAACATAGGAAAGAGATTTGTTTTATTACGCTAGGTTACTTATATCCTAAAATGCTTTTATAATAAAGGGAGAAAATAAATGCGATAGCAATTTAAATTTGAAAAAATGTTTTCTTTTAACTTTGCATTTCGAAGCAATCACAAAAACAACGTCGTATTCAGTGACGAGTCGAGCTTTAGTTTTGGCCAATAACCTCAATCATGTCGACTCTCATACATTTCAAACATCTGATTCGCAACATTTGTTTGTGGATTGCATAGGATACTGAATCAGTTTAACACAGATTCATAGCTTCCTGATAGTCCAGCGGTCTGTAAACGACCTTTTTCTGTTTTCGGGAATCGTTCGTACAATTTAATAGACGATCCCCCCACATCAAGGGTGTCACGTGAATATCTCCGCAATACTGGTACGTACCGTTATAACGTCCTGACTATTAGGTTTGTCATCAATAGCAAACGAATAGGTTGATCTGGGTAAACAAGATAGGAAATATAATCGTACCATACTATAGGACTCTCTTTTGAGTTGAGCAGTCAAGAGCGAAAATTGTGTCGGTCATTTTTTTTTATTTTACTTTAGTAATTTGTACTTACTCCATCAAGACGTTGGTTTTAACCTCATTCTACTTCATGCCAAAGTGGTTTAAGTCTAGGTTTAACCATTTGGGTTATTGGCTGGGAACTTAGGTTCGTAAAACAACACAGCAGTAGTGTTTTGGTCAAAAGTGACTACTTAACTAATCAAGTATTCAAAATCTTGGAGGGAGCATAGTAAACCTACCTCCACGTGGTGATCCTGGGCAACGTATCTATACGGCAGAGTGGTCTACAATAGTGGCATGCGTTCTCAATTCGATTTTTTTTTTTTTTTTTTTTTTTCAAATTTGCCATTGGAAATTTAAAAATAAGTACTCAAAATCTTGTTTTATTGACTTTATCACTTTTGCTCTCAACGTCTCAGCTGATGCTATTCTTCGTGAAAATTAGAGAGTCATAGCTTAGTAGTATCAATAATGTCACTGTGACATGGATACCTTGCAATAATAGCACATTTCCTGTGACATTCTGCTTCCCAGGTTTGGCATCAATTGCGCACCAATAGAACGACCTGGTTTAACAAGATAGGTAGCATACACGATCCAAAGTATTGGACCTCCTATTAAATGAAATTTTAATAGGAGGTCAAAGATTAGTAGAAATGATGTCAAATGAATACCACCTCAATATTACTATCATACTACTTCCTTGTCATCTATTGTACGGATATAATATACGGATATCCTATTAAATGGATAGTAGAGTCAAAGATTAGTAGAAATAATGTCAAATGAATACTACCTCAATATTACTATCATACTACTTCCTTGTCATCTATTCTACGGATATAATATACGGATATCGTATTAAATGGATAGTACAGTCAAAGATTAGTAGAAATAATGTCAAATGAATACTACCTCAATATTACTATCATACTACTTCATTGTCATCTATTGTACGGTAGCTTCATTGTACAAGCTGGCTTATTTGGTTTCATCTGAAAACTAGTATGTTGTGGCCATCACGAAACTTTCTTCTATATTTTTCTTTTTTTTTTCTGATCCCTCCCCATGCTTGACGAGGAAGCAATATTCCCAACAAAAACAAAATTACACATGCAAAAACTTGACGACCATCCCAATGTCTGAATTATTGCAAAAGCAAAGCAAAGAGCGAAAATTGAAAGTTATTTTAAAAGCCTTGCTTGAATTAATTACAAATATTTTATTTGTTAACAAACATAAGATGGCAACAGTTAAAAATTTTAAATCATTGAGATAATATTTCTGATCATTTCCATACAATTAAAATCACGAGAAATACGCATACGACAATCTATTACGATTTATCTTTCTTATTGTTGCATTAATAAAGCTATTTTTATTCGCAAAAAAAAAAAAAAAAAAAAAAAATCAACACCTCTTGGAGCGATTGGCGTCAAAATTGAACCAAAGCCTGTTTACGTATGGATTCACATATATTCCAAATTTCAACCAGAACGTAGCATTACTTGAGATAGGGTACTCACAATGGAAAAAAAGAACGGGCGATTGCGCTACCCCCTTTTTAGCTGTTGACACCAAAATAAAATCAGCTCTTATACCCACTAAGGGCTACTTGCCGATAAATTTTTCTTTCATTCCGTTCATTATTTCTTGAGATACAGCAGTCACAATTGACGACAAAAAAACGTTCTATAGCTCAACCCCCGTTTGAGTTATTGACACCAAAATTGAATCAGCACCTGTTCCTGTTAATGGCAACATATGGACCAAATTTTGTTTGATTCCGCCAGTTACTTCCTGAGGAATAGCAAGCACGCGTAACTCAAAAAACGTCCCATTGCTCCACCCCCCTTGGAGGAATTCGCTCCAAAAACCAATGGGCACAAGTTCACATACGGGCACACATGTGTACCAAATTTCGTTCGATTTCATGCGGTAGTTTTTGCTGTAGAGCGGCCACAAAAAACTGGTCACACACAGACGTGACACACATACATACACACACACACAGACAGACAGACATTTTCCAAAAATAGTCGAAATGAACTCAGCACACCTCAAAACGTTCGAATCCGTCAAAATTCGAAATTCGAAAATTTGCACGAATCCAATACTTTCTTCTATATATTAGATATAGAAGAAAGTAAAAAGCACGAAAAAATCATCTAATTTCAACATTTCCCTACTGTTAGAATTGAATCCAAAGCACGTTTCTTAAATTACTAGAAAGTCGCCCGTCAAGGTATGACAGGTGAAAATTGCTTCTCCATTTGAACGAAGCAATTGCCTGTTTGGTGATATTTTGATAGTTGAAATTTTAGCCATAACTCCAGTAGATGAACCCCAAACTCCAGTAGATAGCGTTAATATTTGACCCCTTTTTCGTTTCTTCCCTCTCCTAAAATGAGTCTTACCAGTAAAACAGTTAAGTCACCGGATCCAATTCAGCCATGTCACAATAAAGCAGTTCCCTACATGAACATTATCACAAAATATTATCAGATCATCATGCCGTAGCGCGAGTTTCATTGTTGATGATGTAAGGAGCGTTACTCGTTCATTCGCTATTATACAGGGGGACACGAAATAACTTAGACACATATAACACACCATAACTTTAATGCTAATAAAAATGTTACGACCAAACTTCAAAATAAATATGAATACATTATTTTGTCTAATATATTTACAAATTTTCAAAGTAGCTACCTTTAGGGTTAATACAGAGCTTTAAATGTGTCACAAAATTTTTGGATCTGGGCCGCAACTCACTTACTGATATTTTATTCCATTCCTTGCATAAGGATTTCTTTTGGGATGCCAAAGTTTTATGAGGTTTAGCACATACCCTTGTCTCCACGATGGATAAAACAGAATAATCCATTGGGTTCAAATCTGGGGAATACGATGGCCATTCTTGAGCTCCAATGAAGTCCAGAAAATGTGTCTTGCACCTATCTTCAGTGCCATCAGCTTTGTGCGCAGATGTGGAATCCTGTTGGAAGGTCCATCTTTTGTTTACTAAGAACTTTAGTGACCAAGGTAAGACAACATCTTCCAAAATGCGTTTGCGATATGTTCCTTGACTAATTTTATCCCCTGATCAACAAAAACTAGTGACATTTTCCCAATAGCACATATCCCACCCCAAACCATTAGATTGGGGTCGTTGACGCAATTCAACAGTGCAAGAAGGTCCTGGAGACAAGGTTGTGTAGTAAACTTCCCAAAACTTTGGCATCCCTAAAGAAATCCTTATGCAAGGGATGGGATAAAATATCAGTAAGTGAGTAGCGGCCCAGAGCCGAAAACTTTGTGACACGTTTAAAGCTTTGTATCAATCCTAAAGGTAGCCACTTAAAAATTTTGTAAATATATTAGACGAAATAATGTGTTTTTAAATATTTTGAAGTTTAGTCTCAACACATTCATCAGCATTAAAATTAAAATGCACTATATGTGTCCATCTGCAGATACTGCCGTTTCCCTGCCTAAGGTAGAATGCACCCCAGCGTTCTTTAGAGCAGCGGTTCCCAACCTTTTCCCCCTTGCGAACCCCTTGGGTACTAAGTAATAAGTAACAAGGAAAAAAAAATAGAAAAATTCATTTGAATTTTCACATCTTGAATTCAAATTATGTTTTTCGCAATCACGTGTTTTTTTTTTTTTTGCTTGTGTGCAGGCATGTGTGTGCGTGTGTGTGGGTATGTGTGCGAGTATGTGTGTGTAGGTGTGTGTTTGTGTCTGTGTGCAGGCGTGTGTGTGGGTATGTGTGCAGGCATGAGTGTGTGGGTATATGTGTGTATATATGTGTGTTGTATGTGTGTGTGTAGGATATGGACGCAACCTGGAAACGGTTTTCGCTAGAGGAGCAACATCGTGAGGCCGGTCGACGGCGGTGCTGGCAGAGGGAGGTGGGGGAAAATAAAATCATAACACGCCAAAAACAGTCAAGTGAGAACAATAAGCAATCGTGATTGCTCAAAAAAAAAAAAAAAAACGCTTGCACGCACGCACACACACACACACACTAAAATTTGGGAGTTTTTTTTTTTTTTTTTTTTTTTTTAAATTTGATGCTGCTCCATAGCTTATAAGAAAAACGAAACAAAATTGTAAAATCTTGTAGAATTAAATATTGCTTAACTGAAATGATAGCTAAGAAATGAATGCAAAACAAATCACCAAAAATCAAACCCAGTGATTATTGTTTGTTCAACTTCAGTCAACTAAGACTTTTCTTTTTCTTTTAAATGGGGTCTTTGTGAGCATTCAAAGTTTGCTCAAATATCTGACAGTTTCAATCTTAAAGTAGGTTCAATGTTCAATTTGCTTTAGTATATCTCTGTTTATGACGAAAACCCTTCTTCGCATAGCAACGTAGTCCAAAAGGTAATAACATTTAAAGTATCTATTTTCTGACACAGGGATACATTTATCTCTATTACTAAATCATAAGTCAATTAAAGAATGATCCTTAAAAATACCTTTCAGGAAATTGCCTCAGATTAACTAATCGATCTTTTTTCTTACGGTAAAACTAGGAAGATCTCTAAATTTCTGTCTTCTTGAAAAGGACTACGAGTTCTGATGTTTGATAAGAATATACTGAGTACGTTAATCGTTTGATTGCTGAAGAATTTTTTCGTCCTTATGCTGTAAGTGCGGAATAAAATGCGTTTATTGAAAAATAATAGAAACGCCTATAACTAACTCTAACTGTAACACAAAAGGAAATTTTTACCACGAGAAATTTCCGCACAAATTTCATAAATTCCTTATTTACATATAGCGCAATTTCGTTGCATTATTTAAATCCGCTGACATTTTTTTACTGCGTATACCTCACATTCACAAGCTTCACGCGACAATTTTCTAAAATAATTGCTATTTCCGTACTTCCTGTGGCATGTTTTGGGTTGCCAGTTCTTCTTCTCTTTTTCGACAACTAAGCTCGAAGTAAATATTGCAGTAAATATTGATGTGCGATAACGCTTCGTAGCATTTAAACGGTAAATAAAGTCAACTTCAAAAATTAGTTAAATACTAGCTGCGTCGCCGGCTTTGCACGGTCCACCTCGAAAATAAAAGTTACGTCAAGTGACGCGTGTTCATCACTCAGGCTTAAACAAAAAAAAAAAAACAAAAAAAATCAGTAAAATTTTGCGGCAGATTTCGGAAAAATAACCAAAAAGTAAACATTTTAAATCTCCCGATTACAGGAGAAGCCTTTAAAACAAAACCTAGAATTTTATTTGCTCATATTCAAGACAAAAAATGGCAACAGATCTTTCGTCTCAATGATTTTCTTCACGCTATAAATTTTAATAAAAGCATTGTTGCGGGAAGTTGAGATGAAGCACTGAACAGTATTTTGAATGGAGGAAAGCCTTCGAAAAATAGGGATTTTATGTCGAAATCTATGTGCCATAATTAATACTTTTTAATTGATAGCTCCGCTAATTATTACCGGAGGATCATGTTAAGTAACCAAACATAACGATTACGAACCCATCGATATCTGGTTCGATGGTCAGTTCACTGTCGTTCGGGAGAAGAAACTTAGACATGGATGATTACATAGATACATACATAGATACATACGCTCAGTTTTTAATTATATAAGATATTTGAGACGCTTTCATATGCTCCTTGAGTAGTTTTTATCAAGTTTAATCAACATTTCTGATAAAAAGCTACTGAGAAAACCAACGCTTTCGTATTCTTACATAGGACACTGTATTCAAAAAAGTGAAGCTTTTTTGACGTGGCTTCAGTGCTATCATTGCTATTGAAAGCGGTAAAGTTGGCGCTTTGTAATCACAGAGTTAATGCTTGATATGAAAAAAATGTCAGCAAGCATATTAACATTTCCATGCTGAGTTATGAATGTGCGAGAGACAAATAAATCTAGGATCAACAAAAGAATTTACTTGAAATCGCTTGAACTTGAGACTGTATCCCTAACAAGCATATAAAAATTCCGCCATTACAATATTATTTTCGCAAACCCCCTTTATACCTCTCACGAATCCCCAGGGGTTCGCGAACCACCGGTTGAGAACCGATGCTTTAGCGCAATGGTGCCCAAAATACGACCCGCGAATCTGATCCGCGTGGCCCGTTGTTTTTGTTAATGTTACAAAACGAAAAGCACGGTGAGTAAAAATGCTTCAGATTTTGAGCCAAAAATAGCGAAATTGATTTTGGAAAACAGATGCATTTAATAAAAGAAGCATAGTAATGATAAAAACAATTATTCGTTTTTTTTTTCCTTTTTCTATATCCTCCAATGTTATATAGAAAAACTTTAAGTATATTTTTTAATTATTTACTGATAAATTTTACATAACCTAATGACTTTAAGTAACAGATTAAGGTTATGTATCTACTTAGCAGAGTTAACTTTAAACTATAAAGATAAAAAGACGAAGACATCAATTAGCGAAACTTTATTCCAACTTACTAGATGATCGCCATTGCAAAACTTCAAAAACTACTTAGTGTCGCCAAAAAATAATAAAGAAATATATATAAACAATAATACAACTTTAACACTTTCCCTTATTATTGTTTAGTGCTCCCGAATGTTATTTTGCAGTTCCTAATTCTAAATCAGTCCTATTTTGCTGCACAGATTTAGAATCCTAGGGCCGTAAAGTGGCTTAGTAAAAAGGTCAGCTAACTGTAGTTCAGTAGGAACTCGCTTTACAGTAATTTCTTCACTCGCTACCATTTCTCTCACAAAGAAATGTCTAATCCGAATGTGCTTTGTTCTCCTATGGAATTCTCCTTGATTCTGAGATAATTTAACTGCTGCCTCGTTATCCACGCCTTCTGGTACCTGCTTTAAATTTGTTATTTCCTTGAACAATCTCTTAAGCCAAACTAATTCTCTGGCTGCTTCACTAGCTGCAACTATCTCCGCTTCTGTAGTGGAAATTGCTACAGTCGACTGTCTTTGACGGGACCATGATATTGCTCCACCAGCGTAAATACAAACAACACCTGTTGTTGAACGCCCTGTAGTGGTGTCTCCTCCATGGTCAGCATCACTATAGCTTTCTAGAATGCCTTTCTTGTATCCTGATTTGTAAACTAATCCTTTGTCTAAAGTTCCTTTCAAGTATCTGAATATTCTTTTGATTCTGTGCCAATCTTCTTTACTTGGGCTTTCTAAAGCTCTGGAAGCTACTCCTACTGCATAAGCTATGTCAGGTCGAATTCCTGTCATGATATACATTAGTGCTCCTACGGCTTGTCTATAGGGAAATGTTGTCTCAGTACTCTCTACTTTCCCTGATTGAATACTCTCTTTGATAATTGGCGTAGACACAGGATTACAATCACTCATGCCGAATCTTTCAAGAACTTTCTTCGTGTAGGCTGTTTGAGATAACTTAATAGAATCATCTTCTTGACGATGAATCTCAAACCCTAAGGAGTATTCAGCAGGTTTTGTTGTAATTTTAAATTCTTTCTTCAGATCTCCAAGAAAATTTTCTAAGTGTTCTTTATTTATTTGTTGACGCAACTAAACCATCATCAACATACATAACTAACATAAGTAATTCCCTATTGCTTCTTCTAATAAACAAGCATGGATCTGCTTCACTTCTTACAAATCCAATTTTACGCAAATATTCCCCAAAACATTGGTTCCAGCACCTTGGCGCTTGTTTCAGGCTATAAAGACTTTTCTTTAAGTGGTATACTCTGACAGTGCCATCTTCATAGCCTTCAGGTTGACACATGAAAATATCTTCTTCTAACTTGCCATACAAGAAAGCTGTTGAGACATCAAATTGTACTAAACTCATATTTTCATTTGCAGCGATACTAAGTAAAGTTCTTATTGTGCTTGTTTTTGCAACTGGACTGAAAGTCTCTTCAAAGTGAATTCCTTTCCGTTGAGCAAGCCTTTTATTACTAACCTTGCTTTGTATTTATTAATATTACCATCTGGATTTCTTTTTATTCTGTAAACCCACTTGCATGGTATCGGCTTGACTCCTTTAGGTAGTTTACATAACTTCCATGTCTGATTATCTTTCAGAGAAGTCATTTCACTATCCATGGCCCTTTTCCAGTTGTTCACTTCAGAACTTTCTATAGCTTCTCGATATGTATCTGGATATTTTTCATCATAGACGAAAGATTCAATTTCCATGATGTATTCTTCAAATCTCTTTGGTTTCTTTATCTGAGAACGATCTCTTAGATTCATACCATGTGAAGACTTAAGTTCATCCTCTTCATCTGTACTTTCAGCTTCGGTATCGGACATGTTAATACTTTCCTCTCTTAATTTTTCTTCCTCATCTTCACATGTTTCTTGATCGGGTGGATGATTTATTGAATCTGAATTTTCCTGTAAAACTGTAATATGTTTTTCACACTCTTTCATTTTCTCATGAAAAATCACATCTCTTGACAGGATTACTTTTCTTTCTTCATCTATCCAAATTCTATAACGTTCATCCCCATTATAACCAATGAGAAAACCTTTAACAGCTTTCCTATCCATTTTCTTTCTTTTCTCTACCGGCACATGAGCATAACAAAGTGAGCCGATTATACGCATGTGTTTTATCCTTGGCCTTTTTCCAAACCATAATTCATGTGGACTAACGTTTTCCACGGATGAAATTCCAGTTCTGTTTAAAATGTATGCAGCTGTATTAACAAGCTCTGCCCATAAGAATGCTGGAAATTCGATTTCTTGGTTGGAATACTTTAGCGTTCTGGCCATTTCTACGATTGTTCTGTTTTCTCTTTCGCTCGTTCCATTTTGTTCTGGTGTATATGGTGCTGTGAGTCTCTGAATAATTCCTTTCATCTGAAGAAATTCTCGAACTTCTTGGTTGTCGAACTCACCACCATTGTCACTAAGGATTTCTCTAATTGAATGTCCCAAATTTTCTGCATGAGCTATGAACGATTTTAGAGAAAAAACGACATCCGACTTATGTTTCAGAAAGAAAACATACCGGTACTTAGAATAATGATCTTTGAACACAACAAAATATTTATACTTTCTGTATGACTCTTCGAATGGTCCACAGACGTCAGTCGACACAAGTTCTCCAACTCTTGCAGTTTTGGGTTTAGTGCCGAACTTTAAACGATGCGCTTTGCCGAATATGCAAGGCTCACATGGCTCTTTATCAATATTCACTTTGGTATTAAATTCATTATTGAGCATATTCCTAATGTGACGCTTGTCTTGATGCCCCCATCTACTGTGATACAATTGCAGTAAGGAACTTTTACCGCTATACGTATCTGCAATTTGAACTTCTATTTCTTTATCTGGAAGTATTGGCTCTAGAGCAGCCCTGTAGAGAGTTCCACATATGCTTCGAGTACCATACAGCTTCACTTCATTGTTGATCTTCAACCAGCATTCAGTAGGAGTAGAAGTAAACTCACTATTCTGATTTCTATCCTGAGCAGCTAACACTGAAAACAAATTTCTGCTAATTCCAGGAACATACCAGACATTTTTCAACTCAATTATTTCTGTATTTCCTCCAACTGAAGCTTTGACTAGAATGCTTCCTTTCCCTAAAGCTGTCAACACTTCTTTTCCTGCCGCTTTGATAGTATGGGTGCCCGAAGAAGGAAATGTCTCAAAATTGCAAAAATAAATAAATGTGTTAGTAACATGCCTTGTCGCTCCGTTATCTATCCAAAATGTGCTTGTTTCCCCTTCTGATAGGAAAATTTCTTCACAATGGGATGTCATCGCCGTACTTGGCGATGAAATATTCACTTGATTATTACAGGACTTATTCTGGAAACTCGAGCTTGGCTTAGGAGGTCGATCATCTGCAATCCATTTGGAACATGACTTTACCCAATGTCCAACGGCTTCACAATAATTACAAACATTTTTGTTGCTTAGCTTGCCCTTGGCTTGAAATTTCTTCTCATGCGCTTTATTTTTAGACTTGGCGACAACAAGAGCTTTTGCAGCTATTTCACTTCTTTCATTGTTGTCGTCGAAATTTCGCTCAAACATACTTAATTGAGCAGCCAAATCTTCAAAAGGCTTTTCTTCATCTTTTGCAAGAAGCATCCAACTTGATTTGAATGACTTAAAGTTACTTGGCAAAATATGTAGAATTTACCAGCATACCAGCAACATTTCTGGAAGTTTATTTTCCCCTTTCGCTATGAGCCCGCTGTTCAACTCATTCCACAAACTACTTAATTGTGCAACATGGGTTGAAATGTCATTTCCAGAAATCCAACCAAATTAAAAAAATTCATTGCAGATTTTGAACAGTTGATCCTTTGATGAAGCTTCAAACAATGTTTTCAAAGCTTCCCAAGCTTCAAAAGCAGTATCTTTGTCCATAATCTTTTGATAAACGGAGTCTGTTACTGTACTTGCGATCATACTCTTGGCATAACTGTTAACTTTGCGATATACATTGGCGCATTTTTCGTACTTTTTTACTTCTGCAGCGTCTGCTGTACTAGGTAATTCTTCTGGTTTCTTTAACTTACCATCAATTATGTCCAATGCCCCTTCGTGATAATCTAATATATCTCTTATCTTCCGTTTCCACATTGGAAAATCTGCTTCTCCAGATAATGGCTTAACAGTTCTTGATAAATCCATCTTTGAACTATTTCTTTTTCGGATTTAACTTAGTCTCCGCTTTTAATCTTTTAAAAACGCAATGAGCTTGCTGGTGCCCATAACCTGATAAATTTTACATAACCTAATGACTTTAAGTAACAGATTAAGGTTATGTATCTACTTAGCAGAGTTAACTTTAAACTATAAAGATGAAAAGACGAAGACATTAATTAGCGAAACTTTATTCCAACTTACTAGATGATCGCCATTGTAAGACTTCAAAAACTACTTAGTGTTGCCAAAAAATAATAAAGAAATATATATAAACAATAATACAACTTTAACATTTACTGTGTCGCCGCCTCAGCGCATTAGGAAAACATCTAAGCCTAGAAACTACAGTAAAATATCCTGATGTTATTCTGTGCCGACGATGTGTTCTGGCCCACGAGAATCAATTCAATATGAGGTGCGGACCTCGAGTTCAAAAAAATAGAGCAACACTGCCTTAGAGTACCCTTTTTAGGCTATTTCTAAAGGTTTGGGGCCTCCGTTTGAGGCATTGAACATATAAAGTATCAGGAAATATATATCCCAACGCTGACGTCATTTCGTCAAAGCCACGTCATAAATGCTTGAACGCAAGCAGGGACTTTCCGAGCACATTACCATGAAGCCAAAAGTAGAGAAAATGGCCTTAGTACTATCTTATAAAATTAAAAACGGACCGTATGTACCTATGTATGTATGTCCGAGTTACTTCTCCCAAACGCCAGTGACCTAAACATCGAACCAGTTATCGATAGATTCGTCATTTTCCCGTTTTTATGTTTCGCTATTTAACATAATCCTCCGATAATAATTAGCGGAGATATCCATTAAAAACTATTAATTATGATACTTAGATTTCGACATAAAATCCACACTTCGAAGACTTTCCTCCATTCAAATTATTATTCAGTGCTTCATCTCAACTTTCCGTAACCATGCTTTTATTGAAATTTGTAGCGTGAAGAAAATCATTGAGAAGAAAGATATGTTGCCATTTTTTTTTCTCGAATATGAACAAATAATTTAGAACAAATAATAGGTTTTGTTTTGAGGCTTTTCCTGTTATCGGGGAATTTAAAATGTTTCCTTTTTGTTACTTTTCTGCAATCTGCAACAAAATTTTACTGTTTTTTTTTTTTTTTTTTTTTTTTTTTTTTTTTTTTTTTGTGTGTGTGTGTGTGAAGCCTGGTTGTTTAACACGCGTCACTTGACATAACTTTTATTTTCGAGGTAGACCGTGCAAAGCCGGGCGACACAGCAAGTCGTTGTAAGAAAAATTGAATCTCTGGGAGCTCAAACCTGCGAAAACAGCTCAACGTCTCCAAATTCAGACTGGAGGGTGTGATGTAGATAAAAAGTCTAAAAGGCATTAGAAATTCAGATTTTGCAAATAAAGAAGTGTATGAAATTTCATTTTGCACAAAAACTACATGCAAAATTGAACTTAAAATATGTAAAATTGAACTATAAAACAAAATAAGTAACAAAAAAAAACAGCATTCAGCTATAGTTTGAGTTTTGACGTCTTAAATTCAAATTATGTTTTTCGCAATCACGAATTGTAATTGGACCCTCTTCGTTGGGTTTCTTGTTTTTACAAATGGAATGAAATTGGCCAAGAAATTTGCCCCCGTCACAATAAGACTGGTGATTTCCTACAATAGGAAATACGAGGCATATATCCATAAAAAAAGAAAAAGTGATTCGAATGCGGTAATAAAGACTAAGATTTTATGGACGATACCCACTAGTACACTGAATATATAGATTGCTTACAGTGTATAACGTTATTTCTTTTTATTTCTGACCACTCTTAAATGATGGGAATTAGCAATCAAGAAATTTTGGTGTTTTTTCCTGGAAAAAACTTAATTTTACACAAAAAACCCTTTTTTATTCTTAAGTTCGCTTAAGTTGAGCCCTAAAAAAATGTGAGTAAAATCAAATCACAGGTGATTTGTAACTATAACAACGGAAATTTTGTCCGCTAAACAAATTAAAAACAACCGTTGTCATGGTAATCTGAAAAATCAGAGCAACATCAACTTTGGTCAAGTAAGGATAATGAGCAGTTTGTGATTGCTCAATATACACCCAAACCTCTTTTCGTGCGGTGGATAGGGACCGCATAAAAAAATCGCATAAAAAAGTTCGCTCGTTTTATAAATGACTTCCTCCGTTTTATAAATATTGTTACGAGTTCGGTGCAACTTCAAACTTTCTTTAAATAACGACACAGTTCCAGAGAAAACACAGGAGATTTATTTACAACTATGAACAAGATATATCGTTAGCAACTGCTAAATTAACCATAGCAATCAGGCAAATATCAATTAACGCCGTAAACTCAACGGTCACACAAGTATTTACATCGAAATACGCAAAAACACAGCGCATAGGCTAATACACACTTTCCAGCCATTGGCTGATACTAGACTCACTTTGATCACGCCGCCATGGCTATTTATAAATCCTTGGGAAGCTTCCACAATATTCCATTGAGAAATTTCTATTACGTTCTACCAATTTCTCATATTTTCTTTTTATTCATTCACGAATCTTATCATTCAGAAATGGGGGACCATATACTTCGGTTGAATGTTAGGTGGTTGTATGTACATTACAAGAAACTATTTACAGGTTACGTTACTAAGATAATTTTAGATGAAAAATAATGGAATAAACGCCAAATTTAGCAAGATTACAACAAATTAATCCCAAAAATAATCAATATTTACAGAATTTGTAACAATATACTATCGTCAATTGAGTCCCAATCTGATTGAAAATTTCATTCACCGTACAAAAAAAATTCGCACAAACAAAAACAAAACAAAAAAAAAAAATCGCACAAAAAAAGACTGCACAAAAAGAAGTTTGGGTGTATAATAGTAATGTTCCGGATATCCGTATCCGTGGATATCCGAGGGAAAATAAAGATCTGTATCCGTATCCGTATCAGTTACTTTTTTAACGGATCTTAAACGAATCATTTCTATTCTAAATAATTTTAAATATTTGAAGAAAAGAATCTTAAATTCCGTTTAAATTAGGTTTTATTCCCTATTTAAATTATAAGGTATCATTTCAGAAGCCAATTTGTACCCCCCCCCCCCCACCCCCGTTGCAAAAAGGAAGAGGAAATAAGTTTTAAAAAGTATGTATGAGTGTGTCTTTTTGTGACATCGTAGCTCCTAAGCAGATGATTACCGGAGATATTAATTAAAAACCGACTTAACGTTTTTCACAATTATGGTAGTAAAAATTGTTAAAAATGTTGGACTTAGTTGAAAGAACGAAGTTTTCTGCGTTTGATATTTATTTGAAACTTCCAACTTATATACAGTAGGAGTTATAATCTTGTTAAGTAAATTTTAAATGCAATCCTAAGCCTTTATACGCGTGATTAGTAGCGATTTCATAGTCGGAAGATAAGGAGAAAAAGCTCAATGATATTTAAAATTTTTACCTGCTGTCAGTTCATATTTGTCAACAAATGTGTGTTCTGACCCGCGAAATTCATTTTAATATGAGGTCGGCTCTCTGGGACATGTTTTGTTTTTTTAATTTTTAATTTAATATTAGTTTTTGTTATTGATTTGGGGTTTCTGTTATTCTTCATTTTTGTTTCTCTCGGCATCCTTCAAAAAAAAGCGAGACTAAATTTTCTATTTACTGTTTACAAAGGTGTTCCCTGCTCTGTATTTCGTCGATCGGAGTAAGTTCGGTGGAGAGGGTCAGTGCTGCATTTATGCTGAAATAAAATGCGAAAAATTATTTCTAGCCTGTCCAGTAGCAGATTTACACTCTTGCTCCTGTATCCTACATCTACCGAGTAAGCTAGAAATAATTTTTCGCATTTCATCGAAGCATTAATACAGCGCTGGCCCATTTCTTTTAACTCTCCCTCAGTTTTAACGGAGAATTCTTCAAAGAGTAAATCATAGTCTTGATTATTTTTTTGCCGCAGTTGACATTTTTTGAAGAAACTGCCATTGTTCTGACGGGAATACCTTCCGTAACAAATTTACACTTGGATAGTTGAATTGGAGGGGAAAAAAAATTGAGATCCGTATCCGTAGATCTTGAGACTAATGATCCGGATACGTATCCGATCCGCGGATCTACTTTTTTAACGATCCGGCACATCACTAGTAAGATAAACAATTACCTTTGTGCTGAACAGTAAAGTAAGACAAAACAACGTTAGAAGAAGCACAAATTTGTAAATTACAGCAGACACGTGTTTCGGCGTTCCCTGTAACGCCGAAACACGTGTCTGCTGTAATTTACAAATTTGTGCTTCTTCTAACGTTGTTTTGTCTTACTTTACATCACTAGTGTATAAATAAATAATGCAGACTGTTATTCAGGATATACATAAGTATTTGTTGAAATAACTTCATTAGAATTAATTTCTGCGTTTCAATCATCCGTCTGAAAATGAAGCATTTACTCACAGAAGATTCCTTTCCAAAACAAAAACAGGCAAAAATAAAAGTTTGGTAAAGTTTTTAGTACAATGTCGTCAAAACAAAACCTTCTTTAGCGCGATTTTACGTTGATTAAAATCGAATGAAAAAAGTAGGTGACAGTTAAGAAGTTTTAAAACATTAAAAATCTGATTTTTGTTTTTTCAAAAAGTCTGAAACTTATTCAGAAGTCAGAAAAATGGATAAAAAGAAATTTGTTGTAGAAAAGCTTTACCGTTTCGAATAAGATTTTTTTTTTCTCTCATGCTCAAGGTATCGAAATTTTCCTCTTAGTCAAAGTTTTCAAATCTATTTACACGCAAATTTTTTACAAGAACTCATAAACTAATCTCATCATATATTTTATTTTACATCAATATTTTATCGCTATAAGTGCTGCCAAACACACGTGTCATCTTGCATGAGCTTTTTTCACTTATGTAGGGATATTTTTGGCCCTCTCCGAAAATCATGAATAATATACTTTTTCCTCCTCGCTGCTTTGAAAGATTATTTATAAAGATGTTAAATCTTGAGTCGGCTTGGTTCGTTCTTCGCCATTTTTGGCCGGAAAAAATACCATGCTTCGAGCTTTGACGTTCTACGTATTTATTCAAAAACAGCATGCAGTTGACCCCGATATTGAACACATTTCGGTGGTCCCGGCGAAAAGCCATAGACTTAACATAGGCTGACCTCTTTGTACACTCATCACACTGTAATATGAACGCCCCAGTATTATGAACACTATTTTTACTCTACACTACTCTAGAACACTACTCTATAAACTGAACATGTTCACAATCAGTACTCTGGAATTCCTATGAGTCAAATTGGAAAGTCTGAAACACATTCACAGTTGTGTCACAATGTTTGAAGTGCATTAAGGGAAGATGGAGAGATGAGAAAGGAAAAATTATATAAATTGTTACGAATCCGGTGCGACTTCCAACTTTCTTGAAATGACGACACAGTTCTTGAGAAAACACAGGAGATTTATTTACACTATGTACAGGAAAGATCGTTAACAACTGCTAAATTAATCATTAGCAATTAAGCAAATATCAATCAACACCGTAAACTCAACGGTTACACACTTATTTACATCCAAATACGCGAAACAACACAGTGAAATGCCTCGCAATAAACATAGCTAATACACTCTCAGTACAACTTCTCAATCGAAACTGACTTTTTATCATGCGGAACCGCTATTATATATACATCGAAAGAGAACTCTCAAATATTCCAGAAAATGCTACACCGTTCTACACTTTCTTATTTCTTTCCATTCACAAAATTTATCATTCAGAAATGAGGGGACCGTATACTTCAGCCGAATGTACGGGGGCTGTATATTCATTACAAGAAACTATTTACAGGTTACGTTACTACAATAATTTTAGATGAAAGATAATTTAATAAACGCCAAACTTAGCTGGATTACGACAAATTAATCACAAAAATAAATACTATTTACAGAATTTGTGACAATATTTTCCTGGATATTTCTGCATCGCATTAAATCATTCAGCAGAGCAATATGAGAGCCTGAAGTTCATGCCACTGAACTATCTTTCAAGAACCAAACCGTTGCATCAAGTAATATTCAAGACTTTTAAAACAAAATGAGGCTGAAAAATCACCCGGAAACATTTTTACTTGGATGATAACACGTACCTTGCATAAAAATACTCAATGCAAAAATACAGATTAGAATATGCTCTTTTTTTTCCCCAGGTATTGTACTGATAGCTGTATTGTAATATTTTATAGTTGAATGTTATGTAAAACTTTTTAAGTAAAAAAAGAAATAAATAAATGCAATAGTTTAGGTCCTACTGAGTTGAATTAGACATTGCACTAGCTACCAATCCAAAATTCAGCACCTCCATCTCAATAACTGGAAAAGTAACTTCGCAAAGTACTGAACATAATCCGCCAATGCAATAGAATATTGTTACAAATTCTATAAATAGTAATTTTTTTGTGATTAATTTGTCGTAATCTAGCTAAATTTGGCGTTTATTAATTTATCTTTCATCTAAAATTATTGTAGCAACGTAACCTGTAAATAGTTTCTTGTAATGAATATACAGCCCCCGTACATTCGGCTGAAGTATACGGTCCCCTCATTTTTGAATGATAAAATTTGTACGTGGAAGAAATAAAATAACGGTCTATGATTTTCGGGAATCTTTTGGAATATTGTGGAAACTTTTCGATGTGTATAAATAGCGGCCCGCATGATAAAAAGTCAGTTTCGAGTTAGTTTTTTGCTTGTGGAATCGTTGCAGCGGTACGCTGGTGAGCATTTATTGCTCTGTTTTGTGAAGCCTTTTGAGCTGTATTTTTGCTTATTTGGATGTAAATACGTGTGTAACCGTTGAGTTTACGGTGTTGATTGTTATTTGCTTAATAGCTGATGATTATTAATTTAGCAGTTGTCAACGATATTTCCTGTACATAGTGTAAATAAATCCCCTGTGTTTCTCTCAAGAACTGTGTCGTCCTTTCAAGAAAGTGGAAGTCGCACCGGATCCGTTACAATATAGATATGCATTATCCAATCTCCCTCTATAATGAACATCCCCATAATCTGAATACTTTTACTCCGTTCCATCAGTGTTCAGAATATGGAATCTTAGAATTACACAAATCTTAGAATTTTTACTTTAGACCCAATACATCGTTTCTCCTAGGTTTGCAAAATATTTTTACAGTGCAGTATAGCACTAAAATTACTCTTTTTAATTACTTATATTATCTAAACATTTTACACTGAATAAAAATAGAATAGAAACTTTACCTTAATCGTACGTTTTTTTCTCCATGTATCTCGATCGTGTGTATTTTATTCCTGATAGTCTTGGACTGTTTGTAAAATAAATTGCTTTTATGACTCGTTTTTGGAAAATCGGTTGTGAAATTCATCGATTAATTGTACTCCTCTTTCAACTGTATCATTCATAACTTTCAGCATTTTAGCGATCTCGCTTACCTTTAAATAACTTCCTTCATTTTGCCATGAATCAGGATCAAGTAGGAAAAAATCTTTTGCTGTTTCTAATCTATCAAACAGATTTATTGACTTGTAATTGGTTCTATAAAGAGGAAGATTTTTACTGAGAAAGAATTCAAAATCATCTACTAAATTTTTTAGTCATCAGGCATGTCTTCCTTATCAGCAAGTATTTTTTGGCGTAGTCTTTTCCCATCCTCAAAGCTCATTCCTTCATGCAATACGGGCAAAGCTACTAGTTTATCCCCTAATACCATAAGTGATTTATGAATTCTCCAATCGCTGTTTCTGCTGCATGTTTGTCATCATTTTTGTACGCTGCTAGTTTTTCGGACAATATATTATGTGAAGGAGCCTCGATTGGGTTTGTTGCGAAAACTCATATCTGTTGTTTGACCACGGATTGTATGTAATTTGACAATGTGCCAAGTAAAGACGATTCCATCTGAATGAATCTAGCAGGGGAGAAGGAAAAATAACGATGGAATTTTGATGCACGCGTTTTATAATGTCACCAGCCCCTTATTCATTTATTGCATTCTCAAAAATAAAATAAGGGGAAACAAAAATAGTTACCATGGAAACAACAAAAGGAAAATAAAATATTTTCATTTCGTTCAGGAACGTAAAAACAAAATGGTAAGCTCAAAAACTTTGTTGTGAATAAATAAATCAATTAGTTTTTGCTGTGAGAATATAAGTCGAATATACTTTAGATTTAAAAAATGTTGCTATGAGCAAATATTCGTTCTTACAAAACTAAGGTTAAATAACAGAGAGGCAAAAGTGCACATCTGAAACAAACCAACTAAGACCCCTATAAACTAAAAGATGCGTCCATTTCCGCCTATAAACCGGATATTAGCTATTTCCATGTATTCGATGGTCAGACAGTACAGCAGATTTTGTAGGACATCCCTGTATTGGTCCTGCTTCATAGTACCGTCTACAATATATAGTCTGCCAGTTCCCTTTGAAGACATGCAACTCCACACCATAACAGGCGTTGGATGCTTCACTGTCTGAGCGATGCACTGTGGACTGAATTCCTCTTCAAATGATCTCCGGACATATTGGGCACTTTCCTCTCCAATGCTAAATATAGATTCATCAGAGACGACCACTTGGACAAGAAAAACAACGTTCATGACAACCTAGGACCCGTTTATTAATCATTGTAGCCAGAAGAAACTCGAAAATGAGTTTCTGCAAAACTCGACACGCTAAATTTTTAAACAACCACTTTAATATTATAATACCAAAAGTCTTACAAATGAAACTAACCTTACTCCAGTCTTCACCAAACATCTCTTTAACATCTTTGGCCTACTGAATCCTTTTCTTTGCCATAGCTGGGGTGATTTTGACCTTCTTGCGTGGCCTTCGAGCAGGCATCCCGTTGGCGATGAGTCATCGCCGGACCAATGATATGTCCACCTCCACACCATGATGCGTCAGACTGTTAGCAAGGTCTTTACTAGTCTCTGTTGACCTTGACCATCAGAATATGTTTTTTATCCATCCTTAGTGACATTTTGCGTTTTATGCACCATTTTCCCAGCCTCTTTAGGACAACTGGTTTGTTTTCTTTGACGGAAACATTGATTCTGCTGACAGTTTTTTTGAGAAATATTAAGTTTTTTCGCAATTTCTTTTTGTGAAAAGGTATTTTGGTCTAACATACACATAACCAATGCTTTTTTGCGTGGTGAGAGGTCCGGCAGTTTACCCATTTAAAAAAATTCTCCAAAATCAAAGTCCGAAGGGAAAAACGTGAAAGCAAACACAAAAACTGTTCCCCAAAACCAGTGTGCGACACAAAACCAATTATAAACTTCTTATTTTGATGGTCCTGGAGCAAAAACTTTACCACTCACAGCTGGTGAAACAGTTTTGGAAAAAACAATGGAACAAAATAGAGATTGTTATCGAAAATCCCAAAGAAGGGAAGCTAAAGTAAAACGGGAAATTTTGTGAGGAAGTAATGTATTGTACTTTGAATATTAAAGAAAAACATAATTAGGCTTTTAGAAAATATCTAGATGCCATTTTTTAACTCGGAATATTAGATTTTTCTGTTTTTTGCTCCATGAGTCTAATAAATTTCACACCTCTGTAGTTCTTTCCTTTGTCACAAATGAGCAGAAGTTTTGGCAATTTTAAGTTTTATAACGTTTTTAATGAAAATTCTCAAATAATAAAAATTTTGTTTTCGTCATATTTCTCTGCCATAATTATATAGTTTTATCACATTTGATACGTTTTTAGATGCGTGGTGTGTCATAATTTAACTACCGCTTATTGCGCATAAATTTAAAATGTGCTATTCGAAAACTTTGTGCAGCTGCGTTCAAAATTAAGGTTAAACAGCATAGAAATCAACAAAGAACTAAAGATGGTGTGGATGTACAGAAAATTTTGTAGTTTCAACAGAGAGTTTTTACCTACACTGTTTTAGGTAATAAAAGCTTTTTTCGAGTACTGTTAAGTATTTTTACTTCTGTTACAGTATTACTACGATGAAAGTATCTTTTCCTTCGTGGCCATCTGCAAATTTCGTGCTATTTTAGTAGTATTTCTATTTACTACACACAAATGGCGTAGGACTTCAGGTTCTAAAATTGTTTCGGATACAATGTTTATTCCAGTTTCTTGTGACGAAAGACATTTCGTGATTCGAGGTTGGCTGATATTGGTTGAGAACCAAACCGAGCATATCGTCGTATTCAGTTAACCTGAATTTTAATTTTGGAACCTTAAACTTTAAACACTCGAATTTCTTGATCCTCGTGTCTTCTTTTAGTTGCTATCCATTTACTCAATGAATATTCATCACAATATTTTCATACTTTGATTTTCGTCAGTTTCCATTGCTGTGGTAGCATTGTTATGAATTCTTAGGAAGACCATGTAATTTACTTTTGTAAAACCCCGTTTGCGTACCCTGGTCGTTTCTATAGGTGAATCATATGGGCAAATCATTTCATATTACGAACAGTGCGAGACATCGTAAGGAATCTTTGGGTTTTTCGCGGTACTTTAGTGCAAGCAAGAAGTTCTGTAGGCATCTGTGAGCCTCCTAGACTACGTAATAGACCCTGGTTGGCTGCCTTGTAACTTTGGAGAGCACAGTCCAGTTGAAACAGTTGCATAACTATCAATTATGTGTTTTTGGTCTGTGCTCAAATTTTCAGGTTTTTTTTTTTTTTTTATTTATTTATTTATTTATTTATTTTTTTACTTATAGAAAAACATGACAGAGGTAACCTAGAATGATAGCATAAGTAGGATTTCGCATGCCATTAACTTGGGTTTGATGGGCCAGAAAGTTCTTTCTCTATCTTATTTATCAGGTGTCAGACCGGGAGTTCGTTCGTATGAAAAATGTACACCAAATGCTGCAGTTATTTATTTATTTCCTTTTTTTTAACACCTGCAATGACACCGTTATTATTTTCTTTTTCTTTTCATGTTCTGAAGCCCTGGTTTCCTAGAAGCGAAATCACCGAGCTTTGGCGTCGTTACTCGGCGTGACGCTGAAATCAAAGTCAAGTGATTCCGGCGTGCCACTCACAACGTCGATTTTGCTCGGGCGCGCATGCGCAGAAGAATCAAGTTAGGCGGCGCCGAAGGTCGGCGATTCACTCCTAGGAAACCAATGCTTTACGGGAGTGCAGTTTCACGCGAATGTTTTTAAGTTAAGAGATAATAACTTTGTTCTTATTTAAAAAGATTTACCAGTGATTAAGAACGAATTCTGCATTGCTCCCGTTGGTTTTGAACGCTAATCCAACAGAGAGCTGCACTAAGTTTTCTAATAGCATATTTCGAATTTAAAAATTTCTATGCAATAAGTAGTTAATTTATAACACACCACGCATCTAAAAATGCATCACACGTGATGAAACTATATGATTGTGACAGAGAAATATGGCAACAAAAGTTTTTTTTCCTATTTAAGAATTTTAATTCAAAACGTTAAAAAAAAACTGATATTGCCAAAACTTCTACTCATTTGTGGCAAAGGAAAGAGCTTATACCACACACCCCAAAATTTTTATGGCAGTTTAGTACCACCAATGGCACCTTTTCCGCGCAACTCATTATCGAAAATAGAAGCATACTATTTTTACTAATTTTTGCTAAAAACATGAAAAAACACCATTTTTTCGGAACTTCAACCCAATTGCGGCAGATCAAGAAATTGTCAGAAAAAAATTCAAATTTTTTATGTGCACTTTGCTCTACCAATGGCACCTTTTCCGCACTACCCATCATCGAAATAGAAAAAAAAGTTGTTTTTCGACCCACCCTAATGTATATATATATATATATATACAGTGGCTCCTAAAAGTGTTCGTACACCTACGACTTTCAATGAAATAGGACCCTATCCATTGGTTAGAATTAATATTTCGGAACAGGTATTCAATTATAAAATCTATGATCAATTTTCAACAAAACTACGTGAATTTTTTTTTAAATATTAAAACTTATTTTTTAAAAATCATAAACCAAAAAGTGTATCTCACAAAAGTCTTTGTACACTTTAAGAAATGTCTATATTATTGAATAATCTAACTTTTATTAAGTTATTATTTAGTAGAATATCGTGCAGTATCAACAACACCTTTTAAACGTCTGGGAATAAATTTCATTGTTTTTTTTTTTTTTTTTTTTTTGCTGAATTTCTGAGCAAGTGTTTAACCATACTTCGAGTCTTACTGTTTCTAACTCGATTTTCGTTTAAAAGCCGTATTTTCGTAATCTAGCCTCCAGATATCTATAAATAAGTTACATTAAGTTCAAACCTGGAGATTGAGGGGGTATTTTCTGAACTTTAGAACAATTTTCGAGGCACTAGACGCAAACGTTGAAAACCGTGTGTTTCTTATCGTTATCTTGATAAAAAACAAAGTTGTTTCCAATAACCAAATTTTTGGCTAAGAGTTCAAAATTGGTTTTTAAAATATTTAAATGAACGGCATGATTCATTATTTCATCAAAAAATTCCAAACTACCAAGTCTTGATGCTGATATGCACCCTCACACTAGAACACCTTCACTGTCCTGATTAACTGGTCCAACTAAGTTCTTAAGATTTAGTTCCTAATTTTTTCTTCAATTTACAATTATGCAACAATTTAACCAAAAATAATAAATTCATTTTTACTTGTAAGTAAGACGTAATTCCAAAACGTTTTGAGCTTATTTATCATTGATTTTGAGACGATATGTGAAGCTTTCTGTTTTTCGCACGGCCAAGAAAATTTCTGCGGGAACAGGTCCCGTGTAATCCAGCTAATCAGAGAACTTGGCGAACAATTTCAGGTGAAAGTAAATGTAAAAAATTTTATATAACTCTACAGAAACTTTTACAGTACTCTAATGTGTATTTTTCATAATTTTTTAACTGTAAATCTCCGATCACGCTTTGTCAACTTTGCCGGTTAACCTTTTCTTACCTTGTTTTTGGGCCGATTTTCTTTTAAATATTAAATCCAGCACGTTACTATTAGAAACTACAGTCGAACCTCCATATATCGAACTTCCACATATCGAAATTTTCTATATATCGAAATCCCAGCAAATTTCTATGTTCATTACATAGAAAAATTGTTTCTATATATCGAAAAAATCTCTATGTATCGAAAAAAAATTCGAGACATTCGTAGATTTTTTTTTTCTACTTTTAACTCTGTCTTATGAAAACTGAAGCTTACGGAAACGTTCGCTAAAGGTTGCTACGAAACTCATAAGGAATCTGGGGAATCTGTGGGGTGTGTAGATTGGTCGTTGTTCCGTTCTGGAGTTCTTAAATTCCCTCAAGTTTATTTCAAATCTTAGTTTTAACCAGTAGCACTGTAAAATCAGTTTCAAGTTATCTCTTTTGTCTGTTGATTATCATTCCTAGTCCTTTTAGCTTCAGTAAAAATCCTTCAAGTTAGGTAGAATGATTTTTTACTTTTCTCTCGATTACATTGTCAAAACGAAAATCCCCCTTATGTTGCGGATCAAGTTGAATTGCCGAAGAATGAAGATATATGAAAGCGCAAAAACAAGTAATTTCTGTTAATTTTTTTAATATTAATTTTCATTTAATCTGATGCTCGTATAAATTAGAAATAGGGTTTCATGCACAAAAATTAGCTTTAATTTTCTTGCTTTAGGAGATTTTTATGATAAAATAAGATCATTTCCATACATGAAAATTTCTATATATCGAAATTTTTTCCGGCAATTTGCTATTTCGATATATAGAGGTCCGACTGTAGTTTAGAGACGTTACAAACCAATTTACCGCTACTGTGAGGAAAAAATTCAACTTTCGAATGGTGTTTGTGGTATTTTACGAATACCAGCCACATAGGCGGATTTACGGGGGTGCCAGGGGGTGCGCCGCACCCCCAACAATTTTGGTTGGATTTTCAAAGAAAATATAAATGAAATATATTTCATCAGGAGAAAATATATATTTCTCCTCAGGAATTTTGTAAAACAACTTGTATTTTTCTACAGCTAAATGCAAGTTAATTTACTTGAAAGCAAACCAAAAAATACAATAATAGGCAGCTTGTTGTGAGACCTGATCACCACACGTCGCCAGTGCGAGAGAAATTGTGCTACATAAATTAAAAAGAAGTATTTCTCCATTAAAAAAAGAAAGATGATAAATAATTACATAAATCAAATATAAACATTCCTTTAATTATTTTTCAGTACTGCATTATATGATAACTTTATGCTCTGCAATTTGGTATTTATTGGTACAACATTACTATTTTCTTTTTCTTTGAAACAACCATGGCTATTAAAGTAAGACAAAACAACGTTAGAAGAAGCACAAATTTGTAAATTACAGCAGACATGTGTTTCGGCAAAAGGCTTTGTCGGATGTCTTTTCATCCATAAGCTCATTATTTTTTGCATTGAAAAAGGCGTTCCCTGTAACGCCGAAACACGTGTCTGCTGTAATTTACAAGTTTGTGCTTCTTCTAACGTTGTTTTGTCTTACTTTACTGTTCAGCACAAAGGTATTTATTTATCATGGCTATTAAAGTCAAGAAATATGCTATTGTGATGTACTTCCTCAAAAACGATATAAAGTCCTTACGCATCATTCCAGTAAACAGTATAATAAAATAATTCTGAAATCAACTAAAAACCAGCATTTCCACTGTAAAATTTCAAAAAAATTCTGAAAAAAGTGATAGCACGGGGCAGTGCTATCACTGAGTTCCGCGACTAAAATTAGGTGCTTTTGTTGCCTTTAATATGAATAATAGTCTCCAAAATAGTTACCAGATACAAAAAATAATTTCTAAAATTGTCTTCTATTTTTTATAAAAATAGCATGTATATTATTTTGATGCCATGCAGTGGGACAGACCTACGTGGGGTAAATTTTCTCCAAACAACCTTTAAAAAGGAAAACAAAAAAATATTTCCCAAATTTCAGCCCAACCCAGAATAAACACTAGAGAGAAACCAGCACTGACACATTCTAGTATATTTTTCTCACTGTCTGACTGTTAATATTAAAGACAACAGTAAAAGACTGACTGTATAAAAAGAACTCGAAGCGTCACATTCATATCTCCGATCGAAAGAAAATTAGCTCTCGTTTAAAAAAAATGAATGTATAGTACGAATAAAAGAAATTAAGAACCAAAAAACAGTAAAAAAAAAAAAAAGAAGTAGTTGAGAAACAGAAATCACGATTGCAAAAACTAATCCTTTACAAAAATCGCACTCACAAAAACGATACCGTTATGAAAATTGCGATCTTTTACGATCGCAACGAAACTTTACGAAATTTTTTTTATACAAAAAAATAAATTTCACATTTTTTCTGGACGTGAATGTTTTATTACATTTCATTTTCCCACTTTTTAAAACGATTGTTTTCAAAAATTAAACGCGGTAAAACTTTTCCCCTTTTTTCCATGGTAACTAGAGGGTAACTTGAAAGCGATTTCTTATTTTTTTTTATAAATTTTTTCTTCTAGGAGGAAAAAAAACTACCTTTTTTACGAATTTTAGTTGCACTTACTAAAACAGTCGCTGTATTTTGCAAGTGATTGCAAAATACTCTCTTTTGTCATCAAAATAGTCGCCTTTGCCGTCAAAATAGCAGCTTTAGTCGCCATTTGCAGTGCTGTATCCTCCCCCCCCCCTTATTCCCTGTATTGCAATGGCGTAGCTACAATTTCTCTCACCCGGGGCGTTTCCTCTATTTGCCACATTTTCATTGAGACATATCTAATACACTAAAGCATTGAAAATTATCCCTCAAAATATAAAACTTCATTTAAGGTAGCAAAGGGAAACTAATATAATCCGTATTCTTCCAACAAAAATAAAGGGGGCGGGGTCAGGCGCCTATCTCGGAGAAATACTCTGAATTTACATCAAAAATTGCAGTTAAAAGTAACTTTGGAGGAGAATGGGGTTCTCTACTGAATCTTTATCAAAACTGAAATCAGTTTAAGCTTTTGGGTACGATGGAGAGACAGCTTTTATTCCGTAACGAAGTTCCAATAATTTGTTTTCCCTGCATTAATTCAGCACTACAAAGAAACAACTTTTACAAAAATATATTTGATATTTATATACATTAACAGATGTTATCTTTCAGAAATATATTTAATATTACATATTTGAATATTTTCCGAAATTTAAGTTTTAAAAATACAATTTAAGTGTTGAATTACAATTTAAGGACATTAAGTGAATGAGGAAGGTTCAAGGGCTCACTACGGAAATATTTCAACTTTGAACACTGAGATGACCGTTCAGTCATGCCAAAACCTTACATTTCAAAGTTTTTTTTTTTTTTTGCCTCCAGTATAAGATTTAAAGTATGATTCCCTTATTTGAATTTTTTTCCACACCAGTTTGCTGAATCACCTGTCCGAAAAGTACGCCGCCCCGGGCAGACCACCCTCTCCACCCCTTCCTAGCTACGCCACTGCTATATTGTTGCACCCCCAGAACTCACAGCCTAAATCCGCCTATGACCAGCCATTTTAAAGAATAAACACAATATTAAGGAATAAATAAACGAAAAAGTAAAGCCAAATGACCTTTAAGGGTCAATACAATGCAAAAATAATAAAAAAAACTACATATGATAATTTTATTCATGATTTTCTTCAAAAATATTTGAGTGTACGATGATTTTTGTGGCGTATTATTTCTCTGTTTCTTCATTTTTTGACCCATGTCAAAAAAAGATCCGTCAATATTTTGAAAAAAAAAACTACAGGGTTTTATTTAGAATGACACAGAAATGATGTGAAAAAATATTAGACTTCATATTCGAATTCATATTCGCGTTATTTTGGTTTTACTAAAAATTTTCAAAGTGTACGAACACTGTCTTTCTTACATCGCTTTCAATACATTTGACAACAACATTTTTGGAAAAAAAAAAAAAACATCGTAATATTTCTTTATTTACTGATAATAACAGAAAATTGGCATTCAAAATGCTTTCGCCTTCCACTGCATTAAAAAACACTTAAAGGTCCATAAATTATAATTATTCTGAAAGCAAAGCTGAAAAGGAAAAACATCTTTGTTTCTCATGATGCAAAAGCCGATAACTCCATCACATAAATTTATTACTCTCTGGGTGTTGCCATTCATTTAAAGTACCGGAGAATTTTCTCTAAACTATTGCTTTTACAAACTATTGTACTGTCAAAAACACTTAAGGTAGCAGATAGCATCTATGCATAACGTCATTCATATTTTTATCGCAAAGGATTCGTTTTTTTTTTTTTTTTTTTTAAATATTTATTTGACTTTTTTTTAAGATTCTTATTTTTGTGAAATGATAAATAAAGAACAATGTCTTGTGAGAAGAAGTGTCTGAATAAATACTATGTTTTGAAGAATTGAAAGGTTTATGAGAGTTGCTCAGTGAGCGTTTATAACTTTCAAACATTCTGATGTTAGAAAATTGAATATATTTTATTTTATTGATTTCATATCTCTTCTCATTTCCTTTATTGCTCACTAGTGGTACCCGCACGGCTTTGCCCGTGGTAGAAAATTAAAAGGTCATTTGGTTCGCCTGTATATTTACAAATAATGGAAGATGAATTTCTCGTCAATTTGCTATTGCTATTTGCTCGCCCATGTTACGGTTCCACGTTATGACAATTTGGTAATTTAATCGTCCATGTTATGATAATTTGCTCGGTAAAATGTTTTTAAAATTACAATATAAAAATAACAAAATCAAAATTTTCGAAAAATCGCTTCGAGGTTAACACCCCCTTGCTACAAACTAATTGTATGTAACATTTCATGAAAATCGGCCGAACGGTTTTAGGCGCTGTGCGCGTCATACACATCCAGACAGAGAGACTTAGAGCTTTATTATTAGTAAAGATAGTTCCTCCCCAATTGGTAATACTTTTCATACAGTACCACAATATGCAATTACTAAATGATCTAATAGTGCACATCTACACTGTAAAAACGATTCAGAAACGTTCCTGGAAAATATTGGGCAGCTGATGTGCCCAATTTCTTCCAGTAACATATCTTGGAAAAACCAGGAACGCTTTCTGCTAAAAATCAGTAACCTTTCTGAAATTAACCTTGAATCTTTATAAAGATGTGCGAAATCTGCCCTGTTAAAATCAGTCATGTCTCTAGAACCTTCCAGAAAATATTAAGTAGGTTTAGTGTAATTGATTAGAACCTTTCTAATGTACTGTTTGACCGCGGATTGTATGTAATTTGGCAATCTGCCAAGTAAAGACTATTCCACCTGAATTAATCTAGCAGGGGAGAAGGGAAAATAACGATGGGATTTTGATGCACGCTTTTTATAATGTAACTAGCAAAAATACCCGGCGTTGCCTGGGTCAGTAATAATTATGAGAAACAATCGTTACTTGCCCTAGTTTTCTGTTTTAAGCGAAAGAATTTAAAACAAACCTTTTTGACGTGATTAAAAATCGAGCTTCTTCCTTACTCATTAAACTAAAATAACAATAAGTATAAAGAACAAAATAGTATTCAATTAGAAACGAAAGCACGACATTTAAGCATATACAAATTTGAAGAATTTCCGAAATATGAAATTAAACTTTACATGTTTAAAAAGATTTATCTGTTAGTACTTTTTTTTTAAATCTAAAACCTTCTCTGTATGGCTATTGATGTACGAACTGTTTTAAAAAATGTAGCCGCCCGTGTTCCCCTTACACTTGCTTTAGTTATTTTGGGAAATTACAATTTTTGTGGGCACTTGGTGCGGTTTAAAATCTTACCAAATTTGCGAGAATCATTTTGGGACACTTTCGATAATACTCCCCCTCCTAACTAATTTTTATTATAGAAATATTGTTGCCAGATGCTGAGATACTTTTGGTCAAAATAAAATGGAGCTAAACGGTTTCATCCGAAATGTTTCCAAAATAAGTAGTAAAATTTGGCGATTGTTTGAAATCGTACAAAAAGAAAAATTAATGGAAGTTTTTGTGCGGTTTATGGACTTCCCTAATTTAGTTGTTGAATTATTTTTACACAGTATTTTTTTTTAAGTATCTGGCGATATTTTGTTTATATGGTGAAAGCTGAGAAACATTATTACGTAGTCTTTGGGCTCAAAAACAGCGACAGTGGAAAAAACTGCCAAATGCATCAGCTACTGAAATCTTTCTGAAAAAATTCTGGCGATATTTCTGCTGGTTGGTTGGATATAGTGAGCAAGTGTCCAATCAGCATAAATAATAATAATAAACCATTAATTACATAAGTTCCTTTTAAAAGTAAAATGATCAGCCAAATCCATTTATTTTTAGCCAATCTTGTGGAAAAACGTTACTTTAAGATTTGACTTGAGAAAAGCCTCAAAAAGTCAGACGAGACGCAAAAATATTCAACAATGCAACAATTCTTGGGAGTTGAGATGACACACTAAATAATGACTTGGGTTGATGAAAGCCTTTGAACAGGGAACAAAAAAGCTCATAACTCGTTTTTTATACAACTTAGAAACTTCGAACAGATGCTATCTTCAGCAGAAAAATTGGCGCTTTCGATGGACATATAATGTTAATATGTGCACGTTTTTTTCCACCCCCATATTGGGGCATTTATGCGAAAATTGGGACTAAAATTGGAATAAAAAGGGAACTATCATTCGGATTTTTTTCGAACTGGTCTATAAACCTTCCCAGTACCAAACTGAACAAATGGTGAAAGTTTCACCCAAATCTGCTGGGTAGTTTCTGAGATCTTAGGGAACAAATTTACCAAACTCCATTTTTATATATATAGACTAGTGCCTTATTCATTTATTGCATTCTCTAAAATAAGGGAAAACAAAAATAGTTACGATGGAAACAACAAAAAGAAAAGAAAATATTTTCATTTCGTTCAGGAACGTAAAAGCAAAATGGTAAGCTCAAAACTTTGTTGTGAATAAATAAATCAATTAATTTTTGCCGTAAGAATATAAATCGAATATACTTTAGGTTTAAAAAATGTTGCTGTGAGCAAATTTTCATTTTTACTAAACTAAGGCTAAATAATAAAGAGGCAAAAGTGCACATCTGTAGCAAATCAACTAACACCCCTATAAACTAATAGATACGTCCATTTCCGCCTATAAACCGGATATCAGCCTTTTCCATGTAACCGATGGTCAAACAGTATAAAGAAGGCTCCATAAAAATCAGAGCAACCACGGCCAAAGCCATGCAAGAAAGATCTAAGCATACCTCTTGCCTGCAATTCATACCATGCAAAGCTGCAGCTATCCATAGACATTTA
The DNA here is from genome assembly GCF_026930045.1 of Uloborus diversus. Taxonomy (NCBI): domain Eukaryota; kingdom Metazoa; phylum Arthropoda; class Arachnida; order Araneae; family Uloboridae; genus Uloborus; species Uloborus diversus. The sequence continues at coordinate 158,817,320 of NC_072736.1, forward strand.
CGCTTTCATTGGGAGCTTAATCAAACTGGACAAGACGTAAGCAACTGTAGGCCGATACACTTAATAAACACACTCATTCAATCTTTAAACTGGTTGCTAAAAATATTTTCCACAACAGTGAAAAGTCTTCACGCGTGCAACTTGTAGCGATTCAGGAAACTTTTTGTGATGATACTTGCTTTTACGGGGAAATAGGTGAAAACGTGTGAAATCCCGAGACGTTTCACGGAAATTACCAGTAACGTTTCGGAATTTTTTTACAGTGTACACTTTTCTGTACTGGTGAGGTGGGGTCTAACCGGGGCTGCGAAGTCGGACTGATTTTGGGGCAAACAAGTCAGAGTCAGAAGTCGATGATTCTAAAATTCCAAAATTCTGAGTCGGTCAGTTTCCCTCCGAGTCCTTGACTCTGCAGCAGCTGCGAAGTAAGAGCTGAAGCCGTAGAGTCAAAGTCGGACTGATTTTGAGCTAATGGAGTCGGAGTCGGGAGTCAAAACTTTTCAAAAGTATGCAAGGTCAATTGGTGTGAAAGGAAACTTGGGGTAAATGTAAACATTTACAACTCTATTACCACACTTGCGGTAATTACCTAAAACTAAACTGTTGATGAGTGAAGACCAGGTAACATATACGAGGCGTGTTTTTAAAGTAAGTTCCGTTTTTATATAAAAAAAGAAGGAGTACAGATAGAGCTAAGTAATTTAGTGCACAAAAATCTACCACCCTTACGCTATTTTTCGACATTGCTCCCGTGATTTTCCAAGCATTTGTCATAGCGTGGTGCAGGTTTTTGTATACCTATTCGTAAAAAGTTACCGCCCGTTTAGTCAACCATGAGGACTCTTACAGGGCTTTGGCTGGGGCGTTTTTGAACATTCTCTGGTCTGCCCTCACCTCGCTCGCAACATCTTTCATTTGTTTCGGCATCTAAAGTCTTTCGTAGGTGGTCTGTGGCACAACAGCAATAATGAGCTCAGAGAACATGTTATCCCATGGCTGACTACACAGGCGGCAATTTTCTATGAATAGGTATACAAAAACCTGTACCACGCTATGACAAATGCTTGGAAAATCACGGGAGCAATGTCAAAAAATAGCGTAAGGATGGTAGATTTTTGTGCAATTAATTTCTTTGCTCTATCTGTACTCGTTCTTTTTTTATATCAAAACGGTACTTACTTTAAAAACATGCCTCGTAGTAGACATTCTGAAAGTTCTGTTTGATTACAAAAAATTGTGTAGGCTAAACCGTTGGTTGAAGATGACACTGTGATAAAAGTTGTTTTTTAAAGTTTACCGATTAAAGTTTTCTCTCCAGCAGGACTGCAGATGCAAGGTAACTAGTTCCAATAATTTTGCCTGTCAAGCGGAAGGTTACTGAAAAAATCATGAAAATTTTATGAATGTCACCCTGCAACTATTTTTGATGGGCAATTCAGGTGTTTCTATTTATCCCACAAATTCCTTACTCTGGGGTAAATGGAAACAACAAAGTTTTTCGTTCTTCATATATTTTGGGTAGAATAAGTATTGATGTAAATTAATTAATCTAATTGTAATTTTGAACCTTTAGGGTGGTTCAAAAAAACTTTTTTTTCAGCTAGAGTCCAGGACACCCCCTATTTGTTTTACACTTACTAATAGTATTATGCTGTAAAGTTTTAGCTTCTTACTCAAATTTTAAGACGGTGCTCAATGACCTCTTCATTTAACATTAGCCGTAGCATAGAAAATGCCACAAATTGAGAAATATTTCATTTCCCCAGCTTTTTTTTTTTTTTTTGTAAATAGTTGTTTTATTGCAGCAATGTATATGCATATTTCTAGTGTATATTATAATATGTAGCATTGTTTTTTTCAGTTCAAAGTAATTTTTTAATCCCCTCCCTTTACTATTGAAGTTTGGGGGAGGGGGTTTAGCACTCTCTTTCAGTTGAAATAGGAAGCTAAAATTCTTCCAATATATTGCTATCCACAAGTCTAAAAACATTTAAGGGGTGTCCCGGAATCTAGGAGAAACTTTTTTATATATGTATTTTTGAACCACTCTATGCACCTTTGTGTACAATTTAAATGAACTCAGAACATATTTTTTCTTTCTTTTTTGAGCAATCACGATTGCTTATTGTTCTCACTTGACTGTTTTGATATCCTTTGATTTTATTTATCCCACCGCCACCCTCTGCAGCATCACCGTCGACCGGGTCCTCACGATGCTGCTCCTATAGCGAAAGCCGTCTCCAGGTTGCATCCATGTCCTACACACACGCGCATACATACACAACTACACACACACACACACACACACACACACACACACGCATGCACACACATATACACACAAACACATACACACACAAATACATACAGATACTTACACATGCACACAAACACATACACACACTCATACAAACAACTACCCACACATTCATGCCAGCACACAGACACAAACACATATGCCTACACACACATACACATACATTCATACACACAACTACTCACACACTGCTGCCTGCGCACAGACACAAACACACATGCCTACACACACATACCCCTACACACAGCACACATACCCCCCACACACAAACACACACGCCTACATAAACACACTCGTGGTTACGAAAAACATAATTTGAATTCCAGATGTCAAAATTCATTTTTTTTTTTTTTTTGCAATTGAGATTTTGAGTATAACACGTTCAAAGTTCAGGTAGGCTTTCAATGAAATTTTTTTCTAAATCATGTTGTGTATCAGCATCTACCACAGTCTTGTTCCAAAACAGCGAAGTTCTCCTACCATCTATACCGATTATCTCTCAAGTTTTAATGGCACTTACATCCCTTTGCTTCTCACTACCTGGATTACATTACATTTGGACGATCCAGAGAGTCGTATGCGACCAAATTTAGTTATTGTTGGTGTATAACTTTGTCATTTTCCAAACTGATTGTGCATATAGCGGTTATGTACCTTCATCAACGTAGTGGGGAAATAATTGGGTGTTTCCATTTTTTCCATTGTCTCTGGGATAAAAGAAAACACGATTTCTGTTAAGAACAAGCAGTCGTAAAATCATATTTTTCACACTCTCAGAGAGTGTAGTCTTGAACACCATGCTCAAACTTTCGTTTCTCTGTTCATCCATAAGAAAGTATAAGCTTTAAAGTTAAAACATTGAAATTCTGTATCTTTTCACCCTAACTGACCCTACAAAAACCTAATCGTGCCAAAATTTACCCTTGCACGACAGAAATTTCTAAAATCATATAATATAAATGTATATCATATTACGAAAAATATTATTATTTATTATGCAAAAGATAATTAAACAACGCTAAAATGTACATGTTTGCAAAAAGTTGCAGACACGTGTTTCGAGAAAGCAAAGATTCCCTTCCGTCGAAAAGAAGAGAACTTACGTATTAAAAGAAATTCGACGAAGATATTTTCTATACGTCCGAAAGCTCACTTTTTTTCGCATAGATAGAAATGTTCCTTGTGACCACAAAACACGCGTCTGTTTTTTTTTTTTTTTCTTCAAATTTTTGCATTTTAACGTTTAATTTTTGAACATCATCACGAAAGTATTTATTTACCTCCTAAAGGTTTAATTTATCTTTATATTCAATAGAATAAGTTGAAAAACTTTCACAAATGAAAAAACAAAAACCATCTTTCAAACATTTGTCAAACATTTCAAGAAGTATTTTTAAAAGACAACGAAAAATATCTTACAAAAATTGTCATTTTTCATACTGTGATCCTTTTACAACCCTTGCACTAACGGTGTCGTTTTCTCATAGGATTAAGGAATCTTGGGGGAAAATCCTTTGGCTAATGATGTTTCTCTGGAAGAAGAGAAGATTAGAGGATTGTTAAGGCCCCTTGTCTATCGCGAAACTACTTCTGATAATAGCATGAAAAATTAAGATGATTACTGTACAAATAATCATTGTCCGATATCGCCTTGTTCAGATAAGGGGCAGTAAATAATTGATGACAAACTTATTTCGACAACCCCCCCCCCCATCACAAAAGGTCACATTTCATCATACCCCTTCGTCATTTTGCCACATGTCACGCTACTTTTCATAGACCTGTAAAATCGTACTCTGGTTAAACCCTCCCCTCCCTGTGTTGTCCCCTCGCAAAATGTCACAATTTCGCGACCCCCCCTCTCTCCTCAAAGCGTAACATCATTTGTGAAGAACACCTAAGGCACAAATATCATTCATTCTATCCTTTTGCTTCTTATATTTAATTCCTCTCAGTTGGTTCGGCCAACTAAATATGTTTTTATTTGAATCTCTTTACTTTTATGAGAGAAGTATAAAATTGTCACAAACTTTAATTTTGGAATAGCAAAAATATTCGTGATACGTAAAAATATACATAAATCGCATAGTATTTTCTGACGGAAACGATTGATAGAAAAAGATCATTCTTAAAGTAGTTTCTCGCAAACATATAAAATTGCTTCAATGTCAAATTTTTGGATTGAAAAGTAAATATTCATATTCAGTAAATTACCGCCCATTAGCCAGGGCTAAAGCAAAAAATACGTGAAATACACTGCGAGCTCAGTCATTTCCAGCCGAGGACTGCAGTTTCGTGCTTTTTAGCACTCATCAGCCCGGCATAGGAAAGTGACTGAGTTGGAGATGGAAAACCTCCAAGGAAGCCAAGAGTGCCAAACAAACTGGTAGCTAATATAGAATTAGCACAGACCAGGCGAGTGACTGAAACAATGGTTCGGTTCAACCCGAAGATTGAAGGCAAAGCATGGTATATTCAGTAAATTACCGCCCATTAGCCTGGGCTAAAGTAGAAATACGTGAAATACACCGCCAACTCAGTCATTTCCAGCCGAGGACTGCAGTTTCGTGCTTATTAGCACTCATCAGCCCGGCATAGGAAAGTGACTAAGCTGGAGATGGAAAACCTCTTAAGGAAGCTAAGAGTGCCAAACAAACTGGTATCAGCACTCATCAGCCCGTCATAGGAAAGTGACTAAGCTGGAGATGGAAAACCTCTTAAGGAAGCCAAGAGTGCCAAACAAACTGGTATCTAATATAGAATTAGCACATACCAGGCGAGTTTTTCATCTCCAGCTCAGTCACTTTCCTATGCCGGGCTGATGAGTGCTAATAAGCACGAAACTGCAGTCCTCGGCTGGAAATGACTGAGCTCGCGGTGTATTTCACGTATAAATATTCATGTTCAATAATAACAATCACTGTTGAAGTGTGAAAAATGTTTCAAAAAACTAATCTTGGGGTTTGGAGGGACGGACGCACCGAACGAAATGGTGGTTGAAAACCATAAAAGTTATTTTTACAATAAAAAGCCAAATACTTCGGGGGGAGGGGGCTGCCCCCCCTCCTCCCCAAGTACAGCAGTGAGTAACATACAATATTTTCTGACATGAAAATTTGACATAAAAGGGTATTATGAACTGAATTTTAGAAATCGTATAAAATTGTTTCAATGTCACATATTTTAGAGTTTGAAAAGCAAAGTGTGTTTACAAAAGCAAAGCGTTGTTCGTTAAAAAGTTCAAAAAAAAAATTAAGATTGATGCATAAGTCTTTTCTTATTTTGATCTTGAAATCATCAAGGCTCTTTTTTTCATTTATTAGTACAATATTAGCGAAAGTCATGTATGTGGAGCTATCATCGAAAAACTGAAAATTGCGTCTATGAAAGAAAAAGGCCTGAGTTGACCTTGACACTTTCAGACAATCATTTCTTGAGCTAAAACAAAATGGCTGAAAAAAACTAAATGTTGCCAGTTTTTATGTACAAGTATAACTTTAATATAATTGTCAGGTTTCAAATCTCTACTTAATGATTTTGGTACATTTTTGGCTGTGGGATCATGTATCCCTAGGGATCAAGTATCTCCAGTCTCCACTATGACTGGAGGTTATGACCAAACCCTCGCCCGTCCACCTCCACCCCCCCCCCCCTTCATACTCACACAGAGAGAAGAAGATTCTGGCTACGCTATAGTATGGCGCAAAGTTGAAAATCGTCTAAATATTCTCTAACTACGAAGGGTCAGGGCCGTAATCAGACTTGTTTCGGGGAGAGTTTAACCAAACACATTTTTCGTGAAATATGTATGATCATTTAAATTTGATTTCATTCATATACTCTATTGGTCTTTATTATAATAGGTAATTTAAAGCAAGTATAAAAGATGACGTATATATTTATTGAAGAAAAAATATAGTGTGTACACACACACACACACTGCTATACTACATGAATTCCATGTACCTCTATTAAAAAACCGTTGTCCTTTTAATAACTCAAAAGAATAGGCGCGCAGTTGAAGTGATCTTCCCAAAAATATAGTATTTTTACTAGTAAAAAAACTTTAATATATTAACATAGACTTTGACCATCGCATATTTCGGCTGTTGCATTTTTGTTAGTGTCAAGTTTTCAAAATGTGAAGAAAAACCCTGTATAGTTTTGTTAGAAATGATGTTCGCAATAACAACAAAAAAAAAATAATTCCTGCAGATACAGCACTGACTTTGAACAATTTTTAAATAATAATTTCATTTTTCAAATGAAATTGGGAAAGAAAAGTGATAAAATATCGAACATGAATACTAATTGTTTTGCCCCCCCCCCCTCCTACCGAAAAAAAAAGTATGATAATAAATATTTTTTGAAATGGTTTTGAAAAGTTTCGGAGGGGGTTTAAACCCTAAAAACCCACCCCTTAAATACGACCCTACGAAGGGAACACACAAGGAAGTGTATTAACATTGTGAAAAATAATTTTTGATATAAGGTTTGAAACAAAAATAATAATTACGTTCAAGTCTAAAGAAGATTTTTTTCTCAAAGAATTTTCTTTCTCAGTGGACGCTTTTTTAAACACCCTGTATAAATATTAATGTTTACTGGTAACGTACAGTATTTTCTGACACAAAAGACAAATAGAATAAGCTACATTCGTAAAATTGTTTAGAACAAATGTGACCTCGTGAGCAAATCTGACTCTTTGATTCAATGTCATACATTTTAAGATTTGAAAAATATAAATATTTGTGTTAAATAATAATATACAGTACTTTCCGAAACAAAAATCTGGTACAAAAGGATAAATTCTCAAAATTGTTTGTAACAGGTAAATAAAATTGCTCCAATGTCATATATTTTAATATTAGAAATGTATAGGTAAGCGAAGCAGTGAGAAGCAAAGGGATGTAAATGCCGAAATTAAAAATTTGGAGATAACCAGTGCAAATGGTAGGTGAGCCTCTCTTCTGTCTTGGGACAAGATATAGTACTCGTAGTACTCCTGGTAGGTTCTGTTATACAGCATGATTTAGAAAAAAAATTTAATGAAAGCCTACCTAGGACCTAATCTTCAAACGCGTTTTACTCAAAACTTGAAAATGTCCACTTACACACATCCCTTTTCCTTCTCACTGCCTGAAATGTTCATGTGTAATAGTAATGAACAATATTTTTTGACACAAAAGATTAATATAAGACAATTCTTAAAATTACTAATAATAAACATTCGCAATCGATTCAACGTCAATTTCGCAGTTTCACGTGGTTCGAGGTTTCACGAGTTTCAGGAAACCAGACACATATTTCGGAGGTGTCAAGTTCTCCGGAAAAAGTCGGATTTTTCCGAATTACGGTAAATTTTTATTGATCCGGGCCGGTTTAAACCGAACGTCGCATAATCCGGACATCCATTTAAATGTATACAGGGTGCATCAGTACAGCGTTTACAGACTTTCAGGGCAGAGCGAGTACACCTAAACGATGGAAAACCACACTGCAATGCATGGTCGGAAACGCTTTCCCGGCGCGATAGTGACGACACAAATAACCAAAAAGACCAGACACGAACAGGAGAAGAAGACGTGTTTATTATCCTTAGTGCAGCAAAAAACTAAGAAGAAAGAACTGAAGGAGCCAACGATCGTCATCAAAGTAGGTGTTCGAAATTACGACCGTGTGCCGTAATGCGTGCCTCACATCTCCGGCGCATTTAAGATCGAACCTCAAAGCGAGTGCGGCAACAAAATCCGCATGTGCGCATGCACCGTCATATGATGCTTTTGTTTACGTAAGGACATCTATCGTGCACACCAGACAATATTTTACAAGTATTTTTGCTGTATTAAAAATTAATAAACATGTTTTCTCCTCTTATTTTTCCTCTCTTTCTTGTGCTTTGTGCCGCCACTATAGCGTCAGGAAAGCGTTTCCGACCATGCATTGCTATGTGATTTCCCATCATTAGGTGTACTGTATCTGTTCTGAAAGTCTGTAAACGCTGTACTGATACACCCTGTATACTGCAAAAATATAGAAATATTTTTGAAAAAAATAAAAAAGAGAACTTACTTCGAAATAACAGCTGAAAATTGCTCTAAAAGGTTTTTTTTAAAAATCAATCTTAGAACTCCATCGATACTGCTTTTCAACGTAATTTTTGAAACCGGCGAAAAAACGACAGGTGAAATGATGAGTGACTATTTTTACTTTACATTTTTCAGGAAACTTAGTCAAAATTAAGAACGAAACAATCATACCGTTACTCAAATATGTTGTTATCAATGTAAACCTGGATTCATAAAAATTCATATTTGTAATTGAATTATGGTTACGCGTATGGTTTTATCTATTGGTTTTGTGCTAACTTCAAAAATTACGTTTAAAAGTAACATAAGTACGATGGTGTTCTAAGAATCAAATTATTTTCTACTTCTTAGAACGGTTTCCAGCTGTACTTTTAAAGTCGGTTCTTTTTTTTTTTTTTTTTTTTTTTTTTTTTTTTTTTTTTTTTTTTTTTTTTTTTGAGCAATCACGATTGCTTATTGTTCTTATTTGACTGCTTTGATGTGCTATCATTTTATTTTCCCGCCAGCACCCTCTGCCAGCACCACCGTCGCGTCGACCGGCCTCACGATGCTGCTCCTCTTGAGAAAACCGTCTCCACGTTGCGTCCATATCCTACGCACACACGCCTACACACACTCATGCCTGCGCACAGACACAAACACACACTCCTACACACACATACACACACGCGCCTGTACACAGACACAAACACATATGCCTACATACAAAACACGCACACACATGCACACATACACACGCACCCACACACATGCACCTACACAAACACACACGCGCATTTATACACACACACTCTCGTGATTGCGAAAAACATAATTTGAATTCAAGATGCCAAAAATTCAAATTAATGTATATATCTATATATACATATTTTTTAAGTTCAAAATATTTTTCTTTCATTCTTTTAAGTGTAAATGTATCACAGATGGTGTTACCATCACAAACATTCCCCTTATTTTTCCATATGCAAAAAAAAAAAAGCATTAAAGCGTCTAAAAGTTTTAGTGGTGGCATTAAAAACTAATCCTGGTTATTCTCTGTGATTTACTCGAGTTTTTGTACTATTTAATTAGAACCATTTAAATATCAACGGTTTTCCAAACTAATTTACATTAATATTTTCCTTACAGTATATACTATATTAACAGATAACCACCCCCTTTTTGAAGTCAGTTAAAAAAACGAGTTAGTGCAATAATGACGAACTTTTGAGACATAATAATTGTTCAAGAAATGACCACTAATCTATGACAACAAAAGATCAGCAGTTTCTTCCAACCAGTGAGCGTGTAAAGTGTAGTTACTGAGGATGAGCCTATCCTAGATACTCTATTCTAATTTATATTTCAATGGGAGTCTACTATTAAGAACTTCTCAGCTTCTGTCATATCAAATTTTCCCCAATTTCTACTTTTATAAAAAGAAAAATTACCTTTGCTTTAGTTATAAAAGCGAGTTAGTACAATAAATGGCGAACTTTTGAAGCATATCAATTGTTCAAGAAATGACCGCTAATCTATGACAACAAAAGATCAGTAGTTTCTTACAAATAGTGAGCGAGCGTGTCAAGTGTAGTTAGTGAAGATGAGCCTATCCTAGATACTCTGTTCTAGTTTATATTTCAAATACAAATCTACTATTAATACGTTCAGAATTTCTCAGCTTCTGTCGTATCAAATTCTCCTCAACTTCTACTTTCAGAAATAGAAAAATTCCTTTTGCTGCCAGATTTAATTTCTCTCGTTTCTCCCCTGTCTCTAAAGAGAATAAGCCACGATCATATGTTTTAAACATATACTACATCCTCCAAAAAAGAGCAAAGGAGTTATGTTTCTTGGATTTCTGAACTCACAAAGTTTTTATCTTTGTTTCACTAAAATCTGAAATTTCCAATTTAGCTTTGTACTCGTGGTATCAATTCTCTCTCAAACTTGAAGTATGTCATAGAACTAATTTCAAATTTAAGTACGTAAACCATTGTATTGTTAGTTGCTATGAAAAGTGTTCTCTTTTCTTAAAATATAGTTGATCACAATTTTAGAACCATGGCAGAACCAAATCATATTTTTTCGAACACTTCATATTAAATTACTTTTCGAATAGATATGATTTCTAACTAACATACAAAGTTAAAGTTTTAAAGTCGGTTCTATTTTGTTCTTCCAAAGAATTTTCATTCTCATAACTAATTTCGCAGTCTATGAATATGTTTTGCTCGTATTTTAATTTCAAAACGAATGTATGAATTTTTTCATAGATCTGCATGCCATGAATCAGCATGAATCTGCATTCCAGCGGTTCCCAGCCGGTAGTTCGCGAACCGCTGGGGGTTCGCGAGAGGTTTTTAGAGGGGTCGTGAAAAAAAATATTGTAATGGCGGAGTTTTATCATGCCTGTTTCTGATGAAGTCTCATGTTCAAGTGGTTCCAAGCAAATTTTGTTCCTTTTTACTTTCTTCTATATCTAATATATAGAAGAAAGTATTGGATTCGTGCAAATTTTCGAATTTCGAATTTTGACGGATTCGAACGTTTTGAGGTGTCCAGAGTCCATTTCGACTATTTTTGGAAAATGTCTGTCTGTCTGTGTGTGTGTATGTGTGTGTGTGTGTGTGTGTGTGTGTCACGTCTGTGTGTGACCAGTTTTTTGTGGCCGCTCTACAGCAAAGACTACCGCATGAAATTGAACGAAATTTGGTACACATATGTGCCCCTATGTGAACTTGTGCCCATTGGTTTTTGGCGTGAATTCCTCCAAGGGGGGTGGAGCAATGGGACGTTTTTTGAGTTACGCGGGCTTGCTATTCCTCAGGAAGTAACCGGCGGAATCAAACAGAATTTGGTCCATATGTTGCCCCTAACAGGAGCAGGTGCTGATTCAATTTTGGTGTCAATAGCTCAAACGGGGGTTGAGTTATAGAACGTTTTTTGTCGTCAATTGTGACTGCTGTATCTCAAGAAATAACAAACGGAATCAAACAAAAATTTTTTGACAAGTAGCCCTTAGTGGGTATAAGAGCTGATTTTATTTTGGTGTCAACAGCTAAAAAGGGGGGTAGCGCAATCGCCCGTTCTTTTTTTCCATTGTGAGTGCCCTATCTCAAGAAGTAATGCTACGTTCTGGTTGAAATTTGGAATATATGTGAATCCATACGTAAACAGGCTTTGGTTCAATTTTGACTCCAATCGCTCCAAGAGGTGTTGATTCTTTTTTTTTTTTTTTGCGAATAAAAATAGTTTTAGTAATGCAACAATAAGAAAGATAAATCGTAATAGATTGTTGTCTGCGTATTTCTCGTGATTTTAATTGTATGGAAATGATCGGAAATATTATCTCAATGATTTAAAATTTTTAACTGTTGCCATCTTATGTTTGTTAATAAATAAAATATTTGTAATTAATTCAAGTAAGGCTTTTAAAGTAACTTTCAATTTTCGCTCTTTGTTTTGTTTTTACAATAATTCAGACATTGGGATGGTCGTCAAGTTTTTGCATGTGTAATTTTGTTTTTGTTAGGAATATTGCTTCCTCGTCAAGCATGGGGAGGGATCAGAAAAAGGAAAAATATAGAAGAAAGTTTCGTAATGGCCACAACATACTAGTTTTATTTATTTTGGTTTCACTCTTAGCATGAAAATATTTGCATACTTGCTGACATATTTTACATTTAAAGAATTCAGCCTGTCATTGCAAATCGCCGGTTTTAGCGCTTTCATTGAAAATGATTGCCGAGAAGCCATGATGAAAAAGCTCTACTTTGTGAGTAAGTTGTCCTCAGATGAAAGAATTTGAAAACGTTCGTTTCCTCAGAAGCTTTTGATCGGGAAGATTGATTAAACTTGATAAAAACATTACATGGAGCATATACGAGCGTCTAAAATATTTTGATGTTTAGTTTCTTTATCATTTGAGCCTGACGAAGAGCTATCGTTCTTCTCTTGTGTTGAGTCAAAAATTCATAGAAGTGTGATTACGCTATTGTTTGTTGCTATAATTTTCACACCACATAGACTACAATTTTTTTCGAGCTTTATTGTCGAAAAAGAGAAAAAATGGCTAGCAAAACAAAAATACCACAGTAAGTATGTAAAATTAATTACTCTAAAAAGTTTTCGTGGATGAAAGTTTGGTTGTGAGAAGTTTCGCAGTAAAAATGAAATCAACGGAATTAAACCATGCAACTTAATTTCCGCTACATTTAAACAAGGAATTTATGAGGTTTGTGTAGAAAATTTCACTTGTAGTAAGTGAGCTTGAAATATTTGTTTTGTTGAAAATCACCTTTTGTGTAAAATTAGAGTAAATGCGTATATTGAAAAATAGACGCTTCTATTATTTTTCAATATAGGCATTTTACTCCGCACTTTTCGCGTAGTTACAAGAAAATTCTTCAGCAATCAAACGATTAAAGTGGGCAGTATATCCTAATCAAACAGCTGGGCTCGTACTCCTTTTCAAGAAGACTTAAACCTAGAGATCTTTCTCATTTTACTAGAATAAAAAAGTTCATTGAATTAATCTGAGACAGAGCTCCCTGAAAGGTATTTTAAAGATCATTCTTTAATTTTGACCTCTGATTTAGTGATAGAGATAATTATACGCTTGTGTCAGGAAAATTTCAGCCAAACTTTGAGCTCTTTGTTCCACAAATATGCCACTTAAAATTTTTTTTTCAAAGTAGATTGAATTCCAACTCTGAATAATCACTGCGTTTATTTTTTGTTGAATTTGTTTTGTATTCATTTTTTTGAGATCATTTTAGTGCGTAGCAATATTTGTAATTGTATACTTTGCAATTATGTTTACGTTCCTGTTATAAAGTATGGTGCAGCAGCGAACTAAAAAAAAAAAATCTCCCAAATTTTATTGTCTATGTGTGTGTGTGTATGTGTGTGTGTGTGTTTTTTTTTTTTTTTTTTTTTTTTTTTTTTTTTTTGAGCAATCGCGATTGCTTATTGCTTTCATTTGACTGTCCTTGACGTTACGGTTCCTTTTTCAGCTTGGACCAGGGCTGCAGCAACACCGTCCACCGGCGGCGGCGCGGCTGGTCCTGAGCACTGTCCACCGGAATCCACTTTTGCTGGGCGGTGGCGTCCATGTCCTACACACGCATGCACATACACACTCCCCTACGTGCGCACGCCTTTACACACATACACACGCCTATGTGCACACACGTAAGCCTACACACGTAACCACCCAGGAGGAGGGACATGCTTGGGGGGGGGAGCCGTTTCTAGAAACAATAACTGTAATCAGTAGGGTCTTGTCGCAACTAGTGATTGCGAAAAACATAATTTGAATTCAAAGTTTCGGAATTCAAATTAGAATTAATTGGGGGAAGTAGGTCACAGATTTCACTTTTTTTTTTTTTTTGGAGCAATCACGACTGCTTATTGTTCTCATTTGACAGTCCTTGACGTTACGGTACCTTTTTGAGCTTGGACCAGCAGCACCACCGCCTACCGGCGCGGCGGCGGCACGGCTGCTCTGGTCCTGAGCACTGTCCCCCGGAATCCACTTCTGCTGGGTGGGGGCGTCCATGTCCTACACATGCATGCTCATACACCCTCGCCTACACGCGCGCGCCTTTACACACATACACAGGCCTACGTGCACACACTTAAGCCTGCACACACACAACTATACACACATAACCACCCAGGAGGAGGGACATGCTTGGGGGGGGGTGGCATTTCTTGAAACAATAACTCTAACGAGTCAAAAAATACAAATTTAACTTTTTATACGGTTCCCAGGTCCTCTAACTTATAGCTAGGGAAATAATCTCCATTGAAAAATAATTCCAACACAAAAAGTTTGAAATTAGTACGGCCAATATTCACCGAGATATGAAACGCAGCGTTTTGCGACTTACACCACTTTACACTCGCTGTGAATAACACCTTTTGTGGGAAAATATAGCTGTTAACAAGTATTAATATTATATGTGTGTATCGAATGGGTTTTTTTAAATTATTCAAGTTTTTGTAGTGTATTTTTGGGGTATCAGGGCATGACATTTGCATTTATTTTTGAATAGCAATGGAAAATATAAATACTTTTTCTTACTTTGACGACCTGTCATTCTTCTGAAAGAGCGATAAGTTCCAGTCTCATCTTTTGTATGGTCCCTTAAAACTTGAACTGGAATATCTCCTTGAGTTTTGGTCGCACAAATGTCAAGTTTTTTGGGTCAGTAATATTTTTCAATGGGGATTATTTCCCTAATAATAAATTGAGAGACCTAGGGTCCGTATATAAAGTTACATTTTCTATTTTCTGACTCTTTATTTTTGCTTCAAACGTTCAATATCTTAACACTGCATCTGATTTTGATCATTTTCGACATTGGAAGTATGCATTTAAGACTAACGTTTGCGAAAGTAGATGTTTTGCAGGTTAAAGCAGAACACCCTATATACGTATATATGAGGATTATAGTACAAAAAATATATAACACTAATGGGTTTAAAAATATTAACTTCAGCAAGTTTTAAAAAATTTTATAGTTGATCATTGAGTTTTTTTTTTTTTTTTAAAGTGGCTAATTAGGATATTGTAACCACCGGGCACTGGCGCCTAAATAAATTCCCCGCAATGAACTGGGCTTTCTAAAAATGTTTTCGTAATACATATTTCCACTATCATAAAATACATTTTTCGTCGATATTTCCTCCCTGATCAGTTAAATATTCTCGCATTTCATCTATTATTTTTGATTATTTCATTTTCGGCGTAGATCCTTTAAATATCTTAGATGTCGTAAGTCCTTCATTTTGTCTCTAAAGGTTATTACTCGTCCATTTTCGTCTAACGTACTCTTATCCCTTGAGACCTGGAGATTTTTGCTGGATATCAGCTAAAGCATTTCGTTTCAGGCACATTGATTTATTTAGATTTATCAATTCAAAGCATTTTCGTTTTGCATATTAACTACATCTTGATTTTCATCTTTGCATTACTCATGTTAATACTCTGGATAATTTTCTCTGTAAAATAGTTGCTTTATTCAAAAGAGAGTGGGGCAAAACGGCACCTTTAAGCTTTGAAGTGAAATTTAAAGACATTTAGAAACATTTCTACGATTACAATTAATCCTTTATACATTTGAAAAGAAATATCCTGAGTTTGGAAGTATTGATGTACATAGTTATTTTTTACTATCGATTTTCTCTTTTTTTTTTTTTTTTTCTTTTTAATCAGTCTCTGCAAAATGGCGGTTTTGCCTTATGGCTGGACAGAACATTCTTTTTTTTTTTCATTTATATCCTAAGGTTATAAAGAAAACAGTGTAATGCCATTATTACGCTAAAATATAATACTCACACACACACACACAATGCAGTAAACTTATTTATTTACATAGGTCATACACATTTATAGTTGGGGCAAACTTAACTGGCAGAATTGTAATAATGCTGTGGTTAAGATCTGCGAAGCATTCACAATGCTGCCAGGTTAGGTTTGCCCGAAGTATAGAAATGTTTCTATGATTAAAATTAGTCACCATAATTCCCTTATACGTTTATTACATAATTCTTTTACAAATAGTTTTTTTTTTTTTTAAGCAATCACGATTGCTAATTGTTTTCACTTGGCCGTCCGTCCTTGACTTGGTTCCTTTTTCAACCCCACCGTCCTCTGCAGGCGTGGTTATTCCTGAGCAATGCCCCCCGGAATCCACTTCTCCTGGTCGGTGACGTCCATCTCCTACACACACGCACGCTCATACACATACACGCTCACGCACATACGCACACGCCAAAGTGCATACACACAGGTCTACGCACACGCACAAGCCTACACATACACATACACACGTAACCGACCAAGAGGAGAGGTAGGCTTGACGCAACAGGAGCCGTTTCTAGAAACAATAACTCCAATGAGTAGGGTCCTGCCGCAGCTCGTGATTGCGAAAGACGTATTTCAAATTCAAAATTTCAGAATTCATTTTTTTTGGGGGGGGGGGCAGTCTTTGCAAATTGACGATTTTACTTAACTGCATGGGTGGAGGAAAAAAACCTCTTTTTTTCCTATTTATAACCTAGCTAGGGCTACAAAGAAAGTCATGCAATTTCATTACTTAACTAAAATAAAATTTTGAATAGTGAATTCATGTAGTAAAAATTTTTATCACTTCATACACATTTAGAAACGTTTCTATGATTAAAATTAGTTAGCATACCTCCTCTCAAATTTGACATAAAATATTCTGAGTTTGAAAATGGTGATTTACAACATTTTTTTTTTTTTTTTGTCATTCTTTGCAAATTGAGGGTTTTACTGCATGTGTAGGGTCTATTACTCTTACTTTACCAATTATAATCTAAGGCTGTAATGTAAAACATGGGATTTCGTTACTAAACTTAAATATGTTACTAAATACAGTGACATATCTGTTTACTTATTCCATACAAAAATACCAATGTTTCTGATATAAAATAGAATCTTTATCACCTTACTAGTGGTACCCGCACGGCTTTGCCCGTAGTAGAAAATTAAAAGGCCTTTTGGTTCGCCTGTATATTTACAAATAATGTATGGTGAATTTCTCGCCAATTGGCTTGCCCATGTTACGGTTCCACGTTATGATAACTTGGTAATTTACTCGAACATCTTATGATAATTTTGCTCGGAAAAATGCTCTTAAAATTGAAATAGAAAAAGAACCACATCGCATTTTCGAAAAATCGCTTCGAGGTGCACCTCCATGCTACAAACTAACTTTGTACCAAATTTCATGAAAATCGGGCGAACGGTCTAGGCGCTATGCCCGTCACAGACATTCAGACAGACAGACAGAGAGACTTTTAGCTTTATTATTAGTAAAGAAAAGAAAATCAGACAAAGTTACGAAATTTTCAAAAATGTTTCAAACCTAAATTGAAATGGAGGACAAACGAAAAACGCAGCTTTAACTGCTTTTTATAGCATTCACTTTTTTCACTGATATTCTTAATAGTAGCACGCATTACGTAAAAACAAAAGGGGTCGGTTACGCCTTTACGGTTTTGCCCCACTTTCCACTATAAATACAATAAATTAGAAAATGAACATTATCAAAGTAAAAATTGCAAAAAAGAATTTCCCGCGTAGATTTCGGGGTTGCAATGAACACCTTTTTCAAAATGTTTTAAGAATAGTTTTCTTGTAACTTCTGCTTAGTGTTGAACACTTCTTCCTTCCCTCATTGCATGAAACAATTCTTTGTAGCTAAAAGCACATGTAAGATACTTTTGCTGCAATTTGTACTTAAATTGCATTTATTGATAACGCACACACACAGACACGTATTTTTTTTCACTTCTTATCCCATTTTACATTCATTTCTGATGACTTACTGAAAATTTTCTTTCCAAACTAGTCTAGCGCCACCCATAACTACTAACCCTAAATCATGCTTTAGCTTAAACTAAGGCCCCTATATATTACACGAGCCGACGCATCAACTTAAGATTAGCCATTTTGGATTGGAGCGCGTGTTTCAGTAGTTGTCTTTTTCTGGCAAGTTATTGCGTTTGGTGATTGTTCCCTAAGAGTAATTATTAGCGGCACGTGAATTGTTTATTAAATGAAATATTATTTTTGGCAAATTTGGCAAAATCCGAAACTTTGCTTTGGTAACCCTAGCAGCGCAACAATGAAAAATCCGATCCAAAATGGCTAAACTTAAGCTGATGCGTCGGCCTATCTACAGTGGCTCCCAAAAGTGTTCGTGCACTTTGAAATTTTTTAGTAAAACCAAAATAACTCGAAACTGAATTCGAATATGAAGTCTAATATTTTTTCCCATCATTCCTAATGTCATTCTAAATACAACCCATTGGTTTTTTCAAAATATTGGCGGATCTTCTTTTTGAAATGGATCAAAAAACTAAGAGACAGAGAAAAAGTACACCACAAAAGTCATCGTACACTGAAATACTTTCATATAAATTCATGGCTAAAATTATCATATGCCGTTTTATTAACATTTTTGCATTGTGTTGACCCTTATAAGTCATTTGGCTTTAATTTTTTGTTTATATATTCCTTAGTATTGTGCTTATTACTTTTGATTGTATAGTAAAGTGCTTGATAAAATGCTTTAAAGAAAGGAATCGGACCAAAAACAAGGTAAGAAAAGGTCAACCGGCAAAGTTGACAAAACGTGGTCGGAGGTTTAAAGTTTAAAAAAAATGAAAAATACACATTTGAGTGCTAGTAAAGTTGTACAGAGTTAAAAGAAAAATTTTACGTTTAATTTTCACCTAAAATTTTTCGCCAAGTTCTCTGATTAGCTAGATTAAATGGGGCTCTTCCCGCAGAAATTTTCTTGGTCGTGCGAAAAACAGAAAGCTTTCGCTTATCGTCGCAAAATCAATGATAAATAAGCTCAAAACGTTATAGAATTACGTCTTACTTACAGATAAAAATGAATTCAAAATTTTTGGTTAAATTGTTGTATAATTGTAAGTAGAAGAAAAAATTAGGAACTTAATCTTAAGAACTTAGATGGATCAGTTAATCAGGACGGTGGAGGTGTTCTAGTGTGAGGGACTTGGTATCAGCATCAGGACTTGGTAGTTTGGAATTTTTTGATGAAATATTGAATCATGCTGTTCCTTTAATATTTTAAAAACCAATTTTAACTCTTAGCCAAAAATTTGGTTATTGGAAACAACTTTGTTTTTTTTTTTAAATCAAAATAACGATAAGAAGCACACGGTTTTTAACATTTGCGTCTAGTGCCTCGAAAATTGACCTAAAGTTTATAAAGTACCCCCTCAATCTCCAGATTTGAACTTAATGCAACGTATTTAGAGATATCTGGAGGCTAGATTACGAAAATACGGCTTTAAAACGAAAATAGATCTAGGAACACAAAGACTCGAAGTGTGGTTGAACACTTACTCAGAAGTTACGCAAAAAAAAAAAAAGAAAAAGAAGGAAAAAGAATGAAATCTATTCCCAGACGTTTAAAAGGTGTTATGAATACTGTATGATATTCTACTAATTAATAACTTAATCAAAAGTTAGATTATTCAATAATATATAGCCATTTTATAAAGTGACTTTAAGAGAGTGACTTTTAAAGAAGACTTTTGTGAGATAAAATTTCCGGCACTTTTTGGTTTTTGATTTTTTTTTAAATTAAGTTTTAATATTTTTTAAAAACTTTTCATGTAGTTTTGTTAAAAATTAATCATATATCTTATAATTAAATACCCATTCCGAAATATTAATTCTAACCAATGGATTGGGGCCTATTTCGTTGAAAGTCGTAGGTGTACGAAGACTTTTGGGAGCCACTGTATATAGCGGCTCTAGCTTAAACTACTATATCCAACAGATGTAAACCGCCTAAAGTGATAATAAACTATTTCACGAATCCAAATCCATTCGAGACAGAATCCCCCTTTTGAATACAGAAGGAAATAAAATCAGAGAACAAAACCCTTACCTTTACATCAATCTCAAACAACCGCAAACAAAACATCAATCCTTGATTGTTCAATTAAAAAGCACTATCACTATAACTATCGCTCGGTATGTTTTCAATTAAATAACATCTCATATAATAGAACTCATAAAATGTAGTGTACAACACATTTAATATCATTTTACAATATTTCAATTATACACAGCTTCCCTTAGAGACACACAAAATATATGAAACTCTCAGAAGACAATTTTTAACTCGCCGAATATTCTACCGTTGCCATGGTAACGCTGCCGCGTTAACAAACGATAGTTAAAAAACTCAGAGTAGAATATCGAAGTAATTAAATTCAAGGCTTAAATCAAGCCAGATAAGAATTGGTGATTTTAACAATATGCCAGCTCGGAACAATGATATTATCAAAATAGTAATAACAATAATAAGAATAGTTAACACATTCTCTTATTTCCTTATTCGAAATTCTTCGATTGAAATCTTATCTTTCGTTTATGCATGGACCATCTATCTAAAAGAGGAAACTGCCCACATAATTTTACAATAATAGCGGAACTTCCGCACAATAGAGCTGAAAACTTTTCAATCTCTTTTAGGTAACAATAAAAAAACAGATAATGCTTACGAGTTTTGAAAGAATTTCCTACATTTTCTTTGCAATCATTTATTTCCATAGTTGTCACTCGGGATCTAAAATTTTGTCTCCCGAGACGTGAAGTTTAAGGTTATAAATCACTTGGTTACTCCCCATGCGCGTTTAGTTATTTTATTTTAAGTAAGATTTACTTTAAGGCTCAGACATTCCGGCTTTCCATTATTTTTCAAGCGTAAAAAAGAAAGCAACCAAAAAAGGAAAATTTAAAAAAAGAAAGAAAACTATTTTTCTTCGCACATTTATCTTATTGTTATTATTTCTTTTTATTCCTTTCTTACAGTAAGTTTACTATTTTAATTGGTGTAAAAATACTTCTCAATCATTAAAGACTTCAAAATAGATTTTTTAAAAAAAATAATTAATGAAACTGAACAGAAACTAATCGAATTTCAGCATTTCTATACATTTGCAAAAATATTTCCCAGAATAGAAAACTTTAAAAAAATTTTAAACTTTTAAGTAGATTTGTTCAATTAACAACATCGATTCCCCCCCCCCCCCCTTTTGAACATATTTTAGTCCACTATCCCGTATAAAAATCAAGTTGATTGTGACTTGTATGACAATCTGAATAGTTGAGAAAATTCCTTTTAACGAAACAAAATCGAAAATCCCCTAAATATGTAGCAATGAAAAATGATCTGGTTGAAGAATAAAAATCAGTGTGTAACGTAAATTCAAATACTTTTTCTGTTTTGTAGCTGTAGTCTGATTTCACTTGAAATCAGACTACAACTGGCAAAAATACTCCCATGACCACAGGGCCGTGTCCAAGGGGAGGGTTTTAGGGGTTAAACCCCTCCCATTGGGGGAGAATAATGATAAAAGCAATATGAAGAAAATGATATTTAACTTAGTTATAGTGTTAATGTTTATGTCAGTGCTCTTTTTTTAAGTCATTTTCTTTGATTTTTTTTCAGCAATTTACGAGTGCCCACTCTTCACCAACTGAAATTATATTTTAGAAAACCAGTTGCAAAAGAACCACTGAATAGACTGACAATACAAAACATCCAATGGGAATATTTTTTGGTATACAGCATGTAAAAAAAAATATTTGTGCGAAATTTTTAATACCTTTTGCAATATGCAGTGTAGTTAACAGATAAAAAGGCTTGTTTCTGAAGAAGCTGTAAAACAACATTCTATCCACTAGCGCAGCCGGAATTTGGGGAAATAGGGGAGGGGTCACAAACATCCCTACATGTATATAATACTATACTTGTTATCTCTTCCTAGGAATAGTAATGCGCTTTAAAATCAATGGCTCTGGCCCCTAAAGTACTCCATTGCTTGATTATAACCATAAAACAGGACAGAATTATTTGGTACAAGAGGTGTTTTCATGCCACTGCGAGAAATGATTTTTAAAAGATCTTTGAAACCCCTCCCTTTGTGAAATCCTAGACACGGGCCTGCATGACCAATCCTTCCGAGTTGTTGCGTTAATAGTAATGTTTGCTGAGGTGTGTCTCATTCTGGTACAGCGGTCACAGGTGTCCCAATTAAAAACGGTCCAGGTGTGAGAGCACACAAATCAACACGGATGATTTGAAATTGATACTATTGGCATTGTATTTAACCACTCCACCAGTCGAGTGACCAACTTGAAAAATACTCAAGATGAAAATCACAACAGTTTTTTGCAAGTGATGTTTCAATGAATTCACTGCAGCTTCCTTAAGTCCTCCATGGTGTGTTGCAAAAGTGGGTTGAAATTCCTCTAGGTTTCCGCCAAAATCCGGTTTCGGAATTCAGAATTCAGATTTACAGTTGAAATCTCAGCCTTCAAAGTTAGGGTAGGTGAGGGTAAAGCTCCACGATTTTCAGTTTTTATACCACCACGGTCAATGAAGGGCATATTTTCCCATTTTTTCAAATTAGAGTCATTGCGTGGGTTGTTACCTATAATCCTTCCAGATTTTAGCTACGTCTAATTAGTAATAATTGAGAAAATTACAATTTAGCGGGAAAACAAAATTGCGGGGTTTTGCCCCACAAAATGGGGTAAAACCCCACAATGCGGATCTTTACCCCACTCAAGATGAATGTGAATAAAAAGGGTGACTGCTTGATAAAAACACTTGAAAAACGTCCTTAAATCATTGGTTTATTGTTATTCAGTAGTACCGAACTTAAATACCTCACACGTTTAATCTTTTTGGTTTTTTTTACTTTGTCACGAAAATATTTTCTTCTCCACCAAAGGAGGATTAATTACCCGGGAAAAAACGACAGCCGCATTATAAAAAATAATTTAAATGCCTAAAGCTATAATTTAATTGAATATCTAGTACCCAGTGCTTTAAGTTAACAGTACACTAGGTTGAGTTTTCCAAAACTGTTATTGTGTCGTGAATGGAATCGTGTCCTGCTGAGGATACGACAATTTATTTATAACGTCTTCATTTCCAATGACTCTTCCTGTGTCTCAGTACATTTGCAGGCTTCTAGGTGTTTTATGTAAAAATAAAAATAAAAAAAAACTCTACATAACCTCCTCCTTGTCATATTGAAGCCATCTTGGCCACATTGTGCTGGGATAAGCTTCGAGTTATTCTCTACAGTTTCACTCGAAACTATAGGGAAATTTGTTTCTTCTTCGAAGTCCCAAGCTTTTGTTCCATTTTTCAGAGATGTCTTCAATCGATATTTTTGAACCTAACTTTAATGTCTACCATACAAAACGAAGAGATGCCTGCAATTAAGTTACGTGTTTAGTTAAGCTCGACATTTATCATGGTTCTGAATGTTTTTTACTTCCTTTTACAAAAAAGGAAGTATTGTATTCGCGAAAAAATTTTCACTCAAAAATCGCCCTTAATTTCCATTTTGCTCACCCCCAAATGAATGTTGAGTTTTTTTTTTCGATTCGACCACATGCGGAAAAGTGCCTAAGAATGTATAGACACGCGAAATATCCATTTTGACCATCACCGAGGTAATTACAACGACTTTTCTCGTGACGTCTGTATGTATGTGCGTATGTGTGTATGTGCGTATGTGCGTATGTGCGTATGTATCTCGCATAACTCAAAAATGGTATGTCCTAGAAAGTTGAAATTTGGTACATAGACTCGTAGTGGGGTCTAGTTGTGCACCTCCCCTTTTGGTTGCTTTCGGATGTTCCTAAGGGGGGTCTTTTGCACCTTTTTGGGGGGAAATCATTGTTAATTTCGATGTAAACTCAAGTGGCGTTATAATTTGTCGGACACTTGGCGATATATCGCCAGTCTTTTGGTCGCCAAGTTTTGTCGCCAACTTGGCGACAAATTTGGCGGAGTTTTTTTTTTTTTTTTTTGGTTTCAATTTGGCCATTGTTGGTGATATTTAGAGAATAAATATTGAATCACATTAAAATAGCGAATAATGGGGAAATGACATTAAATTGGAGTAAAAGGAATAGTCCAAGAGCCCATGATAGCCAGACATACGTCATAGTATAAAGGCCCAAAATTTTCCTGCGTAAGCGCACTGGAGCAGGTATGAAGGGTTCGCTATTAGTTAAGCTGACTCGCGCTGGCTTTGGCGGGCAAGAGGTAGCAAAGGCGCGAAAAAATGGTGAACAAAAACATCATAGTATAACGCGTGATTTTTTAATATTTTATTAGGGCTACTATTACGAGTTAAACCTTACAAAGCCAGACACTTAGCACGCTGGCTTTGCGCAGCCAGACACTTCAAAGCAGGGAGAAAATGGTGCACAAAAACATCATAGTATAAAGCGCGATTTTTTTATATATTGTAAGGGGTGCTACTAGGAGTTACGCCTTACAATGCCAGACACTTCGCACGCTGGCCTTGCGCAGCCAGACACTTCAAAGTTGGGAAAAATCGTGTCCAAAAACATCATAGTATAAAGCGTGATTTTTTTTATATATTGTAAGGGGTGCTACTAGGAGTTACGCCTTACAATGCCAGACACTTCGCACGCTGGCCTTGCACAGCCAGACACTTCAAAGTTGGGAAAAATCGTGTCCAAAAACATCATAGTATAAAGCGTGATTTTTTTATATTTTGTAAGGGGTGCTACTAGGAGTTATGCCTTACAATGCCAGACACTTCGCACGCTGGCCTTGCGCAGCCAGACACTTCAAAGTTGGGAAAAATCGTGTCCAAAAACATCATAGTATAAAGCGTGATTTTTTTATATTTTGTAAGGGGTGCTACTAGGAGTTACGCCTTACATTGCCAGACACTTCGCACGCTGGCCTTGCGCAGCCAGACACTTCAAAGTTGGGAAAAATCGTATCCAAAAACATCATAGTATAAAGCGCGATTTTTTTATATTTTGTAAGGGGTGCTACTAGGAGTTACGCCTTACAATGCCAGACACTTCGCACGCTGGCCTTGCGCAGCCAGACACTTCAAAGTTGGGAAAAAAGTGAGCAACTTTATGTATTTTTATGAAATATTTTTCGCTTTTTTTTGCATTTAAATCTTTCTAAACCCATTCCACAAAAGATGCGAGATTTCTTTCAGAAAATTTAATATGTAGTAGTAAAAACATTTCACCTTCTTAAGAATTTTTTTTTCCAAAAATATGCAATTGCTCATTTTTTACAATTTTTTAAAACACATCGTATCTTCCAGCAATGGCCCACGGGGAATAAACTTTCTTCCTTTTACAACCTAGCTGTGACGTCATAATAGTGCGAAAAGGTTCCTTCCAATTGCTGTGACGTCCTGCCTAGATTTCGATTCGATATTGAGTAATTGAATCTAATTCGCTGCAACGTTTCTTTTTTTTCTTTTGTTTTTGCTTTTGCTAACGGTAGCACTTGCTTTTTTATTTACTTTTTTTAACTTAGGAATGCTTTCTTTTTTGAATCATCCCTCCCCCGCCGGACGTTTCGCTGTATCATTTTACGTTACATATTTGCGTACAGTGGCGTAGCTAGACCCGACTTTCGGGGGGGGGGTTACTTCTTTTATATATATATATATATATATATATATATATATATATATATATATTATATAATCGCTTGGAATTTTTTCCTTTTCTTTTTTTTTTTAACTTTCTCTTCTCTCTTCTTTTTCTCTTTTTTTTTGAGACTAACGTTTCGGGGGGGGGGGGGGGTTTGTCCCCAAAACCCCCCCCCTTAGCTACGCCCCTGTTTGCGCAATTAATTTAATTAAAATATTGAGGGTTTTTTTTTTTTTTTGGCAAACGCTACTTCTTGCACACTACGGGAAACAAGGAGGGGTTTTTTTGCGCTATTTAATTAACTGAATTAAGCTCCTAATAGCACCATTTACAAACTATAAAAAAATCACGCTTTATACTATGATGTTTTTGGACACCATTTTTCCCAACTTTGAAGTGTCTGGCTGCGCAAGGCCAGCGCGCGAAGTGTCTGGCATTGTAAGGCGTAACTCCTAGTAGCACCCCTTACAAAATATAAAAAAATCACGCTTTATACTATGATGTTTTTGGACACGATTTTTCCCAACTTTGAAGTGTCTGGCTGCGCAAGGCCAGCGTGCGAAGTGTCTGGCATTGTAAGACGTAACTCCTAGTAGCACCCCTTACAAAATATTAAAAAATCACGCTTTATACTATGATGTTTTTGGACACGATTTTTCCCAACTTTGAAGTGTCTGGCTGCGCAAGGCCAGCGTGCGAAGTGTCTGGCATTGTAAGGCGTAACTCCTAGTAGCACCCCTTACAAAATATAAAAAAATCACGCTTTATACTATGATGTTTTTGGACACGATTTTTCCCAACTTTGAAGTGTCTGGCTGCGCAAGGCCAGCGTGCGAAGTGTCTGGCATTGTAAGACGTAACTCCTAGTAGCACCCCTTACAAAATATAAAAAAATCACGCTTTATACTATGATGTTTTTGGACACGATTTTTCCCAACTTTGAAGTGTCTGGCTGCGCAAGGCCAGCAAGCGAAGTGTCTGGCATTGTAAGGCGTAACTACTAGTAGCACCCCTTACAAAATATAAAAAAATCACGCTTTATACTATGATGTTTTTGGACACGATTTTTCCCAACTTTGAAGTGTCTGGCTGCGCAAGGCCAGCGTGCGAAGTGTCTGGCATTGTAAGGCGTAACTCCTAGTAGCACCCCTTACAAAATATAAAAAAATCGCGCTTTATACTATGATGTTTTTGTGCACCATTTTTTCCCTGCTTTGAAGTGTCTGGCTGCGCAAAGCCAGCGTGCTAAGTGTCTGGCTTTGTAAAGTTTAACTCGTAATAGTACCCCTAATAAAATATTAAAAAATCACGCGTTATACTATGATGTTTTTGTTCACCATTTTTTCGCGCCTTTGCTACCTCTTGCCCGTCAAAGCCAGCGCGAGTCAGCTTAACTAATAGCGAACCCTTCATACCTGCTCCAGTGCGCTTACGCAGTAAAATTTTGGGCCTTTATACTATGACGTATGTCTGGCACCCATGGGCTCTTACTCTAGAAGTCATGTGATGCACACATCAGCTCGTTCTTCTGATGGTACTAGAACAAAAAATTAAACGTACGTAAACGTTCAAAAAGAAAAAGAAGAAGAAATTATTACATTAATGAAAGCACATTTGAATTGAAATGAATGTAAGATTTTAACCTAACAAATCTTATCCAAATTAAAACCTCATGAGTAAATGTCCACCAACAATTATTTTTTTAAGATGAATAAGCTGTACAAAACACATGCTAAACAAAGATACTAATAATATTTCAAAAAAGAGACCATTTTAAGCCGAGTGGAGAGAATCCTTGACCTTTTGAAGATGCGGGGTTTCACCCCAAAACAACTGCGGGGATTTTCCCCATTTTGTCACTTTCTGAAAAACGCCCCATGTTGCTTTTAAGCAGCCACTAGAATAACTGTTTTCACGCGAAGGTGAAGCTTTAATGTACCAGTATTAACATGTAATTCATTGATTCTTCTTTTCAAATTCTACATTTTACAATGTTCAAATAATATATTAGAAAAGTTTGATCAAAGTAGTAAAAAACAGACTTATCCCCCTTTCTCGTCTCTGGAGTGCCTAGTCAGGACAAAATTTCATTGATCAATAGGTTTCCATAGGACAAACCCACCACCTAGAGGTAAATTTCTTACTCCAAGGTGATCAAGTTAAAATGTCGGGGCGGGTTTTTACCCCACGCGGGGCTTTACCCCCACCTACCCTATATCTTCGTTTACACATCTATTACGCAAATTAATTTTTCTGCTAGGAATAACTGTTTTTATTTGTTTAAAGCATTTTTTTTTAATTTTAAAAATTCTTCCTGAATCAACCTTGGATACCCCTTTTAATTATCTACTAGTGGAATACTCTTTCTTCATTGACAACCAAGCAAAATTTCGTTGCCATTTTCTGCTTTCAATTAACAACTAGTCTTGCAATAGTTGACTTTTTCAGAGGTGCTGCTCCCGATGTTGATCTTGTTTGAATCGAAATATTTTTCAAAAGAAATCTGGAATAGAATATTACTCCATGCGGGTTTGAACTAAAATCGTAAAAAATATAAGGTTGCATAGCTTCTACAAATGCTTCGGAACAATCAGTAAAGTACAATATCTTTAAACCGAAAAATATTTCAAAACAATTAGCTCAAAACACCGCTCGCGCAAATTCTTCATTATTTCAGCGTTAAAAGTTACGTCCGAATTACTATAAATTCCCCAAAGTTCTTGAACAATGCACTCAATTTGAAAATAAATGAAATGATGGAATGTAAAATAAAATAAACCGGTATCACAAAACATTCAGCAGCTCAGGCCGTAACCAGACTTTTGTTTCGAAGGGGTTTTTATTAAACACATTCTTTGAAACATTTATATGATCTATCAAATTTGGTCTCATGCGTATTCTATTGATTTTTTGTTACAATAGAT
The DNA here is from genome assembly GCF_026930045.1 of Uloborus diversus. Taxonomy (NCBI): domain Eukaryota; kingdom Metazoa; phylum Arthropoda; class Arachnida; order Araneae; family Uloboridae; genus Uloborus; species Uloborus diversus. The sequence continues at coordinate 158,845,676 of NC_072736.1, forward strand.
TATCTAAATGGAAGGAGGGGATGTTCTTACAAAACGCCATATTGTTACATAATAAATGAATTTCTCAATAACTACCTTAAACTACCATAAACACACAATGAGTTTGTACAATTTTTCAGTCATACTAATTTCATTTCACAAATAAAATTGAAATAATAATAATAACAACAATATTATTTTTGTTACCAGAAGAAAAATAAAAAATAAAATAAATAAATAATGGAAAGCATTTTGGATGAAAAATTTTGGAGGGGATTTGAACCCTATAAACCACCCCCTTGCATACGGCCCTGGAGCAGCTATCTGCAAAAATTGCTGTTTTGTTGCACTTTACAAGTCTTTGTTTCAGGTGTAATAGTGGCAATATCTAATGTCATAAATTAGCATTACAGTTTTCCCAATTTATACCCAATACTCTCAAAGGCCTTTTTGTAACATTTTCTTCCGAAACTGCACGAAAACTAGATGCATGAAATTTATTTCCTAGTTCTCTCGAATTGGTTTGAAATTTACTAAAATTCGTTCTTGCTTCTTCCAATATCGTAACAGATTCATAGGATAGTTTAACAGAAGTTTCCACTGCTTGAGAACCAAAATATAAAGCATCCATATAAATTGAACTGTTAAATCTGCTATAGGTTACAAAATTATTTTTTTTCTTTTCTAGCAGTAAGTCTATGGGCACACAACTTTTCGTATCACGCGTTTTATTTTTGCACGATTCGGTTACGTCCATCGTCTCTAAATGGTTTTAAAATAATAAAATTTCAAATAACCATTCGTTGTGATGCAATTCAGGTTTTAAATTTTTAAAACAAGATTTTTCAGCTTTAATGTTAGTGCTTAACGGAAGTTAAGGGGATTTGCACAACAGCTTCGTTTTTACCTCTTCCATCGGAAAATTTAAGATTATTTTCGAAATTTTTCACTATATAGGTAAATCTGTACAATTTACATCATTAGCTGTTATGTCAAGCGGTTTCGAAACTCTCAAATTTCTTCATCTATTTTTTCAATTCCATGTCAGCTGTTTTGATAAAAAATTAAATTAAAAGCAAACATAAATAAGAATTGGAAAACAATATTTAAAGCAATTAAACTTCATAGTCACACTTAAATGTTTTTAAAAGTCAATTTTAAACAAAAGTCTAACTGAAATCAGTGCAAGGATAAAAGAACTGGTTGAACTGAAACTAATAGGCAATGTCTGTGATTCGCATAGCGCCTAGACTGTTCGGCCGATTTTCATGAAATTTGGCAAAGTTAGTTTGTAGCATGGGTGTGTGCACCTCGAAGCGATTTTTTGAAAATTCGATTTTGTTCTTCTTCTATTTCAATTTTAAGAACGCTTTCCGGAGCAAAATTATCATAAGATGGACAAGTAAATTACGAAATTATCATGACGTGGAATGGGAGAGCGAATGAACATAGCAAATTGGCGAGAAATTCGTCATCTATTATTTGTAAATATACAGGCGAACCAAATGACCTTTTAATTTTCAACTACGAGCAAAGCCGTGCGGGTACCACTAGTGTACAATATAGTCGGATTTTCTTAGGGGCCATTCATTAATTACGTAAAAAGTGCAGAGGGGAAGGGGTGGAAAAATCTCTACATATCCTTACATGGGGAGGGGGGGATCAAACAAATTCTTACGTAAGATTTTTGAAGTCGATATCTTATATTATAAATCGCACGGTCAAGTGGTTTGGCAGGGATCATATTTCATTTGCGTCTGGAAAATAAAAAAAAAACGTGTTAGGCTGAGCTGATTTCATTTGTTTTACAAAGAATGGTGTAAAATATAATAAATGAATCTCACTATGTGTGATATGTTTTAAATTTAATTAATATCGCATCGCAAATTTAAAAAAAAAATGTCGAAAAACATTCAGCCTAGATTCCAACTTTTTAGTAAATATTTCTTTACACAAAAAGATTTAAAAAAAAAAAAATTTAATAACGATTCCAGTGATGTAAGATTCTTTATTTTTTTACTTTTAAAAAACGAAATGGAACCTCACGTAAGAATAGGGGGGGAGGTGAAAAATCTTACGTACCCTTACATGGGGGAGGGGGAGGGTCAAAAATTGCCAAAATCATCCTTACATAATGAATGGCTCCTTATCTCAATAAGTTATCCTTATATATGTATCCAGAACCAGGCTAAGCTAAGTTCAAAAATGACAATTTTCAGGTTATTACTGCTTTATATGTAGTGTTACAAATTTTGTAAATAGTAATTATTTTTATTATTAATTTCTGGAAACTGGCTAAATTTGGCGTTTATTCCATGATTCTTCATATAAAAATTATTGTAGTAACTTAACCTGTAAATAATTTCTTGTAATGAATATACAACCCTTACATTCGAATGCAGTATATGGTCCCTCCATTTCTGCGCGCTAAGATTTGTGAATGGAATAAAAAGAAAATACGAGAAACACATTTTGAATTTTGTTGAAACTTCTCTAGGATTTATAAATAGCTTCCGAGCGTGATAAAAAGGTCAGACTGGTTTGAGCCGTTGCGCTGAGAGCATGTATTTGGCTCTGTGTGTATTTGCCTTTCGCTGTGTTTTTGCGTATTTTGAAGTAAATACGTGTGTGACCATTAAGTTTACGGTGTTTAATTGTTATTTGCTTAATTGCTGATGATTGATTTAGCAGTTGTAACTACATTTCCTGTGCATAGCTGTAAATAAATCTCCTGTGTTTCCTCAAGAACTGTGTCGTCATTTAAAGAAAGTTTGAAGTTGGCATCGAACGTGTAACAGCAGAATCTTACCCCGCATCGAGTCATCACAACTTAATTCTAGTTTTTTTTTTTTTTTAATGCTTCTTTATAATTATTTACCAGCATAAAAGAGCTCGAGCCCCATCCTTTGTATGCACCAGAAAAGTTTTTTTCACTCTCCTGCAAATTAGCTGTAATCTGATTAGTATGGCTCTGAAGCGCAATTATTATAATATCGTTACTGTAGCTACGAAACGCAGATTAGGCGAACACCCTAAATATTTTTTCTTCAATAGTCAATGGGCCATTCCACCGTCACGTGCGGGACAAAAATACGCTTAAATTTCATTAACATTTCGTCATATCTCTTAATATTTTAATGAAAAAAGGGCTAAGCAATTTTTTAATCTTTACACATGATACAAAGATACTCCTGACACAATTATATTTTTATTAAACAATTTTGCTATTTAAAATGAAATTTATTTACATGCGTCACGTGCTGGACATCCAAAGTCAACCTCTGGTAACTTGCTTATGAATAAGCTAATATTTTTGCTCTATTAATACAGCAACGACGAAACAAATTGTAGAATTTGAAAGCTATAGTTCCAACGTAAAGGAAACATATCTCATTAGTTTAGAAATAATTATTTAAAAAATTGAAAAAAAAAATATGTATATGCCCATTTTTTGAAAATGGTAATTTTGTCCCGCACGTAACAGTTCCTATATTTCATAAAAAAGAGATAATTTTTGAAGAAAGTTTTTGCTTAAGAAGTCACACATGTGTTTGTGATTTCTTAAGCAACAAAATTTTGTTCATCATCCTTTTAAATTATTATTTTTTTATGAAATATATGAAGCGTCACGTGCGGGACAAAACTACCGTTTTCCGTGGAATGGCCCCAATGCACTTTTCTAAAACTTAATACGATTATTAAATATGACACAAATAACACATTTTGACTACTTATTTGTTGAAAAAAAATTCGATGGGTTCTTTTACTAAAAAAACCGTATTTTTAGCAAAAAACTACCATTTTCTTAATACTTCCAATGCATTCAGTTTTTCAAAATTTTTAAACTTTTTGTATTTATCTCTTTGTTAGATATCATAGAGGAGAGAGAGGGTTATGATATCTTCGTTAGATATCATAACCCTCCCATTTGGAAATGATTAACTAATAACAGGTTTTATGGGTAAATGTTTGAAAACTCCCCCTGAAAAACGTGCTTTTTGCCCCCTAAGTTTAACTCATAATTATTTCAAAAACCACATATTGCATGCACATTAATTTTTCGAGGTTTATATCACAGTGATATGTTGAATTACCATGTTTCAAATTTTTAGAGTGAATACTTTTTTTTCTATAGAGCTGTTGGCGTAAATAAAAACTTGAAAACGTAGTTATGAGAAAATCGAGAATGAAAAGGTAAATTTTAGTTATAAGCAGTGCAGTTTAGTTTAGTAAATTTCTTCTAGTTTTCTCAATAACTCAACGACTTAAAAAATAACTGCGGATTTAGAAAGAAGAACACTGGGCTCCTTAAATTTCTCAAAATCTCAAAATCGAATTTTTTCGAAAATTAGGGTATTCGCCTACCTTAAAGAGATACATATAAGAGATATGGTAAAGTTCAACATTAGTTCAAGGAGAATTTCTCGAGACAGTTTCAATTTTCCCAAATTGACATCGGATGTGGCGTCTCATTTTTAGTGCTAAATTTGTCTCCAACTTTATGTAATACTAGTGGCACCCGCACGGCTTCGCCCGTAATAGAAAAATTAAAGGTCTTCTGGTTCGCTTGTATATTTACAAATAATGTATGGTGAATTTTCTCGCCAATTGGCTTGTACCGACGTTACAGTTCCACGTTATGATAATTTCGTATCTCGCCAATTGGCTTGTGCCCATGTTAGGGTTCCACGTTATGATAATTTCGTAATTTATGATAGTTTTTTTTTTTTCTTAAAATTGGAATAAA